>NC_077232.1:277816247-278140622 GCF_027887165.1 Monodelphis domestica
CACATACCTCACCAAAACCACCAAAGTACTCTCTTATTTTCTCTTCAGGTGTATCTGGAGAAAGGCCACCAACAAAAATTTTTTTAACAGGTTCTTTTGTTTTCATGGCTTTGGCTCGTTTAGGATCAATCACTTTGCCATTCAATTTGTGTTCTTTCTGGTCCATGACCTAAAAAAATTGAAGCTTTGTTTTAAAAATGTAAATCTTTTTTTCTAAGTTTTCAAAAGTATTAACTAAAATAATAAAGGCAAGAAAAAATACTTATGCATTGGCCAAAAGCCAGGTGTGATATTGATTCAAGATAAAAAATTGCCATAATCTATGTGGTAGTGGGTGGGTAAGATGGATAAACATTCATCCATCCATCCATTCAATCCTTTACTCTTGCCCCAAATGGCTTATCTTCATCTCAAATTTTAAATTTTTGAGGACAAAATGTCATTAGTTCCTCTAACAATGTCCTATTTATTTATATATCCCACATGGAATATAGGCCTCTACTCCATTCCCCTGAACACCATGTAGGTGAACCTATGGCACATGTGTCGGAGGGGACAGACTTCCCCCCCTCTCTACATGCACCTGAGGACATATTCTTACTTTATCCACCTCTCTGCCCAGCAGCCCAATGGGAGCACTTCCTCCCTCTCTTGTCTGGGGTAAAGTGGGGGGCTCACATCCAGCCTGAGGGTTGCAGTTTAGGCATTCAGTCTCTAAAAGGTTCGCCATCACTGCCCTGAACATGTTAAAAAATGCTGAAACTCAAAGTTGCTGTCAGCTAGTGTTAAAGCAGTGGTGAAAATTTTACTACAAAAACTATAACAACTACAGAAGAGGCATCACTGTTCATTGGTAGCAATTTCTGTGTGACTGATGTATCAACTTGGTCCAAGACCAATAGGAGGAAGAATGAAATAAAAGGCTCATCTCCAAAAATCTAAAAAGAGCACCAATTCTGCCAGCATATGATACGCTTTAGATTATGGGAGAACTTTTGCTTACTTTTTTGCTGTATGTAACTCAAAAACTGAATTGACAAAAGCTGCTCCTGTTCCCCTCACCCCAATAATACTTTGCGCCCTGAGACCAAAAAAATAAAATAGAAATCTGGTGAGAACATCCAATGTATCCAGGAATTTTTAGTGTTTTTTAAGAGTCCTCTGACAAAAAATAAACAGGGGAACATCCAATGTATCTTGATCCATGTTTGGTACTGTTAATTCAAACATTACTTATTGATCAGAGCATTTAACACACTACCTTATCTACACTCTCCGATTCTTTAAATAGTACAAAGCCAAAACCCCTTGATCGCCCTGTGATTGGATCTAACTTCAGAGTGCAGTCTACAACTTCACCAAATTTGGAAAAGTAGTCCTTCAGATCTTTCTTTGTAGTGTCCCAGCTAAGGCCTCCTATAAACATTTTCCTGTGAAGACAAAAAGCAGTATTAAAATGCTAAGAAAAACTTGCCATAAACATAGTCCACATCTTAAGTTATTTTTCCCAAACTGCAGGAAAATTTGTTGGGAAGTATTAAGACACCATTCTCCTTCTAATAGTCTCATATAAAGGACCTTCCTACTCTTAAAGTTTATTTAACACTACTTTCCCTGGACTCATTGCTGGACACCTGAGCAAACCATATATCAAGAGTCTCTCAATTTGCTATGAAAACTAATATAGCCTAATAGGGCCTAAATCAGGCCCTAAAAATATCCTGTATAAGGGCAAAAGCCCTCAAATGGATTTAAATGATAAGAATTTGATGGCAATGACGAATCTTTATGCATTTTTCAAAATCTACCTTTGGTTAACTGTATAAAATGTATTAGTATCCAATGATGTTCATCAACCAGCCAGCATTCTTCCTTCCTACCTTGATGCTGCTTCCCTATAGTTCTGATACAACTATCCAAGAGCTTTTAGCTCATGTAAAGAATTAACAAGACAAAGGAAAATGGACAAAACTTTTAAATACCTAGACAATATTGTCCACTAAACAATAAATGAAAAGTGTCCCACTAAAAATCCACTAATTATAAGCTAAAGCTCAGTTAACCAATAGGGCATTGAAGTTTTAACTAAACTTTTCAAGGGTCAAAGTAGATCATAAGCTGTCAGGAAGACCTGAGTGTTTACCAAAGGGAAAAAAAGTAAGGCCCTCTGATAAACATTTGAAATAGTTTTACAAAATTAAAAAAATGTTTAGAAGTGTCTAAGATATTTTCTTCCTGGTATTTTAAAACACACAGATTAAGATTAATACTAATTTTTACAGAGTTAATATGAAAATCCTGGGGGAGAACTTGTAAAATCCTTTTTCCCCTTGGGGAAAAAACTAGTAACCTGAGCATGAACTTTTCAGTACCACCTCCATCTAGTGGACTTCTAAGTGACTGCTATTCAAGCAATTTATTTTTCCAAGTTGACTTCAGTTCTTTTAAGCAATACATCTATCTTTATCTTAAATACACCACCTCCAGTTATACCAATTAACTTAGGTGTAATAAAGTTTTGCTTCCAAATTCTAATTTTTAATTCAAATGGGAAAAAAGGCAACTTTTAATAAAACAGAAAATCTAAATTACCTTTAAAGGAATACCACACTTAAAAAAATCACTTTAGGTTCTTAAATTTCATCCTCACCAACCCAATAAAATGAAGCATTAGCAATTTTAAGTCTATTTCCAAAAATGAGTTCTATTCAACAGTTCCCCCCAATTTGCACATTAACATCTACGTACACTTATGTACTAAACTATCTCTATGTTACCAGGTAAAATTTTCTTGAATTTCAGGTTCTTAGTCAAAAGTAGATAATGGGAACAATACATACAAAATCCCAAGTATCACTTATTTACTTCATACCAATATTCCCCAGAAAAAGATTTTGTGTGGTCTATTTAATTCCAGTAATGTTTGCTTTGTTTAATATGATGATGATTATTTTTAAACAAAGACTGTGGGCTATCTGCCTTTTTTCAAAAACCAAAAAGGTCATATTTTGCTATTACAAGCTACTCTTTCTAATATATTTTTCCTGAAACTGCTTATCATAATTAACTCAGCAAAGCTAAAAAAAAGTAAAAAAAAAAAGACTGCTCCCTTTTAACAAAGTAAGGATAACACCAAACAAGCTGCTAGTATATCAAAACTGATATTGGTCAGTTTACACTGAACTGTATAAATTGGAAGTGCCCTTAATTTGTATTAGCTTCACTATTTGAAAGCAAGTTGTCAGTTCTACTAGCAACAATTTTACTATCACAAAGCTGTTTTCTTTTAAAATAAGATACATCTCTAATATTATATATGTAGTCATTCAAAATTTATCCATTATCTGACCAAGAACTTTTCAAGTTAAATCCTCAAAAGGGATTTTGGTAGATTTCGTAGATTTTGGTAGGTATTGTATTGTATTTATATGAAATCTTCAAAAGTCTAATGGTCATTTAAAATGTTTAGCTTATTAATTTTCAAGCCAGGTTGCTCATTTTTATTGATTCTCATTTATTCAGAATAGTAAAGTCAAGTTATATATGGAAGAAGATAGAAGTCTGTGTATGAATGTATGGATAACATGGATTTTCCAAAAGTTTAGAATAAAGATCTTAGAAAATGTATCTTTCTGGACAGCTGAGGATTTACTCTTTCAGAGCCAAGATTTTATATTCTTTTTAATAGAAATCTTTCAAAGAAACTACTGCTGGTTCCTCCACCTTCTCAGAATATTAGGCATAATTAAGAGCCTTTTTGGTCAGCATCAACTATTATATCCCCCAAGCCCTTGAATTCAAAGGCCTTTTGATACTAAATGGCTCCAGACAATAGTTTCTCTCTTCTCCCAGGCAGTCTGCTGTCCTGTCTCCTAGCTGTAACCCCACTCCTACTCTGCACTGGGATAAGAATCCAGAATAACCACGCTAGACAAAGCTGAATAATGAAAGGGGGGGGAGGGGGACTGAGGAGGCTGTCCTATTAGCATAGACACTTTGTGGCATCTATTTTTGGCTATTCAGATGTCTTATCTTATCTCCCCCTTCTTGTTCAGCTATGCCTCAGCTAGAAGAGAGGTGCTATACTTAACCCCAACTATACTCCTAAGTACAATTCTTTTTTTTCTTTAGGTATGTAAGACATTTCAGGATGCTGCAGTTATCTCAAGATCCTCACTGTTACTACCAACTATCATAGAGGAGGAAAGAGATTTGGTTTAGATATCTAATTTTTCTAAAGAATAGGAGCTTACCCCCCCTTTTTTTTCATGTTATCCTCACTTGCTTTCTGTAAGCTTCTAAGAATAATGATGCAGTAATATAATTAACCCATATAAATACTATACACAATAGAAGGATAGCTTGCTTAAAAAGCAGAGTATATGCTTCTCTTTCCAAATCATCTTTCACAAGTACCATGGATGGGGAGAAGACTTCACTATGCTTCTCCTATCACTCTTGTTGAGACAGCATAAGCAACTTGTTATTTCTGTACTTTATAAGACATCCCAAGTTATAGGTAAAATGGGTCTACAACTTACATTTTAGTTTTAGTTATAAACAAAGAAATAAATGAGACTTAACATTCCATGTTCTGTGTTTTTAAAAATTTCTTGGAATTCTAGAAACTCCTTTTAAGTTTGTAGTGAGTAATGCTGAAATGATAGTTTTAAGTTTTGGAGCCACAATTATCTCATCTGTAGAATGAGTGGTATCATTGCCTACCTCCTACAGCTGTTTTGTGCTGTAAACTTTGAATAGCTCCAATTGCATGTAAAGTCTTTTGAGGACAGATATTGTTTCATCTTTATCTCATAAATCAAGGAGCTTCTATATGTGTGTGTCTATTAACAGAAAAAAAAAAAGAATTCTAGAAACTCCAAGTTATGGGTTCTCTGTCCAAAATATAACTGAGATTCAGCACCGAAAAAGATCATAAGCTTGGGCCTAACAAGGACCTCAAAAGTCAACTATGCTGAACCTAGTAACACTCATTTCACAGAGTAAACTGACAACCCAAAAAGGCAATTGACTTGTTCACTGTCACCAAGGTAGAGGCAAAACCAAGATTGAAAATAACAAAAAATTAGATTAATATTGTTTTTTGATTCAAGGAATAGCCACAATTTTTTTCGAAAAATTTCTCAACAACGGGAAGAAAAGCAAGGACACCAAGCTCCTGAGGTTATGGCTTCTGGTTCAATATCCATCCAAAACCCAGTTAAGACTAGAATTAAGGTGTCTAAAAGAGGTGGATCCTTAAACAAAATTATTGTTTACCCACGTCAGTTTTGGATTTCAGTTTTGAATTTTTGTGAAAGGTGATTACTGAATTCCAATCAGATTTTCTGCAAGATTAGTAACAAAAGAAACTTAGCAGTAGAAATTATTAGTGAAAAAACACTTTCTGGTTAATGATCCAAGAATTTTTGCTCTCTTTAATTGGACTTTTAACAATTTTTAGGTGATTGCTAGGGATTGTGGCAAAAAAGTTGGCATTAGGTATTTTATCTTAAGTCATTCATTTTCCCCAATTCTTTTCAAAGAAAATATAAAAAAGATGAGTATAACCATGATTTAAAACAAGATTTAATCCAAATGATTTCACACCTATGTAAATTAGAGAATCCCTTAAAAGTATCATGGGTTTGGGGATTTTCTTCAATATCCTGCAATTTTCAAACTTACTTATATGGGAGAAAAAGGGAGTTCATAAACTTTTTAAAGTATGAAAAACATTGCCAATCAAATGTTAATGAGGTGATGATCAAAATTTTAGGTAAGATCAATCACTGTTAGGCAAAGATCTATTATATTAAGAGAACTTTCAAAATAATGAAGACTAGCCTGTGAAGTAAATGACCCTGGGCAAATCAAAGCTAAAGTTTGGGAATAAAGAGAAACATGGAGACTGATATGAACTGACATAAAGTCTAATACAAAGAATAAAAAACCAAAACAATAGCAAAAAAATGTATAATTATAATGACCCAAACTTGACCTCGCCCCCCATACGCCCCCCCAAAAGATGAAGACACCATTCCTCTTTTCTTGGCAGATGTCAGGGGTTTTGGAAAGCTGCATATAAACAACCTCAGACTTTTTGATATGTTATTTAGCTTTGAGGACTTTCTTTTTTCCCCCTTCTTTTTCTTTCCCCATAAGGGATGTATCTGGGAGAGGGTGAGGGATATAGTGAAAAATATAGGTGATGTAAAAACAAAAATATCAATAAAAATTTATTTAAAAAAAACAGAATCTTTAATTAAATTATCACCAATTACAATAGAAAACTAGGAATTAAAAGACTGGAGTAGTACCACGTTGGAAACTGACTTCTTTCTATGAAATTCTATGAGGTTATTAACCATCTTGTCTTATAAAATTCACTAACTTAATCATTTAATAATGAAGGATTTAAGTAAATTTGCAATATACCACAAAACCCATAAAAGTTCCCTTAGGTGTCAAAGGTTGAAAAGCCTAACCTCTTAATTTGTTCCACAGCATAATAGCAATTAATCAACAAGCATTTATTAAACTTCAAGGTCAAAGACACGGGATACAAGAACAAAGAATGAAATAATCTCTACTCACAAAGAGTTTACATTCTAATGGTAGAGACAGTAACATATGCAAATAAGTCCGGAATAAACATAAAATGAATAAACACAACCATACTCAAAGTAGGCTACACAAAGTAGTTTGGGGAGAGTTATGTATGGATCAGTTAAGGCCTCAAATAAAACATAGAAATTAGGGAGTGTATTGGGGGCCTGGAAAGGAGTAGAAAAGGTCAGTTTTGGCTGAAATGCTAAAAAGTTAACTTGAGGTCAGGTTTTAAATGGATTTAAAAGCTAACTAGGAGTTTATATTTTATAATAAAAGATATAGGTAGTTATTGGAGTTGACTGATAGATCAAACCAGGGCTTAAGAATTATTACCTGAGGAGCAATGTTTGTTTAAGATAGACTAGAAGAATGAGAAAGGAGGCAGGGGTAGCAAATATCTTGGTAAAAACTTCCTCGAAATGCAAATTTAATAACCTAACCTAATGCTTAGTTAACAAAATTTTCCAAAATATTTTATTAAAAATTAAAATTCCAGGTCTGTTTGAAAATACAAACTATGAAATACATTACAATGAATTAAACATGACAGTTGAAAGGGAACCCTAAATTTTTCTTTAAAAAGCAATGTTTTTAAAAAGATAATTTGGTATTAAAGGATATTTAATTCACTCAACTAGTGTAATTCATTCTCATCACTTCATTATACTACTTTAATAGTCAAATACTTTTAAAAAAAAAAAGGTAGAGGGGGAAGACACAAAAACTAACTAACCAAAGGTCCCAGAGGAATTAAGTGGCAGTCAGGTTTTTGCCTTAAAATTTTATGGTAGATAGATTCTGGGTATTAACTAGTCTGGTCAAGTAAGAGTTATTACAAGCGTCATAACACAAATTAATACAACTCAATATTTAAACTGTTAGTTTTTAATATTCAACACTAAAAGCTTTATCCTCTCCTTGATGACTTTTAGAAACATGGATCATGGAGGCCACAAGAGAGGAATCATTTGTCTTTCTAACAATATTAAAAGAGTATAGGGGAAAACACATAAAAATAAAATGTCTAGCAAAGACCTCAAGAGATCATTCAATTCTACCCACAACTGGGGCTTATAAGGGTTAAGCAAAATACTCCATCTCAAATAGGAATTTAGTGGTTAAGAGGTAGAACATTTTGACTCAAAAGTAAGTAATACCTCAATCCAAGATCTAATAACTTAGATTCTAGGAAACAGCACAGGAAAGAGATTCTATATTTACAACTTTACAAGGCCACACAAAAGTTATGACAAGTAAAACTTGGGCTTTCACAATTTCGCAAAACCCACAAAAATTGTTCTAGCAGAAAATAAGTTCCCTAAAGGCAGGAGGAACAGGTTTTTCATTTTGTCTTTGCACCCCAAGGCACATAGTACCTTGTCCCTATTATCCATTTAATAAATGCTTGTTGTTACTCACTTTCAAGTATCTTATAATTAAGTGAAGAGTGCAAATAACTTTTTTATACTGGCTAGAGACTTCAAGAAACAAGGGTGGAATTGTATAACAAGTTTTCTTAAAACTGCCAAGCCAACCTTGCAGATTTGTTACTGTGGTAAAAGCAGTTCCTCCCATTGGAAAACATTATACAACTTGAGGAATTGCATGTTTTTGACTATTTCTTACTTCTCAAAAATAAAATGATTAATTACTAATAGTTTAGTGAACCCTTTCTCCTACCTTGCTTAACTTCCTATATATTTTTTAATTTTGTGTACCAATTCCAAAAAGGACCTTTCAGAATAGATGAGACAAAATTAAAGGTACTGCTTTCTTTTCCATCACTTTCACATCCCAAAACTATTTCCATCTGGCATAACCAAAGAATTAGGTTCACTTTTCAAAAGAATCCTGCCACATATCCTATGAAAAAGATGAGATTACAATAACCATCAATTCAATTAATAGGAAACTTACTTAACTAGGAGGCTTAGGTCAATTTTCTAAATTTTAATTGCTCCTAGCAGTAATTACACAACCAGAAATTCCTAGCCAAATTAGATTGCATTCATATAGCAACTTATAAAATATTGTGCCAAATGTTAATATTTCCAAAACACACTATCTTCTCCTTAAACTTAAAAATTGGGGCTTAATCATGGTATGCTGAAAGAAGGAATGGGGGCTTTGTTTCCTGCCAGGCACACAAAGGGAAATGTAATTTTCTACCTTGGATGCTCATTCTAAGATTAATGTAGTAGAGAATTCTAGGTCTGTTCATCTGGTTTAGACTTTTAAACTCTGCAGATAAAAAAATTTCTGCCATTCACAGCTAGCCAGGAATCGGACATTTTGAACTGCCAGATCTCAGACCCCTTGGAAGTTCCCAAGAAAGACTGACAATAGCAGATTCAACCTTTTCATTGGTCCTCTCCATCATCTCTCCACTCAGATAAAATTTTCAAAAAATGAAAAGCACCAAAGCAAAGTAACCACCTCACCAGGAACTGTCCTCTTTCTAAGCATTGCTGAACTGAACAAGAAGGAATAAGGGTCACCCTTTTACTTGAGATTCTGGAACTCAACTGCCCCCCCAGCACCCCCCACCTTCCCCTAACCATTCTTAAGAGCCTAAAGCTCAACAGTCTGTGAAAATATTTCAAAGCTATCACTTTTCGAGAACTCCATACAACTAAAGGAAACTTATTCAGAAGACACTAATATTAGTATTTAACATTAGTTTACTTTACAGAACAGATTAAGGGTCTTGGTCTATAGGCAATCTCTCTGACAGCAGTCTTACTGCCCCATGGGAAGAACCAGAAAGACTTTCTGGAAAGCTGGACAATCCCAAGAGAGGGCATTTCCCTAGAAGTAGGACACTATCATTCCCTTCACCTTGCCTGCCACCTATTCCAACCTAAAAAAAATAATTATTCTGAAAACAAAAATTTAATCCATGCCAATTATCCATTACATGACTGATTAAAGGACTGCTGCTAAAAGGGCTCCAGAGTGATCCTCTTTATTTTACTGCTTCCACAGAAAGGTACTTTGTAAAGCCTGACTCCACAACTTCCAAACTCAATCATCCTGTTTTCATTTATATCATACTAAACGTCCAACTCAAGTTTCCTAGTTTCTAGCTTCATCTGGGATGTAAGGATGTCATGGAGACAGCAAAATTTACATAATCTGCCCCTACCGAATTCTGGGCCTGGAGGCTTTTTTTGCTTTCCATTGAGCCCCAGCCCTTAAAAATTATCCTCCCCTGAGCTATTGTCTGATCCACATTATTGTTATTTCTTATTTAAAAGACCTAGTTATTTTAGTGGGTGGTGAAGGACAATATTAAAACTATCATCTTTTAACAAAAAAATTAAATCAACTTGAAAATTCCTGGAATGCATGCAAATATAGACTTGCACAAAGGATGTGCATGTCATACTTAAACATACCTACTGCTTTCCAAACTATTTTAAACATCTGGCTGGATACCTCAGAAAAATCCTAAAGACTCCTCTCTTACAAAGAAAAAGAAAACGTTATTCTGAAGAACAAAATGTAACCAACCTTCCAAAGAGAAGACATCCAGATGTGAAGAAATATATCAACCAGTTAGAGCAAACATTCCTAACTACCTAGAACCCCAAATCATCTAGCAAGAATCCCCTTTACATTCCATGAAGGTAAGGACCATGCCTTTTTCTAATTTTAAATAGGCATTTAATGTGTACTGAAGATCAAGAAACAAAACAGAAAGCCAATAAATATTTCGTATCCAGCTTTTGTAATCTATGCTCATGAACTTATAAGTATGAGGTTTGATTTGACTACAGAACTATATTAAAATTTGTTTTACTTTTGCCACTTCCAAAACTTTTTATTCTAACATGCAAAATATTTTAAAACATAATCTCTACAGTCAATAAACCTCATATTCAGCATTTAACATAGAATTTCAACAACACTAACTACATCATTGTTTTCCATCTTCCTAACAAGCTATGTTCATAGTTTGTATTGTTATTTCTTCCCTATAATAAAAAGTAGCAACAAGAGTTATTTAGCGTAATCTTGGCCAACTGCAAATTACATGCATTACCACAGACCAAGAACTACATAGTGGCATCAATTTTTGCCCATGGATTACAAACTATTAAAAGTTGTTTTTTTTTCTATCCCAGGTATGTAACTTCCTACTACCTTAATTTCCTGGGGAAAAATCAATGGGCAACAAATACACTAATACACGGCCTCTGAATGTTATATGGCTATTGAAACCTTTAAAATACAAAAATAAAATGTAAAAGTTTTACCATTCTTCCCGCTGTGCCGTCGCTGCTTCAGAGTGCCGTGGGGAGGAGTTTGAATGGCTAGGGAATTAACAACCGGTACAGCAACCAATCAAAATTCTAGTTTTAGTTTTCAACATTGTTAGGGTTAAAAATTTTTAATTCATTTACACTTCAGTTCAACAGTAGATTACTACAAAGGCAGCTGCTTTGTGATATGGAAACTCAGAACTAGTAGAAAGTCTGCCCATACAAATTAATAGTTAATCCCTCCCCCAAACAGCAATAGGAATGCATTAGTCATTTTAGTGCCTTTCCCCCAAACAGAAAACAAAAACCAACATGTTAAAAGGCTTAAGTTTCCAAGGGTTTAATTCCTTTCTTACTTTAAATTAAGCATATAATTCGAGATTAGTTTTTTTAATGGCTAATTTCCCCCCACCCCCTTCCCCAAACAGCATCAGCAGAGCCAACATGACAAGAGCCTGACTGGGCCAGGGTTAAAAAAATTCCAATTTTAAAATTGCCCCCCATACACACACACCCTTACGCCCGACCCGGACCCCAACCCCCATGTCTACGGTGACCCCTCCCGCCAAAGGGAACCATGGTTTCTAATACTGGCTTAAAGCTACATTTTATTGCTACTTTGTACATCCATCGACACCTTTCTTGTTGGTATTTCAAAATCTTATCCCTTCATTACAAATAGGGAAAATGGGAACTATTTCCCCAAGGTCACAAGTCCATAACAGGAAGAAAGCCCAACTCGGAATCCCACTTAGTCCCCAGGGGTAGCATCTATATTTTTCACTGTCTCTAACTGCAACAAATTATTTCAGATTTTTAAAGAGCAGCTTTAATCAGTATACAAAACTATGATTCCAACTTGGAGAAGTAGGTTAGTAATAAGGAGACACACGGAAAGAAACTGTTTCAGAACCAGCAGCCGCGTGGGGCTTATGCACTAGTGAAAAGGCGGGCAGGCATGGGGGGGGGAGAGGAGGTTATGAGAACCAACAATTGGGCAGATCTGGGCGCTATAAAAGGCGCGGCCTGGCTACAAGCGGGACCCCCGTGCGGCCCGGGATGGTGACGTCCTCCTCCGCGGGGAAAACTTCGTAAAAGGAAGTGCGCCCGAAAATCGCGGGACAAACAGGACGCGTCGAGCAGAGCCGCGGAAAGACCGTATCTACGCGTCCATGTGCCTTCCCCAGAGGTCGCGTCTACGCGCCGAGGCGGCGCGCGGGAGGCCGCGGCCTAGCGGACATGCCCCGGGCGCCGCCCGCCAAACTTTTAAAAAAGGCCTCGGCGGGGCCTGGTCGGGGGCGCGGCTCCCGAGCACATGGCCGGGCCGCGCCCCCGCGGGGCTCCGGGTAGGGGGTCCCGCGAGGCTCCACTGCTGGGGCGGCCGCCCCCCACTGAGGAGGGATTTTAAAAAGATCGCGGGGCTTAAAGGGGGAGGGGCCGCACGGGAGGAGGGAGAGGGACAAAAATAGCGGGAAAAGAAAAAAGCCCCGGGCGGGAAAACGGCCCGGAGGGGGGGCAGGCAGGAGGCATGGGGGAGTCGGGCCTGGCCGCCCCTTACTCACCCTTCGTCTTCCTCGTTCTTACTGGCGTCGATCTTAGCCCCCTCCGATTCGGCGCCGGGCCCCTCGGTGCCTCCGGCGCCGCTCCCGGCCCCGGCTCCAGCCCCGGCTCCAGCGCCGGCCCCAGCGCCCGCCACCGGCGCTGCTGCTGGGGCGGCCGGCGCTGCTGTCGCTACTGCCGCCGCCGTCGCCGCCATGGTTCCCTCCTGCTCTGTCGCCGCAGCAGCGGCCGCGCCGCCGCCCGCCTCCGGGGCCGCTGCCGCCGCCGCCCCGTCCCCGCCAAAATGCTCCTCCGACATGCTGCTGCCGCCGCTGCCGCCGCCTCCGAGACTACGCCCGCCGCCGCCTCCGCCGCCGCCGCCGCGAACCGAAACTAGCAGCAAAGTAATCCCAGCCGCCGCCGCCGCCACTGCCGCGCGCTCGCTCGATTTAACGCGCGAGGCGCCCCCCCACACGCACACGCACAGGCAACACACACGAACACGGACACACAGGGGCAGGCGAGCGCGCGCGCGCGCGACTTCTCTGGCCTCCCTCCCCCCCTCCCCGCTCCTCCCACTCTTGCACGGCGCGCACTCCCGCTCGCCCCGGTAGCGCTGAAAAGAAAATGTAGCAGCGGCGGCCGCTCTTGCCTCCTCCTCGCCTTAATGGCGCCGCCGCGAACCACCTAAAATGGCCGGCGGAAGAGCAGCGCGTCCCGGTCACGTGACGCGGGAGCGCGCCCTTTCCGCCTCCTCCCGTCCCTCATCACTGCACTTTCTTCTTCCTCTTCCCCTTTCTTTAACTCTTTCGCCGGCGCGCGAGGGCCGCTCTCTCTCTTTCCTTCTCACTCTCCTTTACTCTCTTCCCTCACTCGCTTGCTCTCGATTTCCCCCTCTCTCATTCTCCCCCCAATTACCCCCCCCGCGCGCGCTCCGCCTTGAAGAGGAAGCGGAAGCGGAAGTGGCGTCAGTCCCGGCCGCGGGTGGAAGCCACCGAGAACAAGGCGGGCGGCCGGACGGTGGATAGAGAGGCAACTTCTCGCTTTCCCTCCCGCCCGAGGCCGGAGCCCTTCGGCTCGTGTAACTGATTAGGACTCGTAAAATACGCCGGGGCCCGTTGGGCCGCTGGAGCGCGCGCCTGACGCAGGCGCACGAGGGTTCCGCCGCGGCCGCTGAGGCTCCATCCGGGTCCTCGACGCGCCGTGCGCTGTACAGAAGCGTGAGCGAGGCTAGCTGAAGTAAAAAGGACCGCGGGACACGGAGAGAGAATGGGACTGACTTCCGCGGAGAGAACCTTGTGGAAAAGAGAGAATGGGGGAGATGCCTCGCAAACTACCCGCGCATTAATGCAGCGCCTCTTATGAACGACCAGCCCGTACAAAATTTTAGCCTCTGTATGGACTCCCAGGGCTGAGGAACACAGCCTTGGGATGTTAGACTGAAACGAGCCCGAATACGCTGAACTGGCGCTAATGCCAGAGTTCATACCCTGAACGCTTGAATATGGGTTGGAGGAATGGAGGGAAGGCAAGAAACCCACCCTGTCAGTACCAGACTTGTAATATTTATCATAGACTGGGTACTCATCTAGTTTTTAAAAACCAAACTTTCTTTTCATCCGTTACGGTTCCGTTGGGGTAGATCAGCCCAGGTTCTTTTGTTTGCTTTTTTTTTTAATGAATACCTTCAAAATACAAGCAAGATTCGTACCCAAGTGTAGATGAATGCCTGAGATTTGTGGTATACATCTAAATATATATATATATATATATATATATATATATATATATATATAAATGTATAGGTGTGTGTGTGTGTATATGTATTTGTGTATATATGTACATATAGAAGAAAGTATTCAAGCTTCAGTGAACCTCTTTTCAATTTGAGACCCGCAATGGATTTCAGAAATTAAGAGAGAAAAGAATGTCTAATGAGAAAATCACCATTGCCCTTTCTTGAGTTTCAAGGTATTTGGGTATAATGTATAGAAAGCCAACCCTTTCAGGATTCAAGTCTTGCTTAGTGACCTTGAGTTGTTCTCTAACTGTCCATTTGTAGAGTTTCCTTATCAGGAGATGCCAAAATCAGTGAAATCAGAAATAACTTCAAAAATAAAAATTACAAGGACATCAAGCCATTTAGAGCCATACTCCTCTGAATAGTGAAGACTAATTTGGGCATTTTATTTTTCCTGAATATGATCATAATAGCTGACATTTACCTAGCATTTCAAGATTTGCAAAGCTTTGAAGGGGATTTAAAATAAGTTTTGTTTTGTTTTTTCTTATTCCCTCTAGAAGTTTGCCCCATCAATTATTTCCTCACTAATTCTAGAAATTTTATTATGCATTCCTTATGTGTAAAATGTAGGGTTACAAACTCATAAGATCCTTTTTGGCTCCAAAGCCTTGAATCTATGAACTCTATTAATTCTGCAAAAATTTACTCTCATTTTACGGGTGAGTATAATAAGGTTCAAACCTATTAAGTGGCTGGTGATTACAAAACCAGTGAAAACTTTATTGAATGTTTTCTTAACTCAATGACTCCATTACAATATGTATACATATAACTGACATCCTTTTGGAAATGAAATTTTAATACACTTTTCATATGATTTTACCAGGGGTAATTCCCCTTCACTAATATTGGAGGTGACCCTGGGCTCTCAAAAGTTTTATCAATAGAGTACCCAGTGTGTAAAGACTTAAAATGAAGCCACACTATATGACAATATCTTGAGAAACAAGATAGCTACAGAGTGAATTGTCACCAGATTCGCCTTTCCTACCAAATGACAATTATTTAAGCCAAATCTTTTCAAAGAAGAACTAGGCCCCAAAAGGGTTATAATCTAAATCATTGAAAGGAGTACCCACATAAAAAATTCATACACCCTTGAAGTATCCTACTCTCTGTTTTTTTGAGAGTCCACCAGGGCCCATATGGGCCATAAAAAGTAGGAATAAACAAAAGTGCTTTTGACATTTGTTGGCCAACAAAGCCTTAGAGATTAGAATTGTTCCTGTCTTTTTATACTCAGGTGACCTTTCCAGAGTGATGTCTATAGCCTTTACTCCCCTGAGCCCATTAAGCCTCAAAGATTGTTTCTTTACCTTTTAAGGAAAAGCTAGTCTTAATAGTGCTGGAGAGGGAATTATATTATTCCCAGTACAGTGAGGTTGAATTAGATGGCTTCTAAGATTCTTTCCAGAACTAAATTTATTAGTTACCAAACCTGGAGTTTTTTCTTTCTTTCTTTCTTTTTTTAATTAATACAATCAAACTAAGCGTACTGGGATGTGTATGCATGGAGCACATTATCAATTGCAGAAATGTACCTGTTCCCTCTTCATCAAAGATAGCTCAATATATGTATATAATATTCTCATAAAAATGTTATTTGGATGGAAAAGTAAGTATACAAAGCCAGTAATGTGGATGTTCTCTTGGTCATCCTCTTTTTGGAAAAAGTCAAAATATAAAATTTCTTTCTACACCTTTAGTATTTTCCTTTAGATACATTTAATTGTTGCCTCTAGCATAGATAGCAGCTAGGTATTAGAATGATTAGAATTTAGTTCAAATGCATCCTCAGACACTTCATAACTATGTGACCCTGGGGAAGTCACTTAACCTGTTTGCCTCAGTTGGGAATAAAAGCACCTACATAGCTGGATCAAATGAAACAATATTTGTGCTTAGTATGGTACTTGGCACATAGGAGACACCTTATAAATGTGTATTCTCTGGCTTCTACAGATCTCTACATTCTAATTCAGCTGCTTTTCCTGTCTATACTCTCTTTAGTGTCATTTCTAATTCTATAAATACTTAGGGGATTCTAATATTAGGGGCCAGATGTGGTACTTCACTCTTATTGGTGGTGAAACCAGTTGGTTGCAGTAATATTTACAGTTCTTTTTAATTTTTCTTCTATTTTTGGTCCTCTCCCAGATTTCATCCTTAAATGCCATTAGAATAGCCTTGCTTAAAATCAAAACAACGCTGAGGTATCACCTCACCCATAGCAGATTGGCTAACATGATAGCAAAGGAAAGTAATGAATGCTGGAGGGGTTTGGCAAAGTTGGGACATTAATGCACTACTGGTGGAGTTGTGAATTGGTCCAACTACTCTAGAGGGCAATTTGGAACTATGCCCAAAGAGCACTAAAAGACTGCCTTTTGACCCAGCCATAGCACTGCTAGATTTGTACCCCAAAGAGATAATAAGGAAAAATACATGTACAAGAATATTCATAGCTGCTCTCTTTGTGGTGGCAAAAAATTGGAAAATGAGGGGATGCCTTTCAATTGCGGAATGGCTGAACAAATTGTGGTATATGTTGATGATGGAATACTATTGTGCTCAAAGGAATAATAAAGTGGAGGAATTCCATGGGGACTGGAACAACCTCCAGGAAGTGATGCAGAGTGAAAGGAACAGAACCTGGAAAAAACATTGTACACAGAGATTGATACACTGTGGTACAATCGAACATAATGGACTCCTCCATTAGTGGTAATGCATTGATCCTGAACAACCTGGAGGAATATAGAAGAAAAAACACTACCCACATTCAGAGGGAAAACTGGGAGTAAAAACACCAAAGAAAAACAACTGCTTAATGACATGGATTGAAGGGGATATGATTGGGGATATAGACTCTAAATGAACATCCTAGTGCAGATACCAACAACATGGAAATGGGTTCTGATCAAGGAATTGCATGTTGGCTATGGGAGGGGGGAGGGCTGGGGAGGGAGGAATAGAAAATGATTTTTGTAACCAAGGCATAATGTTTGAAATTGACCAAGTTAAAAAAATGTCAAAAAAAAAGGATAGCCTTGCTTAGTTGGATCTTGCTGAGTTTTCTTTAGACATGTTTTATCATCTACTACTCTGCTTTATGAAATGATATTGCTTATAATCACCCATCATACTTTGTAATATTTGACAAAAATTTACACTAATCCAGTGTTGTCTAACTTAATTATTTTAACTTCTGAATAAATTACTATAGTTCATGTTCATGTCATTTCTTTTCCAATTTTTTATTTTCCACTGTTGGTTTCATTCAGGGTTAAATATTAGTTGCAAGTCATATCTTTTTTTAGTTACTATTCTTATTTATTATGAATTCTGGTCTTAGCTTTGTTCAATCAATGGTCTAACTACATGAAGAGCTGATTCAGGAATAACTCCCACATCCTTCTGTAAGTCTTTCCCTGTGTATTAAAAAGGTAATTTGATTCCTTATGATGTTTAACACTTGCCATCTCTAGCAAACACCAATTCATGATCTAGAAATATAAGACTTCTGTATAATCTACAGTTCTTTAGACTCTCATTTTTCCCCCAACCTGAATCATGCTTTTCTAAATAATTCTTCCCATCCTCACTTTTTCCCACCTTTTGCATTGAAGTCACCAAGTAAGAGGTTGTATGTTGATTTCATTTGGAGAGTTAGCAATTTCTTTATGAAGTTTCTCCTACTCAGTAACTGAAGTTGGTATGGAAATTGCAATTATTTTGAAGGGTATCTTCTAGGTTTGGGTTTTTTTTGGTAAATATTAATGTGATGACCAAATGTTCCTTGAAATTATATTTCTTTTACAATAAAACTCACTCCATCAACAACTTTCTTTGCCTCTTCAAGGAGTACCCATGAGCCAACTTTCCATTTAAATGCAACTTCCTTCTTCTATTTTCATTTACAATAAGAATGTAAAATTTCATGATTTAGTTTCTCTAACAATATGTCCATTTGTTATCACTGAACAAATATCTCACATTTAGAGTAAAACAATAGTCAAGTTTAATTTATCAACAATCTAAAATCATTGAAATCTTCGACACATGCTGCCTTTTCTTATCATTCCCCCTATTACTGCAGAAGCATTTCTGGAAGCCATTTCTGATTTTTCCTTTACCTGGATTGCTATGGCCATAAAAGTTTCATCACCAAGAGGCCAGCCTTATGGCAATGTACCTGTCTGGGATTAATTAGCTAAGCTAATTCTTGGGAAATAGACTCTTATTTCTCAAGATCATACTATAACACTAGATGACCAAATATCCCATGAAATATTATTTCTTGTTAGCTTTGGACATATGAAAACCAACTCCATCTTTTATTTGCCTCTTTCTCTAAGGAGAATTTGTAAGCCATCCTTCAGTTCAAGTGCACCTTTATTTTCTAATTTCATTGACAGTGAGAATATCAAAATTGCTATAACTTCATTCCTTTAGTGGCAAGCCTTCTTTGACCCTTGGCATATAAATATAGTAAATGTATGGAATGACAAGATAAAAGGGTGAAAGAAAAGAACTCTGGAGTTAGTTTTGCCATAATCTGTCTGAATTTAAGGAACAGAAACATCAGCAGCTACTTACCCAGGTAGTGATATAGGCTTGAACTCCAGTAACCAAAGAAATCCTCCCTCTCCTCTCTGTATTAACTGCCTGGATACATTACTTGCAGTCTGCATAAAAGTACCCTTCTAATTAGGCTTGTATAAACTGACATTTAACCAATTATCTATTGCGAACCTCCTTCATGGCTCCCTAGAAACACGAACTTATCCCTATTCAGTAAAATTTGTGGGGCTTTCAGATACCATATTGTGATTCTCACTATCCTGGTGCACCTACAATTAAAACCTAGATCTTCCATGAATTCATTACACAATTTAAATGTTGGTATATTTAAAGTTCCAAGAGCTAACTACCTAAAAGTTATGTGATTCTTAGTGTTCATTGTCCCCTTTGAACCAAGGGGGCACCATCACCAGTTGATTGGTTGGTGCCAAGTCTATGCAAACTAATCTAGTTAGCCCAGCAGAGCTACTGATGGCCCTAGATTCTAGACCATGTTCCAATTTCATATCACAAGCAGTCATCCACTTATACCTCACCATCTGTCTGCCACCCCAGAACAGAACTTCCATCTCTTCCTCCTTATGTGTTGTTTCCCCCTCATAGAATGTAAACTACTTGATAGGGACTATGCCTTTTTTTTCCCTTTTGTGTTCCTAGTTTAACACAAAGTAAGCACTCAAATGAATTCACCAAGCAGCCAGCCTTAAGCCTCTCTGATCTGGACTGGTCTTCAGAAAGCCAGCTCAGTCCATTGCCAGGACCACATGAAGCTTACTGACAGGATGGACCCTGCCAGAGCATGTATTCCACTCAACACTGAGTTAGAAAATGCAGTCATCACCCCAGCTCCTTAAAGCACTGAAATGGGACTTTGTGAAGCTATCTCAAAATAACTAAAAACAAAAACCAGTATTAAGAAAATGTTGAAAAGGGCAATTGCTCTGTGTATGGATAAAATATGTCAGTGATTTTAACTTCTAAAGATTCAAAATAGATATATCATTGACCATAACCTCAGTACAGGTGACATTATTTTACTCTGTCTTGTGGGTTTTAATACATCAGTTTCCTAATCAGTAAAATGAAGACATTGGACAAAAATGAGCTTACAGGTCCCTTCCAGCTCTTATCCATGAAAGTAACTTGGTAATCGGAAGAGGAAGGGAGCATTAGTAACTCTAAGAATTAGGAGAGGCTAATAAGAAGTGATATTTTTGAGATACGCTTTAAAGGAAGGTAAGGGTTCTGTTAGGTTTAGAAAGGAGTACATCTAGAGGATGGCTTATGCAAATTAAAGACAGAGGAAATGGAATGTCAGTTTAGGGAACGGATAGTAGTCCAATTTGACTAGAACAGAAATCATGAGGAACATGGGAAATAAATCTGGAAAAACAAGTAGGAGGTAACTCTGAAGATGCCAAGCTGATTTTATCCTAGAAGCAATAGAAAAACACTGAAGGTTTTTGAAAAGCAATGAAACAAGACCTGTTTCTTACAGCTATTGTTTCCTCTTCCGTGTTGAAGATCATTTGAGAAGGAGAAAGACAAAAACCAGGAAAACTAGTTTGAGGGTTCCTTGGTTTGGCCACCTCACACCTCTCACCAGGGATTAGCTTACTCACTCTACTCTACTCTTACTCAAAGAAAATTTTACAAGTTTAATTATAATGATCTTTTATGCAGACTGCTCAGAGTATCAGACAAGTGTTAAACAGGTCTCCATACAGTTACTATAAATGGGGGAAGGAGTATCCCTCTGGCCAGTGGAATTGAAGCCCTGGCTCACTTTTTTCCAGAGATGCACCACTCTCAGATTCAGCATCCTAGGAGTAATCTTGTTGAAGACAAATACTCTAGCCCTTTCCACTACTCAAGCTTTTGGACTGACCTATGCATTTCTGTTTATTCAACCAGCCTCTCAACAATGATACTTTTTTTTTTTATTTTAACATAACTTTTTAAAGTGACCTTGGCCTCTTCAGTGTCTTGCTAAGCTCCACAGCACCTGCTTTCCACCCCCACCAGACCACTGGAGGAGAATCCCATGGATCTGGAAATCAGTCAATAAATATTGAGTGCCTGCTATGCCCCAACCACTGTGCTAAGCACCAGGCATACAAAAAAAGGCCAGAGTCCCAGCTTCCAAGGATCTCACAATCTAAAGGAAACAACATAAAAACAACTAGATACAAATGAGATAAAGACTTGATGTATGTAGATAATCAACAAAGGCAGCTTGAAGTGTTGGGAAGAATAAGGTGAAAGAAGACTTGGAAAGGGAAGAAGGGCTTTGGCTGCTAGAAAGGATTTTATATGTGACACTGGGAGTGATAGGGAGCCACTACAGTTAATTGAATAAGGGAGTGATATGGTCAGATCTATGTTTTAGAACAGTGATGGCGAACCTATGACACGTGTGTCAGCCATTTTCGATGGCAGGTGGCCCCATGCCTTGGGGCCCAAGAGCCACCCACGAGCCACTTGGGGGGGAAGGAGGAGCAGCATGCTGGCCTAAGGGGCGGGGTGAGTGTCTGACTTCACTACAGTCGGCTTCACCTGTGGGGCTCCAGAGGAGGTGGGGAGGAGAAGCTCAAGTAGGCAGGCTGGCAGGTGGCAGCAGTGATTCAAGCCAGCAGGCTGGGGAGAGGAGGGGCCAGGCTGGTGGAAGACTGGGTGGGGCTCTGGCCCACATGCAACAGAGGAGTACCTGGAACAGATTACCAGACACTTTTAGCACCCTGAAAAATATAGCAATGGCTTACTCACAATTTTTCCCTGATATACTTTTGTGAGACCTTATTTTCAGCATTAAATAATATCAAAACCAACAAAAGAAACAGATTGACAGATGAAGTTAGTAATGCTTGCTTGGGCTTGAAGTGTACAAAATACCAACTTTCAATTGAAGATTTAGCCAATGAAATTCAGCAACAAAAAAGTCACTTATTAGTGTTAGTTAAAGAATTCCCCCTCCCCCTCACTTATTTTAGTTCATGGCACCCCATACAAGTTAAATAATATCAAGACCAAAAAAAGAAACCAACTGACAGATGAACAAAGAAGTCATTAAGCAAGCAAGTTAAATAATTAGTTTTTGGTGTATTAAATACAGTTATATATTACAATTATACATTTTTGTTATTTAAACTATAAATATTATGAAATTATTGGTTTTTTTCTTGAAGTGAGACATCACTCAAGTTATGCTCGGTTTTTTGGCAAATTTTGACACACCAAGCTCAAAAGGTTGCCCATCACTGCTTTAGAAGGATCTATGAATTAGAAGAATCTGGAGGATTTAACACTTCCTATCAGCACTTTAGGTAGGGACGGAAATGTCAAACAGTGGTATCTGCTTTGAGAGCTAAGGACAGACTAGATGAAGGTTCAAGGCTCTACAAAGAGTCT
This sequence comes from Monodelphis domestica, assembly GCF_027887165.1. Lineage (NCBI taxonomy): Eukaryota > Metazoa > Chordata > Mammalia > Didelphimorphia > Didelphidae > Monodelphis > Monodelphis domestica. Next base: position 277,838,460 of record NC_077232.1, read on the forward strand.
ACATAAAAAAATAAAATAAAAAAATATCCTAACCCTGAAGGGAATAACTTGAGGACTCCACCAAAGTGGCTCTCACTATCCCCTGGATTCTGTGAACTTTCAGGGGAGTTGTGAGTTAGACTTGTGAAGGTTGTTGGTTTGTTTGTTTTTTAAACCCTTACCTTCTGTCTTAGAATCAATACTATGTATTGGTTACAAGGCAGAAGAGTGGTAAAAGTTAGGCAATAAGGGTTAAGTGATTTGCCCAGGGTCACACAGCTGGGAAGTTTCAGAGACCAGATTTGAACCCAGGTTCTCCTTTCTCTAGACCTGGCTCTCAATCCACTGAGCCACCCAGCTGCCCCCTTCAGGATTGTTTTTCACCAACTCTATTAATATAATGAAATACCACTTTCTGAAACCTAATTGAATCTAGATGACATTGATATTAGCTAATAATTGTTCATGGAGCTAATAATTGGGCTTGTAGGCTATATAGTATCACAAACCACATGTACACTCTCAACTTTTCAGGGCTACCTCCAGAATCCCAAGGAGAGATATAATCAACCTGCTCTGTCTACTGATTCATCAGTATCAATGGGAGTTGGGATAGGGACCGCTAGAAACTATATGCACAACCATATCATAGATACTCATATATTAAGCAATTGCAGGAATAAAATTATTCTCCACATTTAAACCTCAGTCACACTGTCCCACCTGTCAACATGGAATCTAGAAGTCCCCAAACTTGTAGCCTAGAAAGATTTAGTGATTCCCCAGTTCTCTTTAGCTCGGAGATGAAAGCCTCAGGTTTGAGCCTGTTCCTGTGAGAATCCACAATCCACTTCAGATGGGGGCTAAGCCCAAACCAAAGTCCAGTGACCCTTCTAGTCTCCAGAAGCTTCTCCTAGTGTATCACACCCTCCTTCCGAGGATCAAACTCTGGACCTTCAGCTTGGGAGACTGACTTGGGAGCTTTGGCCTGCTGGGCCAAAGAGTCACTTGGATTCTCCCTTAGTTAATTTCTCTTAGAAGTCTGAGCAGAAACTTTGCTCAGTAATAGAATTCAAAGTATCCTCAGAAGCTATTAGAATAGTCTAAATGAAAAGTTAAGAGGGTCCAAACTAAGATGACAGCCTAATAAGCGGAGAGAAGATGGATTTTAGAGAGTAAGAGATCTTGTAGAAATCTAATAGCACTGAAGAACTAAGTTGATATTAAGGAGAAGGAAAAGTAAGACAAGAATTTTTTTCCAACCCTTACTTTGTATCTTGGACTACATTCTAAGTACTGATTACAAGGCAAAAAAGAAGTAAGGATTAGACAGGTGGGGTTAAGTGACATGCGGAATAACAGGAACATGCAGTTAGAAAGTATCTGGGGCCAAATTTGAACCCAGATCCTCTTGACTCTAACCCTAGCACCTTATACACTGTACTACTCAGCTCCTCTGAGACGGGAATTCTTAGGTTGGGTCTTAAGAACTAGACTTAAAAATTTTTTTCAATATAACATAATTATATTATTAATGGATTAATTGTATGAGTATTATAATGTAACATTGGATATTATAATTGTAACAAATGGAAATTTTAAAAGAATAATCATAATATAAAATTTAAATGTTATTCAGTTGCATTGATGTTTTAACAATATAGTAAATAATAATGTTAATATAAAGTAATGCAAGAAATCATAATCTATAGAGGTATTATAATGTTATGGTAATACAATAAAAATATAATAAATCACATTTGTTTTATTTAATACATTTAAAAGAATTATTTTGAGAAGGTCTGTAGTCTTCACCAAACTGCCAGAGGGGACCATGAAATTTAAAAAGGTAAGAAATCCTGGTCTAGGGATAACCTCAGGTGATCAGTATTGCTCTCTAGGAACATTTTGTTGCCTTCAGTAGATAATAAAGAATTTTGGGAAAAGGAGGGCTTAGAGAAGATGGCCTCTTCAATACTGCATAGAAATACTGGCAGGACATCCAAATGGAGATGTCCAGTAGGTAGATAGAGATGTAAGACAATTATAGAAGAGAGATTAGGGTGAGAGAGAGAAATCTGGAGGTCATCTGTGTAGAGATGATAGTTGAGCCTATGGGGATGGATGAAATCACCAAAGGATGCAGTTTAAAGAAAGAAGAAAAGAGCTCGGGATTGTGTCTTGGGAGATACTTCATGCTTAAGGGGCATGTGATAAATAAAGAATGAGCCAAAGAAAATTGAAAGTAGCTGTCAGATCAGGAAAGAAAAACTGTCCCAGAAGCCAAGAGAGGAAATATACAGAAAAAAAAAGTCAACAATTTTTAAAGCCATAAAGAAGTTGACTTCTAAGGGCAAATAGGTAGCTCAGCGGATAGAGAATCTAGTCTAGAGACAGTAGGTACTGGGTTCAAATTTGAGCCATGTGACCCTGGGCAACTCACTTAAAGTCAGTGACCAGTCCTTACCAATCTTCTGCCTTAGAACCAATATGTGTTCTAAGACAGAAGGTAAGGGTAAGGGGTGGGGGGTGTTATAATTAAAATGGTTGATATTGTAAACTGTAGTGAGTTAAAATGGTGGAAGATATAAATTGTGATAGATATAAGAGAGGGTGAGTAAATTTGACCGCAGAAAATATGTTTCACTAGTGTCTTGGTTTTTAAATCAAATATAAGGTGGTCGCCAGAGAATATATTCCCAAATTATGAATATGCCCAAGTCAACTGGGTTTTTTAGAGAATTTAATTAATAATACAATGAGGAATTAAAGAAAAGGAGAAGGAGAGAGAAAAGGAATTAATGAGTAAAAATAAGTTGGCCAGGGCAGGCCTGGCCAACCCAGGCCTAAGCCTTAAGAGAGAAACCAGTCAGTTATCACTCACCATAAGATTTGTCTTAAGCAAGGATGTCTGGGGAACAGAATCTCCCCAGAGGGAGTTCCAGCCAGAGTCAGCCTCCCAAGGGACTTCTTCTCAAGAGATCTTCAAAGGGCCTCCCTCCAAAAGGATCTATCTCCAAGAATCCAAGGATCTCCAAGCCTCCAAGGAATCCTTGCTCAAGAGATTCCTTTTCTTATATAGGGGTTTTTTCCCTATGTCACCTCCCCTAAGTTCTTCCATCTACCAATCACCATAGATGTTTTCTAAAAGACAGCCCATCTGAATTCCAGGTAAGTTGACTAATCCCCTCAGTAAGTCTGAACCAGAGAAAACACTGCTGTGTCAACTAATCCCATCAAGAGAAAACCTGCCCGACCTTTATAGGTACCTAGCATCCCATTGTATCAATTCTAAAAACAGGCATGGCTCAAAGAACTCCCTGCCTCATCATAAGCATGGGTCCAAGTACTTTCATTGTTTAGTAAGGAGTTTTCTCCCCTAAAACAGTTTTAAGTACAGGTGGAGTAGTGGTCCTCCCATTTCTGATCCTGGCGAGTTCTCACATCAAAATGGGGAATGTTTCCAGTAGGGAATTTGTTCCAATGGAGGATTCCTCAAATGTGGAAATTTTTAACATTCATAAGTCTGAGAAATTTCAAGATTCACAGGGGGAGGGGTGATTTCCTCCTAAATGAGCCTCAGTCAGATCTAGGGGACTTTGAAAGCCCCTTACAATAATGTAGATCATAGGTCATCCATGCCTGACCTTCCTGGGTGACTGGAGGGTACTAGTAAAGTTACTCAGACTTCCTTTGCTCTTACCATATTCACTTATCATCAGATGATATCTTTTACCCTGCATTCTTCTTTAGAGTTAATCTTTGTTTATGGAATGGGGCTGACTATCCACTTTGGACCTCTACATTGCCTTTTGTATGATAATTAATTTTTAATTCTTCAGAGATAGTTATATTCCTTGCCTTATCATCATAGAGCAACCCCAGGAGAATTAAGTATTCAACCTTTAAAAGGACACATGTGTACAAAATAGCAGTACTTTTTGTTATAGCAACGAACCAAAAACAAAGGGGCTAGGTGACTGTAAAGAATCAAATAATGAAAAAGCATTTACTAAGTGCAAGCTGCTGTAATTGGGAGAGAGAACATATAAAAGAAAGTTTATCGGCCATGCTAGATGGAAAGGCCCGAAACAGCTAAGAATTCAGTCACAAGGCCCAGGGGTCTTTAGGTTATATGCCTAAGTCAAATGACAGTACTACCACATCACATCTATCAGATTAACCCATATGACTGTAAAGGAAAGTGGGAAATGTTGGAGGGGATGTGGCAAAATTGGGACACTAATGCATTGCTGGTGGAGTTGTGAACTGATTCAAACATTCTGGAGAACAATTTGGAATTATGATCAAATGGCTATAAAACTGTGCATACCCTTTGATCCTCAAATTCCACTACTGGGTCGGTATCCTAAATAAATAATCACAAAAGAGAAAGGACCTACTTATGCAAAAATATTTATAGTTGCTCTTTTTTGTGGCAGCAAAGAATTGGAAATTGAGGAGATTTCCATTAGTTGGGGAACAATTGAACAAATGGTGGTACATGTTGGAATGGAATACTATTATGCTGTAAGGAATGATGAACAGGATGATTTCAGAAAAAGTGGGAAAGATCTGCATGAACTGATACAGAAGGAAATTATCAGAACCAAGGGAGAACATTTGTACACAGAAACACAATTTTATATGATGATCAGCTACAAAAACTTGGCTACTCTCAACAATGTAATGATCTGGGACAATCCTGAAAGATTTATGATGGGGAACACTTTCCACCTCCAGGGAAAGAAATGTTGGTGTGGGATGGATGTGGATTAAAACATACTATCTTTCTCATGAGCAGATTTGTGGTTTTATTTTAGGATTATGGTTTTGTATGAGTGTGCTCTTACAACAATAACCCACATGGAAGTGTGTTTGCATGATAATAATTTAAAAAATAATTTAAAATGACAGTACTAGAGGATTGCAGGACAGATGCTAAAATCTGGAAATCTTAGGAGGCAAAGACAAAATATAGATACTGGCACACCATGTCACCCCAAAAAAGAGTTCTTAAATTCTACCTCATTCATGCCATGTGAGTAGTCTAGCAGCAAAAGGTATGGCTGGTAAAAGCTAAGTAGCACAGTGGATAGAATGCCAGACCTGGAGATGGAAGGTCTTAGGTTCAAATCTGGTCTTAGACACTTCCTAGCTAGGTGGCCCTGTGCAAGTCACTTAACCCCCATTGCCTAGCTTTTGCAGCTCTTATCTTAAAATTGATAAATAAATAGATTATAATAGATTATAATAAAATTTTTTAAGCTTGGGGAAAGAGTTGGGGACCCTTTGTGAAGGCAGGTCTTTCTGACCTTGGCCATCCCAAACAAGATCTAGGTTAGCCAGGAGCTAAGAAAGGGGACACCTGCCCCCCCCAACACAATGGACTATTACTGCATTATAAAAAGTGATGAAGGAGATAGGTTCAGAAAAATGTGGAAGACATAAATTTCTATTCAGTGAAGTAAGCAAAGCCGGAAAATGAATTTTTGTCATAACTTCCATATTATAAGGAAAAACAACTTTGCCAAGGCAATGCATAACCAGAACTCCAGAAAACTAGTAACAGACAACCATTCCCACTTAAGAAAGAGATGATTGACTAGAGAGGGATGGAAAGAAAAATGCCTTTTGTGATGTAGCCAATATATGGGTCTATTTTCCTTTATTGTACTTATTTGTTAGAAGGGAGAACACTTAGAATTTTTTGTTTTGTTTAAGAGAGAATTATGAAATGGAGTAATGATACCTCCAAAAAGTGTTAATAAAATATTTAAAAATATGCAGAAACATGCAAAAAGAAGTTCAGAAAGACACAAACAAGCAAGACAATATTGGAATTATAGTGTTAAAATGATTATGATACTTTTTAAAACATCTAACCTATATATATATATATATATATATATATATATATAACCTATATATAATTGAGAATAATGGTGTCATATCCAATTTTCTTTCTGTTTTTCTTTATCTGTGAAACATTGTCTATAAAGCATGGTCTGTAGAAATTTTTATTGATGATTAGAGAGGGACATAATAATAATTTTTTAAAAGATTGGCCTTAGTTTTCATGGGAAGCTTGCAGTCAGTAAAGAAGCTTTGTTTGCAATGTCCCAAAGTTGACCCAGCCTCTTCTCTCTGTTCCTTTTCAACTTGGGACTCAACTAATTGTCCATCTGTACTGTTTGTCTCAGACAAACATAGAGTATGTTGAATTCCTTATTCACTCAGTCTTTAGGTGCGATCAGCCCAAAATCATCTGCAAACAGGAGTGAAGAAAGACTTCACTTCACCATCCACAGAGAATCTGGATTCTACACTGGATTTCCTCTATCATAATGGCAAGCATATACACCAGAGCAATGTGACTCAAAATGAGAAATAGTTTTGTTTTCATTTGATATTGTGAGTATCAGTTCAGTAAATAGTAGGTAAATACTTAAATGGCATTGGATTTGTAGTCAGAGGACCTAGGTTCAAATTCTTGCTTTACCACACTGGTTTGTTACTTATCCTCACTGTTCTTGTCCCAAGGATGAAAGCTTTTTTTTTTTTTAACCCTTACCTTCCATCTTGGAATCAATGCTTTGTATTGGTTCCAAGTCAGAAGGGTGATAAGGGTTAGGCAATGAGGGTTAAGTGACTTGCCCAGGGCTACACAGCTAGGAAGTGTCTGAGGTCACATTTGAACCCAAGACCTCCCATCTCTAGGCCTGGCACTCAATCCATTGAGCTACCCAGCTGCCCAAAGATTTTAATCTCATGACCTCTAAAAGTGTTCAAATATATTGAGCCTATGCTCATAGGATGAAGACTGAGAAAAGGTCATTTGATTCAACAGCTGAAATCATTAGTTACTTTGGGAAAAGCTTCTTGAGTAAAGTAGTATTGTTAGAAGCCTCATCATGTAAACTATGGGAGTGGAAACACCGAGGAAAAGCAACTGCCTGAATACAGAGGTTGAGGGGACATGACAGAGGAGAGACTCTAAATGAACACTCTAATGCAAATACTATCAACAAAGCAATGGGTTCAAATCAAGAAAACATCTATGCCCAGTGGACTTACGCGTCGGCTCTGGGGGGTGGGGGGGAGGAAAAGAAAATGATCTATGTCTTTAACGAATAATGCTTGGAAATGATCAAATAAAATATATTAAAAAAAAAAAAGAAGCCTCATCATGATGGGTTGAAAAGCTGAGGAGATGCTGAGGAAGGAGAAAAAGCAAGAATAGATAACTCTACTGAAGTTTTGTTATTTTCTTTTTTTAGAAACCCTTATATTTGCTCTGTGAAGATTGGATTTAGCTATCTCCTCATTGTAACAATGAAGGTACTTAGCTCTTCCTTTATTGGGAAGATTGAATTATAATCCACAATCTATTTTTAGATTTTAATCTACAAAAGGTGATAACTCAGTATTTTAAGTAGTCTCCCCATTTTAACTACAAAAAGGTGTTAAGTAACTACAAAAGGTATATCTAACCAAAGAAGGTGTGAAATAAAGAGTGGGCAGTCCTGGAGAAAAGCATCTGCTGTGATTGTTAGATATGAAATTTAGGGGAGGTGACACAAGAGAAAAAGATCTTTAAAAAGAGGATTGGAGGCCAGAAGAAGATAGATTCGATTTGTTGAGATTGAAGAGCTCTCTGACTTAAAGGAGAGACTGGAAGACAGACACCCAGACTTCATTCCATTTAGACGGTCTCTCCTCTGAGTCAGGCCCTTGTTGAGTGAAAGGCTGACTTAATGACCCTGCCTTTCTCGAAGGTGTAAAACCTCCAAGAAAGGCCCAGCGTCTTGAGAAATTTTTCCCCTGGCTGGGGCTTAGAAATTCTAACTGGTATCAGAGGAACACAGAGCTTACTCTCTCTCTCTCTCTCTCTCTCTCTCTCTCTCTCTCTCTCTCTCTCTCTCTCTCTCTCTCTCTCTCTCTCTCTTTCTCTCTCTTCCTTAATATCTTCCCTCTATTGTAAATAAACTACCATAAATTCCATTTACTTTAGTAATTCATTTTGGAATTTAGAAATTAAATCCCTGGCGACCACATATATAAATATTTAGAGTACAACCACAATTTAAATGTTTAATACCTCTTAGAATCAATACTCTGATGCATTCTAAGGCAGAAGAGCAATAAGGACTAGGCTAAGTGACTTGCCCAGGATCACAGAACTAAGAAATGTCTAAGGTCAGTTTTGAACCCAGGACCTCCCACCTCTAAGCCTGGCTCTCAATCCACTAGCTCTCCTCTCTGTAGAAGTTTTAGAGGATAGTAGCTCAAAGGGAAGATAGAGACAAGTGAAGTTTTGCTTTTTATAACCCTTACCTTCTGACTTAGAATCAATACCGGGTATTGGTTCCAAGGCAGAAGAGTGGTAAGGGCTAGGCAATCGGGGTTAAGTGACTTGCCCAGGGTCACACAGCTAGGAAGTGTTTGAGGTCAGATTGGAACCCAGGATCTCCCATCTCTGGGCCTGGCTCTCAATCACTGAGCTACCCAGCTGCCCCCTTGTTTTGTTTTTATGATAGTCAAAGCCTAGGGTTATTTATAGGAAGCAGAAAAGGATCTAGTAGGAAGGGAGGCTTAGAAGGTGAGAGAGAGGGAAAGAACATTTGATAGGGAAAACTAGAGCAGATGGGATCCAAGGGTAGAAATAGAAACAGTGACCTTAATCAAGCAAGAGGTATGTATTAAACACCTACTATGTGTCAGACACTATTCTAGGTACTGAGGCCATAAGTACAAAGAATGAAACTATACTCATCCTCCAGAAGTTTACATTCTAATAGGGATGATAACAAGTACATCTATATGTAAGCATATGTATATGCAGCATAAACAGAAAGTTAATAAACAGAAAGCCATTAAGTACAAGGTAGTTTGGAAAGCATTTTGGAGGGCAGGGGGAAAATCACTAAGGACTTCCAGTAGATGGTGTCTGAACTACATATTAATGGAAGAGAGGGGTGTATGGGGTGCTCAGGGAGGGGTAGTATCTCTGGTATGGAGGGCTTGTCGTGCCCACTTAGGGCAGTTCTCCAGCCTCTGACCCTCACCTGACACCCAGCTCTCACTTGTGGCTCCTAGTAGCTGCTAGCATGCGGCAGCAGCCACACCCCAGGCAACGGCTTCGACAGGCCGGCTAAACCTTGTGAGGGTAGCCATCGGGTCGTTGTGGACCCCTGGTGAACCAGGGCTTTGCTCACCCAGCATGTGAAGACTGCTTCTGCTGAACAGACGGAAGAAACCAATAAGAAGGTTCAACTGCTGAGATGGCTACACAGCAAAGCACTGTGGAGTGCTTAGGGCATGTTGGAGCACAAAAGACAACATGGCCATCCAATGCAGCTGAGAAAGTCTCCAGGTGTAATGATTTTTCATGCCACTGGACCCAGGCTTCCAGCGCCAAGAGAGTGGGACTGTCTCTGTGCATCGACTTTTCCACTTAAATCTCCTTCACGCACAAGTTTCTTTGTGCACACTCATCTATACACCATAGATGAAAACGCACAAAGACAATCGTCATCCTCGGTTACCAAGAGACTACTGCTAAACTAATGGAAGAGACAAACTAAACTCTATGAGCCAGGAGTAAGGAAGTGGTGAATTTTCAACACAAGGGTGGCTGATACAAAGACAAAGGTGGAAGTCGGAATACAGGTGAGAAACAGAGTTTGGCTAAATCAATGCAGGAAGAGGAGTAATATCCAGTGAAATTGAAGAGACAGGCTGGGGTTGGGTTGTGCGGGGCTTTAACAATTAAACGAGAGAATTTATATTCTATCTTAGGGATAGTAGGGAGTCACTGCAGTCTATTCAGAAGGGGAGTTAAATGGTTAGATCAGCACTTGGGAAGAATTACCTTGTTAATAACATAGGAGATGAATTCCAGCACTGGCAAACTTGAAACCAGGTAGGCTTTGGTGAGAAGTGACTATATGAAGGTAGTAGCTTCATGAGCAAGCTATGCAGGTAAAACTGTCAATATTTGGCAACCGACTAGTTATGGCAACCAACTAATTATGTGAACACAGGGAAAGTGAGGCGTCCTGGATACTGCTGAGATTATGAACCTGAAGAAGGATGGTGCCTTCAGCAAAAATAAGAAAATTATGGAGGCGAGGAGAGTTTAGAGGAAAAAATAATGACCAGTTTTTGACATGCTCATTTTAAGATGTCTCTGAGCCAACTACTTAGAAATGTTCAATAGACAGTTTATTGTTATCATGATTTTCTGCAGACTTCTTTTTCTCTCCTCCACAGGATTGAAGTGTGGGGGAAGAACTATGAACTGGATATATAGATCCATGAATCATCTGCACAGATATGGTTGTTAAATCCATGGGAGCTGATGAAGTTACCCAGAGAGAATGAACAGGAAGGACCACCTCTTCCTCAGCAGATTGAAAAATATAATGGCATTTGGAGGTGTGGCACTGGGAGTTCAATATGGATGACCTTGATTTTCTAATTAACATATAGACCAGGTTTTGTTGTTGTCATTGTTGTTTTTGTTGAGGAGCAATGGGGTTTGAGGGTATATGCCATTGGAGCCTTGAGTAAGAAAAGTTTGGAATAACTGCAATGGCAAGTAGGATAGAGAATTCACTAGGGAACAATAAAAGGATTGCAGTATGATGAAGACCAAATAATGTTGATGAGTAGTGAAGTGTTGCAAAGAAAAAACGGAAAAGAAAATCTTTGATATTAGATAACATGGATTCATAGAAGAATGCCATTGATGTAGTTGTGTGACTTCCTCAGTCAGTCTTCAGCAAGCAGGCTAAGAATAAGGATGAATGTCAGTAACTGAGGACTGAAGATTCATAGGGGGTGAGTGCCAGCCAGAAGAACAAAAGCACAAAGGATAATTATGGCTAAATTTTATTGGATTGTGAAAAGAGGAAAGTATACTGAAACTAGGGCAATCATAGAAAGAACAGAGGACTGGACATCCCAGTGAGAATGAAGAATAGGTTTAGCAGGAGTAAGAAACCTTAAAAATCAAAGAACAGGAAGTTGTGATCAGAGATGACAATTTCACAGTTCAGGATCATAGAGGCAGTGTACTTTTTGGTGTGGTTACTTATTTTTAGATAGAAATGCTGAAAATAAAAACCTGTTATTAAAAGTATTTTAATGTTAGGGGAAATTATGGCATTGAATTACTGATTTCCAGCTTTTAAAAAGAATATGAGCTGGCTTGACATGTACCTCATGATGACAAAAATTATTTTCTGCTTATTTGTGGGAAAGTACCCCAAGTGTCAAGGGGCAATATACAGGTACTTTTCTTTGTATGTTTTTTTTTTTGTATTGATGTATGATAGATGTACATTTGGTTCTCCTACCCCAAAAGAAGATATTATCTGCTGGATCATTTTAGAAAACTGATGGGAGCCTATAGACAAGAACTGTTGAGGGTAAGGGATGGATGAGTTACAATCGGCACATTTTTATAAAATCACAGACCCATTTAAATATTAAAATGTTTTTCTTTGGGATCAAATTTCAAATCTAGCTTGACTTAGCTGAGAAAGATACAAAGTCTTTCCTGGGCTACCAGATTTAGAGACAGAGACTAAATCTTCAGCTAAATTAATTGTTCTCTCAATAGCCATATCAATGAAATGCAAATTAAAACAGCTCCTAGGTTCTATCTCAAATCCATCAGACTGACAAAGTTTCCAAAAAAGAAAAATGCCAAACTGTTGGAGAGTCTATTAATGTGGTTGATGGTTAATGGTACCCATCATTTGAGGAATAAACAAATTATGTTATATGAATATGTCAACATGGAATCTAGAAACCCCAACCTTGTAGCCTATTAGGATCTGATGAACCCCAAGTTTTAGGACTAGCTTGTAAATTGGAGACCCCAAAACTTGTCCAGGTTCCCTGTTCTCCAGAGAATCCACCCTGAAGGGAATCTCAGGCTAGCAGTTTCAGACTGAATAATGGACCAGGGGTAAATGACAATCCCAGTTAGGTGAAGCTAAGCAAATGCTAAGTACTCTTTTTGTCTTAGGTAGTCTTCCCCACGGTTTCAGAGACTCTTCCCAAGAAGACGCACACAAGCTCAGGGACCACCCTTTTAGTATCCATTATAAATAGCCCCTTCCCTTACACTCCCAGCCTCCAGCTAAGATTCCTTTCCCAAGCCTGATTATATCCTGTCTGTATAGTTTGAACACTCCCATTTCCTTGTAGCTGTGGTAATGTCAATCATCTTTCCCTGTCCCTGGATCCCTCAAATGGCATAGAGGTCCCCCAAATTCTTTTGTTCCTCGGAATTGTCCAATCTAGTGCAGTTGGTGTTCCCCGGGGTCAGTGACCAGAGAGGCCAGAGTTCAAGCCTTGGACTCTGCGTGGGTGCGTGGTGAGCAGCTCTGTGTGGAAACCTAACTCAGCCCTGAAACCCTTTCCTTAATTAAAGAGAGGATTTTCTGACTATTTAATAGTTCTGGGTTTGTTTGTTTTTTCCCAATCAACAAATATAAGGGAATAATACCATCTTGCCATAAGACATGACCAAAATGGCCATCTCAGAGAAATTGTAAAACTCAATTGTAGAGGGAAATAAGCAGAAGCAAATACACAAGTTACACAATAACAACTTTATAAAGACAAACAACTTAAATCTCCGATCAATAAAAAGACAAACGATGAATCCAAGACTGATGTTGAAGCTCTCTTCCCATTGCCTGACAAAGGTTTGATTCAAGATGCAGAGTGGACAAACATTTTGGGACATGGCCAATATGGGAAAGTATTTTTCTGGATTTTGCAAACACAAGAGTTTTGTTTTGTTTTCCTTTTTTTAATGGGGGAGGAGGGAGCAGGAGGAGGTGAAAGAGAGAGGAAGAAAAAAGAAATGCTTGTTAATTTTAATATGTTTAAATAAACCATGGTTGTCTTGCAAAAATGTGTCAGGGCTACTAAACTGCTAGAAAATCCAGAGAAAATAAATGCCAAGCTAAAACAAAGAAAATAGAGATGCTCTAAAATGCTCTGAGCACTTCTTATGTACATAGCTTGGATGTCAACCCCTAGTGCCTGAGTATGTTACAAGTATATTTTGTGTGATGTCGGCTAGGAGGCCAGGGAATGAAAGAGGCTAAAAGTGACTGTGTTTTGAGGACAATTCTAAGTACAATGCGGGCATTCAACAAATCTGTCACTAGACCATGACAATTAAGTTTTCCTTTGCTATTAAAATTTAGATAATAAACACCTGCCTAGCAATGGCCCGGAGTAGTGCCCCCAAGGGGATATTGTGGGGAGAAAAAGGAGAATCAAGCTGCTGTTTAGTTTCATTTGTGATGTAAATTCAATTTACCAAAGAGAAAGCAAAATGATCTGAAGCAAACTGGAGTCAGTGTCTTGAATATGTAGATGGTTATTCAATTTTCCCTTTGTGTTTACAGGCTGGCTACTAACAGAAAGCAGGAAGTAGTGTCCTCTACTGAGCTTTGAACCCTGGGGGCATCCTCTCCTCTCTAAGGACCCAACCCCACAAGTACAAGTGTAACTTAGGGAGTAGCCTAGATGGGGTACTACCTTTTTTGAGAATGGTTTCTTTATATAACCTGGAGAGGAAACTGACTTGCTGCCTGGGTGGTTTTACACACATTTTCAAGATCCCCTGACCTTGAGCTAGAAGAGGTTTGTGGGAAATAAAGGAGCCAGAGTGCCAAAAGACATCACAAAAGCTGCCTGAGAGGGAATCAGCATGATGGTCTGGCACAGGGGTTGGTGAAGATGTTCCAAACATGAAATATGGAACTGAACTGAATTTTCAGTGCTGACTCAGTAGATCTGTGAGAAAGTGAGTAACTGTCTCTCTTTCTTTATCCTCTTCCTCTTTCTGCCCTCCTGTCTTTCTCTCTCTCTCACATTCTCACATTTAATTTTTTTCTTTCTAGGCCCTCCTCTCACAATGCACTGAGCCACTTAGCTGCCCCCAACATTGCTTTCTTTACAACTATTAAAATTATTGTTACCGCCGTTCCTTGAAAAAGGGCCCAGGAGGGGAGTGAATAGCCGAGAGTGAACAAACTCAGCCTAGAGAGAGAAGTCAGATGGATAACAGCTTTTTGGACCCATTTTCTGCAGCAGTCTTTGACTAGGACACCCAGGTGAATATTATGGTCTTGAACGGGGCAGCTAGTTGAGTCTGGGATCATAATCTCCATTTCCTCCACCTCCTGAAATCCTAAAATGGAATCACAGTGATTTCTGATCTCTGCCTCCCTCCCTTCCTTCCCTTTACCAAGATCCTGACCTGAGATTCAAAGTGAGCAACAAGGCCACCCCTCATCTCTAGTATTGAGGTTCTATGTTGGGACTCTCTCTCAACCTTCATCCTTACTTGCTTGACTCAGTGAGTTGGTGGAGATATTGAAGAATGGTCTATTTGGATTTTGGACTCTATCTCTAATTAGGTTTCGGGAGAGAGAATCAGGGTCATAGGAACATAAAATCTCCCAAACTAGGAACATACTTCTACCACCTTCTTTTCTGAGAAGAGTGGGATCAAACTTAAAAACTATTGCTTCCAAACATTCCTCTAATGTTCACATCTCAGGGTGTGGTCTGGATTCATTTGGATCAGGTTCAATTTAGGGAAGTGTTGCTTATAAAGAGAGAGTACTCATGCTCTTCTTGAACTCTCTTATATCTTCATATCCACACTCCAGAGCCCCAAGAAAATTTTTTAAAAGTTCAAGTTAGGCTCATACCTAAGGAATTAGGTATGAGACAGCTATTTATTTTTCCCCACACAAAAGAAATACTTAAAATAAAAAGACTCATGATGTACACTGACAAAGAATTAAAATATGAATTAGCAACTCATAGCTCCATTATATTCTCCAGCAAGGCTAATATTTAAAACATGAGACACCAAGTGAAACTGTTACAGGTCATTTTCACCTTCATAAGGTCAATGAACTGTCCAAACAGCTCCTTTTAGGATCCATATCTCATGGCAAGAGTTCATTCTCCTGTCTGTGGTCATCTTCTCCTTCTGAAAGAGAAACCCAGAAATTCTCAACCTCTCAAACTCATACAAATGCCTTCAAGGCTAGAAGCATCTGTCTCAGTGCTGCTGCTCCTTAGCCTCTGAGAAAGAAATGTAAAGCAGAGGAAAGCCCCAAGGCCTTGAAATCCAGTTTCCAGCTCACCAATATGGTACCTGCTCTTAATACCAATGTGAGCCATTCCCATATCTTGAGAAATCTGAGACTGAGGGTCAGAGTTTCCACATGCTCAATAGGCAAGAAAGTGCTAGAGAGTGGAGTTTCTCTTTTTAAGGTCTATTGAGGGATTCTTTTTTCCTGGCTTGATGACTAAGTTTCTTTGATTTAAAGTCCTGCCCTGGGACAAGAAAAGATACATGTCCTTTAGTATGGGACCAAAATCACAGTAGGGTTAAAGAGTATGGTCCAATAGTCTCACCTTTATTCATTAGAAAGTTAGATCAACTGAAGAATTTATTTATTTATTTTTAAACCCTTACCTTCCGATTTGGAATCAATACTGTGTTTTGGCAGAAGAGTGATAAGGGCTAGGCAATGGGGGTGAAGTGACTTGCCTAGAGTCACACAGCTAGGAAGTGTCTCAGGCCAGATTTGAACCTAAGATCTCCCATCTCTAGGTCTGGCTCTCAATCCACTGAGCCACCCAACTGCCTCCTCAACTGAAGAATTTAGAAAAATATTATATCACAATCCATATGTAAAGCTGCACTGCTATAGAAATGAAAGTTGCTCAAGTAGGCACTATCTCAGAGTCCACCAGTTTGTGACATTTTTGAAACTTTTGGAACTTGGACTTCTGGAGTATTTTTGTTGATATAATCTGTGGCACACACCTGTTAAGCAGATTTTTGGGAAAAGAGAGAAGATTAGGAAGAGTTCAGTTGCACTGCAAAATTTGATTCTGGTTCTGGAGCTGAAGAGTTTATCTTCCATTTGGCCATTTGAACATGCCCTGAGCTGGGCTTCTAAGTTTGTTCTTCCCTGCCCTACAGATAATTTGCTTGACTGCTCTGACTCCTGTTGAGAGGTCATTGCTCTCATGAGAGGCTAGAGTGACCTGAGTAATGCATCTGCATTAAGGATAGCAGCAGCTCCTTTTAACTACCCTACTCATTCAGAATTTTGTCTTAAAGGCAGAAGATAATTTCGCCTTCTGCAAATAATAAATAAACTTTACCTGTCCCCTTTGCTCTCTGACCATTGCTATTGCTTCATTTCCCCTCTTTTTTTTTTAGAGTCGAACGTGAATGAACAATGTCATTTTATTAACATTTCTCCCCAAACGGTTTTTCCCAAAGCTCTTGCCTTTGGTCTTAAGTCAGTATTCATTCCCAGGCCAATTTGAATTTGGGCAGGTTAGTTTTCCTGCCTTCTTGGCCCCCAGGTCTGTGGCTCCTGTGTCTATGCTGCCTCCCCATTCCGACCAACCGACCAACCGGGAGCTCCCTGAGCCTTTCCCTACTTAGCTGCCCACAACTAGCATATTCCAGGGAATGAATACTGAGATGTCAGGAAGGGATTACAAGGGGGCCCTTTGAACAGACCATCCTCTAACCTTAAAGCTACCCCTTTAAATACCTCCAATATAAACCAGCTGCATCATTAAACAGCACAAGCTGTTCTAACTACTAGTAAAGTCTCTAGTCAGAGAAGTGCTTGAAAATAAGCTCTTCATGCACACTCATCCTGGCCTCCTTAGGAGGAATGTACATCAAGGGTAAATTTGTCTATACTAAATTAGGTAGAGATGAGCACAAATTTAGAGCTCACAGGGTCACCGAGCCCAATCCTCCAATTTTGGTATAAGGAAACTGAAGCAGAGAAGGCATTTGCCCAAGTCACAGAGGAACCAAGCGGCAAAGATCTGGGATTTGAACTGGTTAACTCCAAAGCTACCCTTTCAGCTGTGACAGAAGTTGCCTCAATTACATGGGATCAGACTCCAATTCACCAAAAAAAAAAAAAACAACCCTGCAGACACTAGGTATATAGTAAAATCTTTATTTGATTTCTGGCAGCCTCTTATTTTTTGGCCTTTGAAGCAGCTGATTTCTGGGCTGGAGTCTTCTGTGCAGGTCCCTTCTGAGCAGGTCCCTTCTTGGCAGGGGCCTTCTGGCCTGCAGCTTTCTGCCCCTGCTTCTGGCCCTCAGCCTTCTTAGAGGGGATCTTCTTGGCAGAGACCTTGGAGGCAAGCGCCTTCTGGGCAGTTCCCTTCTTAAGAGAGCCCTTCTGGGTAGATGCCTTCTGGAGCTTCTTCACTTCGTGCTTGATAATTCTGTTTCTCATTTTCTTGGCTTTCATGACTTTGTACTGGTCAAAATTTGTCATCTTGGCTTTCCTTTCTCTGCCTTCAATCTTCTTGGTCCATCTTGTGGCTTTCCATTTTGTATTGATCTTTTCTTTTTCCCAAGCAGCCCGGACATACTTCTGATTAGCACTGTGTGGGAACTTGAGAACGAAGTCTGTAAGCTGCATACACTTAAATGGCATAGCCTGCCTCCTCATACCACTGCATGGGCCATCAACCAAAGCCCTGTTCTGATCAATGACATCCAGAATAGCCACCAGCTTGCTGGCGTGGGGCCTGAAGGAGATGTAGGCCACGCGCCCATGTAGCGCTTGAATACCATATTGGTGGTACCAAAAGAGCTCCCCTCTTTTTACATAAAAGAAAATTGATTGTCCATAAAACCATCCCCATGGACGTTTCCCTCTTGAGGTCCTAATTTGAGCCTTCATTGGAAGGGTTTCTTTGTCAGAACTGACATGAATAGAAGGAGTTTTCTAATTACATATTTCTAGGAGAAGATGGCCATAGACAGGAGAATAAACTCTTTTTTTTTTTAATTTAAAACCCTTACCTTCTGTCTTAGAATCAATACTGTGTATTGGTTCCAAGGCAGAAGAGTGGTAAGGGCTAGGCAATGGGGGTCAAGTGACTTGCCCAGGGTCACACAGCTGGGAAGTATCTGAGGCCAGATTTGAACCCAGGACCTCCCGTCTCTAGGTCTGGCTCTCAATCCACTGAGCTACCCAGCTGCCCCCAAGAATAAACTCTTGACATTGACAAAACTCTTCTAAGCATAATCACAAGAGATTGTAAAGAGAGACTAATAACTAAAATGAATCAAATTTCCTGGATATAAAGGAGAAGAATTCTTGAGGAAAAAGAACTGGGGAAGAGGATTCATTACCATGCACCCCTTATCCTAGGGCCTCCTTTGTATCTTTTACTCATGTTTACTCGTGGCCAGTTGCCCCCCCAAATTTTTTACTTGAATGCCTTAACTTGACCTTTAGTTGTGAGCTAGATGGACAGGTCGAATGTTTTTTTGATGTGTTATCACCGTTTGGGCAATCCCATAAAAATTAACCTTGATTACATCTCTCTTCTGTCTTTCACAAGATATCCTCTGTTCATGTGTCTTTGATTTTTATAAAAGGAATTGAAATGATTCCCTTCTGTTCACACGTGTTCCTGTCTGAAAACCTAACCTAATTCTCTTCTGTGGGCAAGGAAAATGATGATGCATGAACACTATGCTTTCTCCATTCTTTTCTGACTTCTTTCTTGTCTTTGTTTCTTGTATTTCTGTTGTAACCCATGTTGTCATGGAAACACTGCCCCAGAATCTACCAACTAATTGCATTATACATTTCTATAATGCTTCTGGGATTGCTCTGTGGGATTTTCTGCAAGAAAGGGAACAGGGACTGTCCTCTGTATTTCTTTTGTATCCATCCTCACTGAGAAGGTGCTTAATAAATGTTTGATGATCCTGGACAGGGTGGAATCAGGACAAGAGTCCTGATTCAAAGTTTGGAGTTTGCCCCCTCCTGCTCCCGTGAGACCATGTGGCTTAATGAACTTCAAAAAACTAACTTACAGTATGAGTTAATATCATCATTATCATTATATTTGGCATCAAGACATAATAGAAAGAGTCCTGGCCTTAGAGTCTGGAGAGATGTATTTAAATCCCATCTCTACACCTATCAGCTGTCTGACCATTGGGAAGTAGTCACTTAACCAAAAAAATGGGAAGAAGAAGAACATGAATTTAGAGAGCATAGTTAAGATTTGCAAAGCACTTTCTTTAAGATCAAGCTCTAGAGGAGGTAGTAAAAGTACAATCATTCTCATTTTTCTGGGGAGGAAACAGCCTTTGAGAGGTTACTTGCTCATGGTCACCTGTGCACCTCAAAGCAGGATTCAAACCCTGGTTTCCTGGTCAAGCAGCATCCTTTCAATCACAGTAGAGGTTGCCTCTCAACAATCATCTCCTCACAGGATCAGATTTTTAAAAATGTATGGAAAAGACTTTGCAAATCTTAAAGTGCGGTGTGTATATATGGAGTGTATATACATTTTATACCATTATTAGTTATTATTATGATAGTTATTATTATGTGTTGTTCCCTTAATTAATAATTTTAAATATGTTAGTAATTATTAATTATATAACATATAAATATTATAAATTGTTGTTTAGTCATTTTCAGTCATGTCCAACTCTTTGTGACTGATTTTAGAATTTTCTTGGCAAAGATTCTGGAGTAGTTTGCCATTCTCCAGCTCATTTTTATAGATGAGGAAATGGAGGCAAACAGGATTCAGCCTCTTGCCCAGGATCACACAGCTAAGTATCTGATTCCTCATTTAAACTCAGGTCTTCCTGCTATGCCTGGTGGTCTATCCACTATGTCACATAGGTACCCTAAATATAATAATTATATAATATGTATTTATATCAATTACATGCTAATATAATAATTATTCTTATTATCAGAGATGTTCCTTTAGTTATTGTTAGCATATTAACAACTATGTATCACAGAACTAATATGAATATAGATATTATATAACAGCCAGGTAATAATTACAATATATTGTATAAAAATGATAATATAATTCTAGAATTAACATAATAACACTAGATATAATATATAATAGATCTATAATAGAACTAATATAACATATACTTATAGAACTAATATAATTTGGTTAACATATATTAGTTAATGTTATATGTAGTTAGCGAATACATAGTTATTTACATTATATGACATACAATATATTAATTCCAGAATTCTATATTATATAACTAATATTATATATTAATATATTAGCTAATATATATTAACTAAATTATATTCATTCTATAATATATAGTCATTGTTCTAATTGGCTATGATTAATATTTTAATAATCATTAACTATATGATTATACATTATATTGACATTAGAGAAAATGTCATATAATGATCAAATATTAGCTATTATGATCATTGTTATTAGCGTGTGCACTTTCCTTCTGGCACCATATCACAGAGCCATCACTACCGTCACAACCTTTACCTTGTTCCTGTTACTGCAGTTTGACAAAGTTCAACCATCCTAGTCACCCCAAATCTCTCTCTTTTTAAAATAACCCTTATCCTGCCTTAGATTCAATACTGTGCATTGATTCTGAGGCAGAAGAACATTTAAGATCTGGGCAATGGGGGTTAAGTGACTTGCCCAGTGTCACATAGCTAGTAAGTAACTGAGGTTGGATTTGAACCCCCGACCTCCTGCCTTTAGGTCTGGCTCTTTATCCACTGAGCCACCTCTCTGTCCTTCATCCCTAATCTTTTGCTGAGCCATCTGTAACCTCCACAATAGGTAATAATAATAATAATAATAATAATAATAATAATAATAATAGCTGATATTTATAGAATGCACCAGGTTTAACAAAGCACTTTACCTCTATCTAATAGCATAAGAGGGAGACTAAAAAAGACCTTAGCAACTCTATAAGGAAGATTTTTCATATGAATTAATTTTTTCCCCACATTACCCACTACCTGCTTATAAACTAGAAGGAAATAAGAATTCAGTCCTGGGTCCCCAAAACATTTCCAGTATGACTTCTGGGTAGAGAAAATTCAATCATAATTGGATACAGAGCCATATCTTTGGTTAGAGTCTTAAGTGGAGTTTTCACTTTTCCCTCCTAAAGGAAGGCAGCTGTTATTGCCTAAAGTCCTGGATTTGGAGTCAGGAAGACTGGAGTTCAAATCCTACTTCAGACTCTTACTGGTTATATGTCCCCAAGTACAAGGTGGGGATGATAAATACTATTATAATAGAATTTACTTCATAGGGTTATTGTGGGGACCAAATATAGCATATATAAATAATATATAAATATAAAAATAAATAATATACTATACATAAAGTTCCTTGGGAACCTTAAAGTGCTGAATAAATATTAACTACTTTTATTTCTACAAGTCATTGCTTTTATCCACTAAGGGCCCACTACAACTCATCATTACTTTTTTCTAGCCAAGGGACAGCTTCATGCATTAGAATAAAACATTAACATTTTCTTTAGTTCAATTGTTTTCCCAACCACTTCCCTCTCATTCTGCTTGCTTCTAAATCTTTGTTGCTGTTCCTTCGTCCATGTTCCTCCTACTTACTCTGTAAGACTAGAACCCTGGGCTCTTACTTGGCCCCCTCCTCTCTCCCTGATCTCAAATAAGTAGCCTAAGCCATCACTAGTTATCTTGACTTTTCTCTTGCCTCTGGACTTTGATGACTCTAGAAGACTTCAATCCAATTCATGGGCAAGTCAAGACATCATCCTGTGATGTCACTGGTCTGCTTCAAAACCCTATTTTTGGAGTTTCCTTGGCAAAAATACTGTGGTAGTTTTCTATTTTCATCTCTGGCTCAGTTTATAGATGAGGAACCTGAGGTAAGCAGGGTTAAGTGACCCAGGGTCAGCTGGTTTAGTAAGTGTCTGAGGCCAGATTTGATCTCAGGATGAGTTTTGAACTCAGGTCTTTTTGATTCCAAGTCTAGTACTCCACCACCGTGCTACATGTATGTTCAGGGTGTTCAGAGAAGTTCATGAAAGCATGCTTTGTTAGGCACGGAAGAAGCCAAGGTCACCCACTCTACCCTAGGCCATCACCAGTTATCTTGACTTTTTTCTTGCCACTGGACTTAGATGACTAGAACAGAGAATAAGTCTGATGACTTTGTGCAACTCTGCCTCATTTCAATCCAGTTTATATTTGGATAGTATATTGAATCGTATTGTATTGAACTGAATAGTATATATATATATATATATATATATATATAAACACTTAGTGTTGTCATTTTGGTCTTCTTTGAGTATGAAGGACAAGAACCATTTTGTTCTGTATTTATCTGTATACGTGGAGTTCATCCTCCTAAAGTCCCAAGTTAGTCCTTGCAGGACAGAATAGTTTTCATTTTTTGCCTCTGTAGCCCAAATTCCAAGCATCTTGCCTTGCTTGCTATAAATATTGACCCAAGGGTTAAAGATTGTTTGTAAGCAGCTCTGTGCCAACTCAGAGAACCAGCTTTCAATTTTTACAATTTAAGTTGACAAAGAACTCAGAAAAATCCCAGTGTGAAGGAAACAGATCCTATAGGGAACTACAAAAACTGGGGAGTAAACAGTGGCAGGAAGGGGATAATAATAATAGCTAGCATTTATATAGTGATTTCATATTTGTAAAGTATTTGCAGAGAGAGTGAATTTTGCAAAATGACTTTAGGGAGCACTGAGTTCAACAGCTAGCTCAATTTTGTAGGAGAATGATGTCCTCAGAGGTCAAGATCACCTTTTGCTTTTTCAAATGCTCTTAATTTGGATCACTGGAGTCAAATATAGCATTGGCCTTTGTGTTTTCCAAGAATGGCTTTTTTGATCTTTTTTTTTAATTGAAGGAAATTCCATGAATTTAATTTTTTAAATTAATTTTTTGCATCAAGGAAAGGTATGAAATGATTTCTTAATGGAATTGGGAATTACTCTGTGAGTCTTAAATGATTTATTCATATTCGATTCAATTCAATTGAAAATGAATAAAGATATTTATCAAATGGAATCTCCAAAGAGCTCTGTACTAAACTCGACTAAAGGAGGGCAAGGGAACTTGACTTTCAGAGTAAACATTTCTTTCCCCTTCACTACCTTCCCCCTTACAGGTTTACCAACCTTCCCCCCCCCCTCCCCATAACAGGGCTATAGGGACTAAAGACGATTTAATCCAACTCTCTCATTTTGTGGAGAAATTGAATCCCAAAGAGGATGGGTAGATTTTTTTCAAGGTTACACAAGAAACGCCTGTCAAGACTGGATTTGAGTCCAGTTGCTATCTTTACTCACCTTAACTCAGCTAGGAGTCCTGAGGCCCAAGAAGACTTTTTCCTGTGAGTGTGGGATTTAAGTGCTGTAGGAAAGATCACCTCTGACCTGAGAGGCTAAACTGAGGTAAAATATGGGAGTTATAACAAAAGGCATTTCCAGGCCTGGGGTAATCTGACAAAAGAACAGTAATTTGGGGAAGGAAAAAAGCCACAGCAACAGATGGCAGGCACTCCTACAGATGGAAGGGAATGGTAATTTTGGAAGCCAGGAGAAGCAATTTTGGATTTGGGGTAGGACAGCAAAGGGGAAATTTGTAGAAAACTGTACTTTGTGGGGAGATAGAGGATGAATGCTGGGATCATAGGAAGACCTGAGGTCAAATCCAGCCTCAGCACTGAAAAGAGCTGTGAGATCCTGGGCAAATTCCTTCATCTGTCTGTCTCAGTTTCCTCAACTGTCAAATAGGAATAAAAAAGTAGCATCTGTCCTGTGATGAGGATCGTGAGATAATGGTTGTAAAAAACACATAGGAGGTAATAGTTCCAAAAATTATCATTGTAGACACTGTTGTTCAGTTTCTGGCTGTGACCCCATGGACCTTTCTTGACAAGGACACTGGAAGGGTTTCCCATTTCCTTCTCCAGTGGATCCTTTTTTGTCAGAGGTTAAGTGTCTGAAGCTGGGTTTGAACTCGGGTCTTCCTGACTCCAGATCCAGCCCCTCTAGCTGCTATAGGAGGCACTTTTATAAATGTTTCTCCCCTTCGCCTCTATTATTTACTTTGCTGTTCTGTTCTAAGATGTTTTGCTTCTTGATTTATGGTTCCTACTAACGTGTTCGTAAGGAAGGCAGGTAGGATTGGGGTTCAAGCTGTATTCCATAATTGTGATTTCTCAGAATGATACAAAACTAAAACAATAGCAAGAGAATCCAAAATTGACTGGGATTTTTGTAGCCAAAACAACTCTGCTCTTCAGAATCCTCATGGATCATGCAATTTTGAGTTAAAATTCTTCAGGATCATTTCAGAGCTAGCTTGGACCATGGTCCAAGCCCCTCATTTTTTTGATGAGGAAACAGAGGCCTGGTGAAATGCTTTTTACCAGATCCCAGATGTAGCTGTTAGGATTTAAACATCTCCCACTCCACCATAATTCAGCATGTTGCCATCTAAAACTGAAATGATGGACTTCAGTTAGGTCTCCCTCACCCAACTATCTTGACTTCAGGTCCAGAAAAAGAGCCACATTCACCACTAAATGGTGGCTATAATGGCTTTGGGATATCCCAGTTACAAGTTTCAGGGCAGGATTCCTATCAACTGTCAGATTAATGGTGGGGAAAACCCTACTTGGTGGTAAAATTCCAAGTAACCTGGACATTGACAAGTTGTTTCTCTTTGGAAAGCAATGAAGAACCACCCTGCTCCCAATGGTCCCATCTCAATATATGAAAGTAAGCCCACTTAACAAGAGCATTGCTTAGGTAGCGCATTTGGGTAATGTTCAGTCACTACCAGTAACGGCTTTTATGGACATCTGGCAATCTAATTTGCTAAAAGAATTAATCTATGGTTATATCACATGAAATGAGGCTCAGATTCTATCTTCCTAAAAGCTACCTAAAGGCTTGGGAGTTAGAGCACTTCCAGTTCTTGTGGTTGGTATAACTCAAAAACAAAAAAAATCTCCTACACAATCTATGGTTGACTTTACCTAAAACTTAATTTAGAATTCAAGTAGCTTCAGTTTCTTGGAAAACAAGGGTGTTTTTTGGCAGGATGGGTTATGGTGGTGTGGGAAAGCAAGCATTTAGTTAGCACTGTCGATTTTCCAAAGTACTTCCTCAAAATCAAATATAGCAAGACTTCGAATGAAGAGTAAGGATAAAAAAACTTTTATTTGTAGTTAGGGAAAGGACAATTTCAATGTCAACTTGTCACCTAGTAATAAAATTGTGAACTACTTACAGGAATCACTCTCCTAAATACACTGCACCTATTTGCCTTTGATAACACAAATCCAAATCATCTCCCTTCGGTTTCCTATGGTTCCAAGTCAACAAACGGAAACAATTTCTGGTGAAGTCCAATTCCATCACTTTGCTTATATGGAAGGCCAATTTAGCAACAGCAACATAGGGACAAAACAAAGCCAGAATGCAAAGTAAACTTGACAGTCCCCAGGAGAATGAGAAGGAAGACTTGCTCCAGAGGACAGAAGGAAAAAAGGTAGTGTGGACAGAACCAATAGGCCTCACGTTAAAGTTCAACTTGATTGCATGAAGTTACAATAAAATTCAAGGAAGGTACAAGAGAAATTAGCCCTCATATGATATATTCCCTTCAAATATGTCCAATGAACAAACTTGATATTTCAGGTCTAGCGAAGACCATAACCTATAGGGGGAACTGTGGGAATATAAACCAGTTGTTTAATACAGACCCATGTCAACTAAACATCAAACTAAAATTTGGGTCTTCTGCTCCAAGAGCTATGAAGGCCTAATTCTATTGCAGTATACTATTAGGAAGCCCTGTTGTATTACAGAAAATGTGTCATATAAATAAGGCTTTAAAAGTTTCTAGTTACCACATATCCCTCCCCCTTAGCTGAATATGGAAATGCTTCACTACTCAGAGCACATGCACTATTAATATCATTTAAAAAATGGAAAAATAACCTTTATTGAGAATACAAAACAATACATGAGTTTATGGGATTTACTATTGACTTTACCTAAAAACTTTCACGACAAAAGCCGCAACTCTACTAAAGCTTTCCAAGTATGAGTTCCAACAGGAAATAGCTATGTATGGTTTGGCAGTGGCAGTGACATAATGCACTATTTCAGAGTACAATTTACTTACAATTCTATAATGAAAATCTTGCCCATATTAATCTTTGATCTAGTTTCAATGGATATAGAAATATGCAATTTGAATTACACTCACATTCAATGTAAGTGTCAAATAATCATAATAGATGGGTGGTTTTTTTTTAAACAGGCTCAAAGCACAACTTGTTAACTCATAAAAAAGTTAAACTATGCCTTATTTAACGGTGTTTTAATAAAAAGGTGCTCCTCTTGAAAATAAAGTCAAGGGATCTATGGCCCAATAGAAACAACTTCAGCTATTTCACAACATGCTGAATTAATAACACTTCTCATTACAAAGATCCCAAGAATGCACATGGGGACAAACACTGTTCAACTGTATGGTAGGATCTATGGTTATTTTAAAACATGGAAATGAATCCTTAGCATAGACCTTGTTGAGGGAATTAGGAGACTAAGGCAAAGTTTGATGCTCGCTATTTATAAAGGACCACTGTTTCTCCCCACTGTTTATGACTCCCTAGAAAATAAACTGTGCCTCAATTATTGCTTATTTAAAATTACATTTTTTACAGAGCTATTTAGTACCTGACACAGAAAAACAATCACAAGTAATTTATTGTTGAGAATCATTTAACATGAAATTATACAAATAAAATTTGTATAAACACAAATCCACATTTGTCATAACACAGATGGCAAAGGACAAAGTAAAAACAAGAAAACTAAATCGGCCGCTATATACAATTGGACACAGTTGTGTCATGTACACTACAAGTCTTTTACAAAATAGTCATCTCAGATCAATAGAAGACCACTCTCCATTCAATGTCATCATCCTGCAAGATAAGGTTGCTGTAGCATCTGCACCTAAAATAAAAAGAAGACCCATTAGATCTGTGTAATAGTCACAAGTTTTCAAAGGTCCATTTTCATGAATTGCTTTAAGTCCTCAATTTATTCCTTTCTTCAATAGTTAAAGATCATATGCATATTTACAGGAAAAATGTCGCTACTATAGTTTTTAATGCTGACCTGGGATCTTAAGTTTAATGCCATTTAAGTCTCTTCTGATCCCAGGAAGACAACCTCCTGAAATTCATAAGCAGCAGTTAACCAGATAAGCTTTATTGGAAGCATCTCTAGTAAGTGAAAATTTCAATGTTGGGCAAACATCCAGATTTTCAGTAGGCTTATCATAAAATATCAAAATTTGTTTGTGCATATGATCTTTAATTTTCTCCCCAGATTTAAAAGTTGTTTTGGTTTGCAGATTTCACTATTAGCTATAAAAAGAAAAAGCAAGCATTAAATCTTAAATACACACTTAAAATGAGGCTCCACAATTGAAATACAACACTAAACAGAAGACCAAAATGATTAAGCTGTAAAAAGGCATTTATGTATTTTAACTCCTGTAAAAAACCATTTAAGTTAAGAGACTTAATCTTCAAAAAGATTAAAAAAAGAAGCCAAAGTCTGAAGTTTTCCACTTTAATCTTTACGCTGGTACATGAAGTTGGAAGAGACCATACCACAGGACAGCGTTTTCTGGTGTGTGCCTTGCGCTCTGCCCGCAACGTGCGACCCCCAGAGAGAGACGTGGTCAGGGTGACACACGGCCTGCAATGAAGTTCCCGCTGGCGGGTACAAACAAGGTATAATGTCAGAGTTAGAAGACAACATTCCTGTTTTCCTTAAGTTGTACCCATTTCAGTACTTTACCTGTTAATAGCTCTAAAAAAGTTTAATTATTCCTTTAGACCACCTGGCACACAAAGCGAACAGAAAAACTATTAAGTTTTTCTGAGTACTAAAGAAGGCGAGATCAGATTTTAAAGTTAAAGATCTATAGACACTTTAGAAAAATACAAATTAAAAAAACAAAACAAAAACAAATGGTTTTTTTAAAGTTAAAGTTTAGTAAAAAAAGGCTACATAAAACATACTTTTAACCTATTTTTTACTTGTCTATTGATCTTTAAATTACAGTAAGCACTTTAAACAGTTTCTTGCATTCTCACACACACCTGTTTTCTCCAAGTCCTCCTTTAATATGGTTGGTAATTGTTTTGGTGATTACCACCCCCTCTGGATGCTTTGCCATATGTGCTTTGTTGACCTATTTTAAAAAGATCAAAAGAATTAGATGTATATGCAATGGGTTAAGCATGATTCTACTAACAATACTATTGCCGGAAAAAATCAGTAAGTGGCTCACAACTGACATACCCAACATTAAGCAAAAAAAGAAAAAAAAGAAAAAAAGAAAGAAAAAAATGGAAAAAAGTTTTATATTTGTTGCAAAATTAGTTTTCAAAATGTGCATTTTATTACATTTAGAGCCATTCACTGTCAATTAACGTATGCATTGCTACCATTCTATAGACTGTCTTAAAAGCTCAGTTTTTAGTGGAGCAAAATACTTCAATAAAAGGACAACCTATGCACCAAAACAATTTCAGAGGGGGATTGTAATTTTAAACACTGAATTTTAATGCCAATGAAATTAAGTTAAATATTCTTACCACTGTAGTCTGCATATCCCTGTCCATATCCATAGTTCCCATAGTTATACCCAGTATAATCATATCCGCCATAGCCACTATAGTTTTGATCACCACCATAGGCACTATTGTAATTTCCATATCCTTGATCATAATAGTTATTAAATCCTTGGTTCCAGTTTTGGCCCTGACCTGAAACAATGCACAATGATTGTTAGGAAATAACTTCTGACCCCCAGGTCTAACATATAATTGAGTGGATTCAATTTCTAGGATAGATAATTTTTGTCCCTCATTCTACAAATCTTAAACCGCAGAATAGGCACCTTTGGTGCTATCTGCTTAAAAGCAATAGTTTTCATTTGACGTAAAAGGGGGCAGAAAGTCCAATTGTGCCAGTATCATGCTTCCTAAATTTAATGGAAAACCAGGACAAAATTATGGATGGTGGGCTGTTCCACTTAAGACTACAGGACTCCCCCCCTCCCAAGGAAATTTCAAACGCCATGGTGTACCTAATAACCTTTACCTTTGTCCTACTTAGTGATGACACTAAATTTCAGTGCAATTATTCTTTTAAAAAGATCAGTAGTTTTTCAAAAAGTAAAAAAAAAATAAATTTTAAAAAAAGTTTAAAAATCACCCATGGAAACAAGCATTTTCTAGTCTCTTTTGGGTTTGCTCACATTTGGCAATTCAAAATGGCTTTACATCAAGTGCCAAGACTTACCTCGGCCACGACCCCTAGTCCCACCTCGTCCACCAGCTGCAGCGCCCCTCCCTCCTTTCTGTTGTTGTTGTTGCTGCCTGTATACCTCTTTGGGCTGGGCAACTTTGATTTCACACTGCAGAATAAGGAGGAAAAAAATTAACAAGTGCGGTTCCCAAGTTGTAGACACTACATGCCACCCAACTACCAGAACTTAAAACTTAAAGCTCTAAATCATACAATACAATGAGAACAAGTCATACCTTCCCAGAACCAATCTGATGATATCTGTTTTCTAATAATTTCTTTACTGGTTCTTCATCTGTATATGTGATAAAACAGAATCCTCTTCTTTCATTTGTTTTTGTGTCCATAGGAAGTTCAATATTCTCAATCTGAAATCAGAATACGTTAATTAAGACAACTTCCTAAAATTACTGAGAAACCTATAGCAACTAAACAGGAAAATCAACTAGACCTTTTAAACAGCTTTCCCTAGCATCCAACTATTTGTTAAATCTCTCTAGTTTTGTTGACAACTTGGCACTCATACCACTATTTTACATATCTCATTCACACACAGGAATTCCAACTGCACCAATATAAGGGACACTCCAGGTTGTTCCAATAATTTCAGATTCATCATTCCCCACTCCCAGGGGGAAAAAAAATCCAGGACAAGAAACACTCATTTTTCTTTCTAAAGACTGCCCTATTTGAAATGTTGGCAACGTGACTGATTAGTTTCACATCAATTTTTTTAAAATTAAGAATATTCTTCCACGGTTACAGGACCCCCCCCATGAAATTGACAAGCAGCTCCCCAGGGTTAAACATGTATCACTGCTCAAAACCTATTTTCCTGTTATTCCTATTTGTAGTAAGTAGTGACCATTTAACATCAAACCCCCAATCGAACTCCGTGAGGGATCACGTTTTTCTTCTCTATTTGTTTTCTCAGAAAAAACATTCATTTTCACTATCACTTGCAAATCAAGACACAGGTTCCTGGAAGGAAATTAAATATATCATACCTCTCCAAATGCTCCAAAATATTCCTTGATTTGTTCTTCGGACGTATCTGGGCTCAGTCCGCCGACAAATACTTTTTTGGGGGGCTCCTTTCCCTTTAAAGCTTTAGCCCTTTTGGGGTCTATCAACTTGCCATCTAACTTGTGTTCTTTAAGTTCCAGAACCTACAAGAAGGGAAATGTTTATTCTTAGAGATCTCTGCTGCGCACAGGCACCCTAAACCCCAAGGTAGTCCACGAGACCCCCACGAACCTTATCGACACTGGCAGCATCTTTGAAAAGCACAAATCCGAATCCCCTCGATCTTCCCGTGACGGGATCTGTTTTAATTGTGCAGTCTACAACCTCTCCAAAACGAGACAGGTATTCAGTGAGATCTTTCTTGCTCGTATCCCAGCTTAGCCCTCCAATAAACATTTTACTGCAAACAAAGTTATTTGCTTCTTTTACAACACGGCCCACAACGCTCTGCGAAGTACTCCCTAAGGCGCTCCGGTCCAGGAGGCTCCGCTGGCAGACTCGCAGCCCCGGGGGGAGCCGGGGAAGACGCCCCTCTCCGAGTTTACCTACAGTCCCCGCCCCCCTGCCACTCCGGGGAAGCCCCGCCGACAAGCACAATGAGGCAGTAGCAGTGGTGGCTGCAGCATGCGGTGCAGCCAGGGCCCCTCCCCCTGCCGGCTCCGGCGGCGCCTGCGCACCAGGGCCCTCGGGCTGCCGCGCCCCTCCCCCACCGGGCGGAGAGGGGGAGGGGAACAGGACTAGGCTCCCCTCCCCCGCCCCCACTCCCGTGCCCAAGAAAGGACCGGAGGCCCGGCGCGAGGAAGGGCGCGCGGCCGGCGGCGGAACGCGCGAAACCTGGGACGCGGGGGCCCGGCGGGTAGGGACCGGGACACAGGGCGGAGGACACAGGGGAAGGATAGAAGCGTGCTGTACCCGTCGTCCTGCTGATTCTTGCTGGCGTTGATTTTGGATCCTTCGGCGAACTCCTCCATATTGCTGTACTCATTCACGTCCTCCATAGCGGCGGGGCTGTCGGCCGGGGGCAGGTGGCGCGGAGAGGGAGTCGCAGCGGCAGCGCGGTGTATGGAGCCGGATTTAAAATGGCGGCGGAAGAGATCCGGGCGCCGCCTGCGCCCTCCCTTTATAGACGCCCCGCCCGCCAATCGGGAGGGCTGGGGGGCGGTGACGTGGCGCGGCGCTCGGCGCGCCCCCTGCCGGGCGGAGCCGGAACTCAGCGACGGCAGCAGCGGGGCAAGCTGCCGGGGAGCCCGGGGCCGCCAATGGGAGAGGTTGCGGGGGGCCAGAGCGGAGGGAGGCGAGGGAAACAATGGCGGCGGCACCTGCGAGAGCCGGGGCGGGACCTCCATAACGGCCAGCCCTCCCGAACGAGGGCACGCTGCACGGGGAGGTGGTAGAGGCGCCAATTAAAACAAGCTGCCACGCTGAACCGCCGCGCTCAGCGGTCCAGATCCCCGCCTTGGGGCGGGAGCGACTGCGGGTACCTGGATCTGCGCGGCGGCGTCCTATCCAGCCCACTCTCTGCGCGGCGCCGCACCAGCCCCGCCTCTCCTCCTCCCACGGTCCCTGCGCCGCCCGGGGATCAGCTAGGGCCGCTGCGGAAGCCAGGCAGACTGCGCCTGGAGCTGGCTCGCTGCGGCCGGCGCTAGCCGGCGAGCGCGCACGCGTGCTGAGTCCTCCCTCGGGCGAGATGGAACCCACGGCGCAGGAAGCGTGCGCGCCCAGGAGCGCCTTTCGGCGGTGGCGCTGCCCGGGAGTCGCTTCCGCTCCTCTCCCCTCCCCCCGCTCCCTGCACGCCAGCGCAGCTACCCCCCCCCCCCGAAAATGCCCCTAGTCCGGGTTGTGGGGACGAGAGGCCTCACAGAGGCTTTAGGTTTAGGGGTGTGGGGGGGGGAAGGAGGGGTGGCTGTCTGAACTTGAACCACGGGATGGAAGTGCTAGGCTGGAGGGTCGAGAGAGAATCAGAATGAGGGCGGGGTGGGGGGGCGGGAAAGTCTCTAGACACGTGCTGCCAGGAAGCTTCCGCAGTCTCCCGACCGAGCCTTTGGCGCTCAGTGGCGGCGTGCTCTTTGTTCCCTCCGGATCGGTCTGTAGCAACCAATCGGCACTCCCGCCTATCTCCGTGGGGGCACGCCCCCTTCTCCCTACCTGATCCTGCCTGCCCCGCCCCTGAGCTTCGCGCGCTTGCGCGAAGAGCTGTCCCTGCGTCCCTGCTGGGCTTCGGGGATCCTCCCGTGTTCCCCGCGGCAGCAGCGACTGGGGTGGAGTCATGGTGGTACTCTCGGTGCCCCCGGAGGTTTCCGTGATCCTGTTGGATATCGAAGGTACCACTACCCCGATTGCTTTCGTGAAGGTGAGGGGCGGCTGGCATCTAGGAAGCGCCTGCGGTGTAACGAGGAGGGGGGAGGGCTGGAAGGGGGTGTTCGGTGTGGGGGGTGTAAAGAGGGCGCAGCATCTAGGAAGCGCCTGCTGTGTACGGGGCTCCTGGAATCGAGGTCACTGTCTTCACCCCTTCCCGCATTGAGGTTGTCCCTCCCACTGGATAGCGAACTCCTCCCACTGGATAGCGAACTCCTCGAGGGCAGATGTGAGGCCTGGCATGGAGTGGGTGCTTAATAAATGCTTACAGATTAATTTCAATATTTGGGATCAGGACTAGGTCCTGTTGATGCCCAGAGAAACCCTCCATTCCCTGCTTTCCTCCTGTAGTCCAAGAAAACTGACAGATGGCCAACTGACATTCTCTCCTAAAAAGGTTCCTCTATCTTGTGTGGCTTCCTATTTCTGGTGGCAAAAAGCAGGTCAACCAGCGTGGGTTAAACGCTTACAGTGTGCCAATCCCCGTTCTGAGCCCCGGGGGTACAAAGAAAACCCCAAAATAGGTCCTGCCTTTGAGGAGCCCAGTCTAATTGGGAAGTGGGGGGGAGGGTCGCACATCTGGTATGTGCACGCCAAATTTAGGCAGGAGAGCTTGAAAATAACTACTAGCACAGAGGACTTTTACAAAGGCAGTTCCAGGTCTGGAGTCTGAAGATGGCCCCAGATAAAGTGGAGGGAGTCCCTGTCACAGAAGACTGAAATTTAACCATTTGTGAGTGTTGAAGATTCTCTTCAGGAAGATGGAGGAGTTGGACTAGGTGGCTTTGGAAGATCCTCCAGCTGTAGAGCTATTTGTTAACCCATGATTTATTAAAGGAAGGAGTATTACTGGATTTCATCCTACAGAAAACCAATGAAGACAAGCATCTGTACTACCCACATTTTGAGTGTTGTGCTAGGCAAAGTACAGTTATTTAGCACCTGCTGTATGTAAATCACAGGGCATTTAGGTGGCTCAGTGGATAGTGTATGGGACCTGGAGTCATGAAGACTCAGCTTTCTGAGTTTAAATCTGGCCTCAGACTCTTATTAGCTGTGTGACTGACACAACCTTGTTTGCTTCAATTTCCTTATCTGTAAAATGAACTGGAGAAGGAAATGGCAAACCCCTTGAAGAGTTGGACATAGCTGAACAACAAATATGCAAGACAATGGGGAAATCTGTTTTCACCCCACCAAGCCTGTGTTTCTTGAATATGATAAATGTTTGTTGAAATCCATTATAGAATCATGCAATAGAAGCAAGTTTTTATGGCTTTTTTATTGATGTTTGGAGACAACACCAGCCATACAACATACTGAAGAAAGTTAAGCAAAACTACCCAGCACAATTGAGAAAAGTAGTATGCAGTACTTTGCACTCTTCTGGTTTACCTATGATAAAGAAAAGGTTTGTGTTTCAACTGCAATAGTCTGAGATCACTTATCCCTTAGGGTTGTCTTATCATTGTTGTTGTTATTCTTTTAGCTGGAAGCAAGTTATTTTTACAAGGTATATTAATGTGTTACTGTCAGAATAAGTGTCCAGAAATCCAGGTGAGTGATGTAACTAAATGGCTGGAGTCTCAAATTAGGTACGATTGAAAGTAGAATAACCTTCCTAGTTTGTAGCTGTATTGTTAGATCTGGTAAGAACCTTCCACAATTTGATCCAGCCCTTCATTTTAAAGAGAATTTTCAAAAGCTGCAGTATGTCTTTACAAATGTATGCACTAAGGAGATTTGCCAGATTTTCCTCCTGACCTCATAGAGGGACCAGGGGTTCGTGGGCTAAATGTTTCATTTTTAGAAATCTAACCTTAACACAAGGATGATTAATTAAATTCTTTTTGTTTTGGAAACCAAAGAATACTTTGCTTTCTTTGTATTTTTTCAGAAGTACTAAGATTCCCAATTTTGTGGTTGGTCTTTGGGAGTATGATGAGGCCTATGGACCCCTTCTCAAACTATTTTTAAACAGTTGAAGGAAATGCTAATTCACTTAGTATTGACATTAATTGCCTGTGCTAAATTCTGGGGTCACCCTCCCCAGCCCAGAGAGGAGTGACAAGGAGGGCAGTGATATGGCCATGGTGGCAACCAACACTTCAAGTTGTTCTACCCTTCATAAAACCCTATTCTACAGCTAGACTTGGCCAGAATATTTGAGATCCATAGTCCTCTCTTTCACATCTATAATTTCTTCCCATGTAAAATGAAGCTGTTATCCTTATAGGTGAATGTTAGGTTCTTTTGACCTCTAAACCTTTGAGCCTATATCTGAGCCTAGAAGTTTGATCCAGGAGCAATGTATAGATGCTGCAGGGAAAGTTAAATGTGAGGAGGAAAGTGCCTAGTTGGCAGTATCCAAAAGGGTGTCAGGCCCAGTTGGGAAAACAGCACCTTCCTCCTCCTCCTTGCCTGGAGATCATCCAGCAAAGGTTGGATGACTGAATTTAGGAATCATCTGGATAGTTCACACAGGTCTTTGGGGCTCTATGAAAGGTTTGCTGAGGTCCAGTCTAGGCTAGGATTGAGGAGGGGCTTCTGTCTCCTGCCAGGAGGCTTCCTACATCATAGGGGCTATAAGATGCTTGTTTCCTCATTAGGCAAAATGGGGAGATGTTGCCACCAACTGCTATGGTCTCTATTAGAACCATTATAACTAGGTAAGGAAAGACATCTCCTTTGGAAATGGAGTTGAAATTTGGCATGATAAAGGTAAGAGAAATGACTGGATAATGCTTCCAGAACCAACTTTTTTTTTTTTATATCAAGGACCCCTCTGATAAGATCTATGGACCCCTTCTAATAATGATATTTTTAAACAGTTGAAGGACATTCTAATTTCAGTAAGAAGATATTCAGTGAATTGGATCATTTTCCCTTTCCTACCCAGATCTGCAGTCCGAGAACTGTCTGCAGACTTTTTTGGGTTATGTTGATAGAAGCTGTATCCTAAACCTTGCCTCCCTGCAAGTTAGGCCTGTTTTTCTTTCAGAGTTATGGAACTCAGGGCAGCTAGGTGGTTTGGTGGATAGACAGTCAGGCCTGGAATTGGGAGGTCCTAGGTTCAAACCTCAGACACTTCCTAACTAGGTGTCTCAGGGCTAGTCACAACTCTATTGCCTGACCCTTACCACACTTCTGCCTTGAAATCAGTATACAGTATGGATTCTAAGAAAGAAGGTATGGGTTTGTAAACAAAAAGCTTTCTCCAGGCTTGGGGGGCCCTGGGGATTGATGGCCCAGACTTCAGTTCTCGTTGCCTGAGTACCAAGCAGCCTCAAGGCTCCATGTTAGTCAGAAAGATGGCAATGGGTCTTGCTCAGCCCAGTCTACTTGGGGTTTTCCTCAGTGGCAATCCTTGTAGAACTTTTATTGATTTTTTTGATCCAGGAATATTTTTTTCTAAAATTGAACCTAATTACTAGGGAACGGAGGCAAGCCCAGTTCAGACCAGGGTCCATGGACCCCATTCCTGACTTTGAGTTACTCTGTAGTGATAACATCATTCAGCTTGTAAGGAATAGTGAGTGGGAAGCCAAATAAATTGATAATTTTAGATATTTTTTTCCTCTTTTTCTGCATATATCAGTTTTTGACCTCTCTTTCCTTTTGTCAGTTACTGTTATTACTACCCCAAACCAAAGGGAGGGAGAGGGAAAGGGAAGTTCTCTTTTAAGGTGCCTAATGGTTTATTTTATTTTTTAAAAATATTGGCTCCAAGGCAGAAGAATGTTAAGAGTGAGACAATTAGGATTAAGTGACTTGCCCAGGATCATACCACTAGGATGTGTGTGAGGCCAGATTTGAACCTAAGACCTCCCGTCTCCAGGGCTGGCTTTGTCCATTGAGCCTTCTAGCTGCCCTGTTCCTACTGGTTTAATAATAATCTGATAATTTTCATTAGTATAGCGTTTTTCCCATTTTAGAAGGCTGGAAAGAACCCTGGAAGCCATCTAGTCCTAACACTCATTTCACATGGGTAGGAGGATTTGAACCCAGGTTTTCTGATGGCCAGCCCACCTCTCTTTTCACCATACTGTGTTGTCTCTCAGTTTCCTTGCTTCATTCTTTTTTTTTCTTTTTTAATTAAAACCCTCACCTTCCATCTTAGAATCAATACTGAGTATTGGTTCCAAGGCAGAAGAGTGTTAAGGACTAGGCAATAGGGGTTAAGTGACTTGCCCAGGGTCACACAGGTGGCTTGAGCTGAGTGGTGGGGCATGACTGGGAGCCATGGTGATGGGCTTCCCAGGACTCTTGTTTTTGCCTCTATTAGTGGCGATATAGTTTTGGGTTTAGTAGCCCAGACTAGAAATCAGAAAATATATATTTTGGGGTTCTGCTTTCCTTGCTCCATATTCAGATTTTTTTTGAGGAGGGTAGAGCCTTCAATAAACTATCTCCATGCAAATTAAAGCTAAAAGACTAACTTCTTGTTCTACAGGCTACAGATGATGCCATACTTTGTGAAATTATTGTTGCTTTGGGAAATGCCTGTCCTTAGGAGCAGCTTTAGGAAACCTCTTAAGAGCTGCTTTGGAAAGTAGGCCCTTGAGTTGACTAACATAGCAACTGCCCCTGGTTTAGCTCACACCAGGATTTTATTTTGGGGACGTTTTTTGTTAGAACTTGAAATACAACTTTGTCTTCCATCAGTCACCCAAGCTGTTTCTTTTTGTCACAGATGTGCCTAAATAGTATCGGTTTTTAGAGGTCCACTTATGTTCAGCATCATTTGGTTGTCCATGTGGTAAACCTTTCAAGAAAAAAAAATTATTGGAGAAACTGGTGTTCAAGAATGCTAGGAATGCCTTGGGCCACATCTTGTGGAATTAATTTTTTTTCCATTCTCAGGTGTCCAAATTAGGATATCAAAGCTCTTTCAACCTGGAGTCCTGGTACCTGCCTCCTTATACAAAGCCTTTGTTTCTGACCGGATCTCCAAGGGAGAAGAGCCTTGTAGTTAGCAGCTGCCTCTAGGTCAGAGTTTCAGTGGCTAAAGCATTCTATCCTCTTGGATGCCTTGATTTTCTTTCTTTCTTTTTAAAAAATAACCCTCCTCCCCCAACCCTTTACCTTTCTCCTTAGAATCAATATTGTTTATTAGTTCAAAGGCAGAAGAATGGTAAGGGCTAGACAATGGGGGTCAAGTGACTTGCCCAGGTTCACACAGCTAGGAAGTATCTGAGGTTAGATTGGAACCCAGGACCTCCCATCTCTAGGCCTGTCTTATCTATTGAGCTGCCCCTAGATGCCTTTGATTTAAAAAAGATTTTTCATCCCATTCATAAGAACTCAGTAGTTTTAGCATCAGGTAAATCCCCATAACTATGTTTTTGAAACCTCCAAGTTTGCTCCTGTCCTTTAGGAACTTGTTTTGAGGGAAGTCCCAGGCTGACCTTATCTCCAAACTGAGCAATAGGTCTTAAAGTACTTAATAATCCCAGTTTAGATAAGATTAGTATGTAATCAAGTCTTAAGAGTTTCTCCCTTAGTAATCTGAGGCCCCTCCATTTGTATTCATTGTAAAGCATTAGCCCCTTCCTCTTAAATCCTGAACTCATCATTTCCTTTTGCTAATTTAGAAATAATCTTACTTCCCTTCCTTTGTTCCCCCCAAAGATATATATGACCCCCAAGTTCTGTCAGTCTTTGGAGGTACATCTTTGATGGTACATTCTCCCAGAGACACTTCTCAGAGTCTCAGAGCTTTGACTCTATGGGATATTTGGCACTTGACTATGTGTGGGGCTGAATATTAAGAAATTGTCTTTTATGCTGATTAAAGATTTGAATTTTCTGACCATTTTAGTGGTTCTGTGTTTTTTTTTACAAGTTGACATTGAGCAAAACCTCTCCCTTGTATTCTAGAAGATAAAAGTAAAATAAACTAATAGCATGGCTATGTGTACAAATGTGAATATACTTCATTATTTTTTATCAAATGTGCAGCTTAAAGCAGCTATGTGATTGTAAAATAGATGCAACTTTAACCTCTCAAATTAGGTGAGATAACATTTCTCAGTTTGCTCTCCAAAAATCCTTAGCAGCCCTACTGTCACTCTTTCTGAGATTCGATATTCTCCTCCATAGCATAAATGACCATTTATGTGGATCACATCATGTTTCATGACATTGTTTTGTGAAAAAAAAAAAAACATTCCAGCTTCTAGCCCTCTAACCACTTAAACCAAAAACCAAGCTAAGGAAATCCTCTATCTGTTCACTTCACCCTGGCCTCTTCAGAGAGGGTGCCCTGCTACAGTTTTGAGAATTGTGTTCCCTTGGTGCCCTGGCGAACTCAGTGTTGGAACAGAAGAGGATTAAGTTTAAATTTTCATAGACTGTGAAAATGGCATATTATAACTGTTTGGTGCTGTATAAATAAAGAACAATTTCTGGGGCAGCTGGGTGGCTCAGTGGATTGAGTGTCAGGCCCAGAGATGGGAGGTCCTGGGTTCAAATTTGGCCTCAGACGCTTCCCAGCTGTGTGACCCTGGGCAAGTCACTTAACCCCCATTGCCTAGCCCTTACTACTCTTCTGCCTTGGAACTAGTATTGATTCCAAGACAGAAGGTAAGAGTTAAAAAAAAAATCACAATTTGCTAAACCCAGCATGTTATTTGTTTTTGGTTGGTTATTTTAGTTTTTTCTGACCCTCTGTGATGCCCCTTGGTGTTTTCTTGGGAAAAATGTTCAAATGGTTGCCATTTCCTTCTCTAGCTTATTTTACAGATGAGGAAGCTGAGGCAAGTTAAGTGACTTGCCTGGAGTCCCATTGTTAGGAGGTGTCTGAGGCTGTATTTGAACTTGGGGCTTCCTTACTCTAAGCTTGGTGCTGTATCCACTGTACCACCTGCCTAGATTTTCTGCTTATGTGGAAATGTGATGTAGTATCCTTTTTTCTGATAGATTTTTTAAAATTCCCTAACACAAATGGAACATTTTAGAGGAAGTTCCAGTGATAGACTTTGAATTAGATGGAGGTGCCCAGATTACGTATGGTTTGACTCAGACCAGTGGTCCCTGAGATTCCTTCATTCCCATGATTATTCTCCAGCTGGGTGACACAGTGGATAGAGCGCTGGGAGTAGAGTCAGTTCAAATTTGATACTAGCCATGTGACCTTGGGCAAGTCACTTAACCCTGTTTGCCTCAGTTTCCTCATCTGTAAAATGAGCTGGATGAGACAAATTACTCCCCTACTCTACTTCAGCCACAGGGTGTGATGAGTTATTTAAATGTTCATTATAATCCCCTTCAGAGTGGAGGAGGGAGCATAAAGCTGAATGCAGAATTCAAGGTAATCATTTGCAAAACAGAATCAGGCTGTTGGATAAAACTTAAAATTATACGGAAAAAATAATATAAGGAGCTTTTTGTTTCTTATGCATTGGTTCTTCTGAAAAATCTCTTTACTCTCTAACTGAAGTCTGAAAAAATCTGAGAAAAAAACCAAAGTAGGTTATTAAGAATTACAGTTTCCCTTTATAAGTCATTTTGCTACATGTGAGGCTTTCCTTTGGTTTATTATTAGGAGGCTCTGAATAGAATATGTTTCTGCCTTTTTGTTTTTTTCTTAGAATGATTCCAAGTCATAGTGCTCTTTAAATTCTGTGTATGCTATATTTTTATTAAAGTTTTAAATGTTTATTTAAAACTGATGAATAAATCAGTATTTGGAACATAATAGTGGTTATACCTCTGACCCTGTGGACCAGAGCACACCAATACTGTCCATGGCGTTTTCTTGGCAAAGATACTAGAGTAGTTTGCCATTTCTCTAGTGGATTAAGGCAAACAGAAATTAAGTGATTTGTCTAGGATCACTTAGCTGGCAAGTATCTCAAGCTTCTTTTCAAGCCCATCTCTATTTACTGAACCACTTAGTTGCCTTCTAATATAATTTAATAGGCATCCTTTGAGCCACCTAGCTGCCCCCTCTTCTCTATTTTTAATATTTTTCCTCAAGTGATCATCATCCCTCCTATAAATAGAACATTGGTCTCATTTTTGGCAAATAGTCTAGGTGCTGAACTGAGATCATGGAAGAAAAATTGACTTTATCCCTAGGCCTGAAATTATCTTTTTTTGTGATCTTTTTTTTCTCTCCATGATTATTTTTGTCTAGGACACGTTATTTTCCTACATTCGTGAGAATATTAGAGACTATCTGCTCACTCACTGGGGAGAAGAAGAGTGTCAGCAGGATGTGAATCTACTGAGAAAACAGGTTGGAAAACTGGTGTGGCCCACCTACCTGCACGATATCCCCTTCCCCTGGAACTAGGTGCTTCACCCCTCTTCAGACAACATGATGTTCTGGGGGCAGCTCTTAGGATACCATCCTTTAAGGGGGCAGTTCTTAGGATGCCCTCTTCCTGGAAGATTTCTCCTGGGCTCCAAAATTGTGAAGAATAATGGTATAGACTCCCCAGAAGCACATGAGAGCACCTACTTTGTCTCTGTAGACACCCCTTCATTTTAATTAATGTTTATGCACTATAGCATTTTATCACCCTTTTCCTCTCTCTCCTGCTTGAGTGGCATACTTTTCATTTTTTCTCTTCACTTCCTATGGTAACTCTGCATTCAAACTTTTGACCTGTACTTGTCTCTTATCTAAAACTTTCTTGTTCATGACATTCTTATAAGCCTCCAAAAAAATCCTTTTCCCCCTGTCTCCCATCTATTGCCTTTTTCCTTATGCTTTATTATGAACAAAGTGAACTAAATCCCTCTCTCCTTCTCTCTCTCCCCCTCTCCCTTCTCTCCATCTCCCTTCCCCCCCCATCTCTCTGTCTCTTTGTCTCTCTTGCCTCCCCCCTCTTCCTTTCTCTTCTTTTCCCTTCTTCTCTCCCTCTCCATCTCTTTATTGTTCTCTCTCTCTCTCCCTCCTTATAACCATTCTGTTTCTGTTTGGAGTATCTCAGGAGGGCAGTGTAATCTAGTAGAAAGTGCTCTGGATGGACAGTTAGGAGACTGTGGCTTAGTCTTGGTTCTGTCACTGTCCAGGACCTCATTTATAAAATGGTCAGTTTCCTTCATTTATATAGTTTATGGCCTGACCTTTTCTAAATCTAATAGAAAGTGGCATGTTTCAATTTGGGATAGTAAGACTGAAAGTATGTAAAGAAAATACTGGCCTGGTTTTGAGTTTTCTTTTGAGAGAAGTTTAACAAAATCACTCCTTTTTAAAATGATTTAAAGGCAGAAGCGGATTCTCACTTGGATGGAGTTGTGCCAATTCCCTCCCAATCTGAGTTTGGAGCTGATGACATGGAGCGGATGATTCAGGCTGTGGTAGACAATGTATATTGGCAGATGTCTCTGGACAGGAAGACCCCAGCCCTGAAGCAGCTCCAGGGCCACATATGGCGTACTGCCTTCGCAGCTGGGACAGTGAAGGCCGAGTAAGTGACTAAACCAAACAGCCCAAAGAGCTTTTCATTTCAGTAGAAATAATTGGCCAGGCCCTCCTCCCCTGCTCCCTTTCCCATGTGCCTTTCCTCTTCCCCAAGACCATTTGTAATTACTTCAGGTCTGCAGGAACCTGTGACCCTCCCTCCACCAGCTACAGTTCAGCCCCTTGAGGTCTCAGTGGGACAGTCCTGAGGAGAGACTGAGGGCAAAGTGCCCACCAGCCTTGTCCTGGTCCGGACTTCCAGTCTGGTTAGGACCCCAGTTGACTACCTTGGCTGATCTTTGGCAGATAGCAGAGTTTTTAATGCTCTAAAGTCGTTTCTAATCCCCCCAAGTTTATCATTTACACCGATGTCCACTCTGGTGCCCTGTGGATGTAAATCATATAGTACCAGATCACTGTAGAAGCAGCATTAAAAGTGGCACAAAAGGACAAAGAATGTTGTGTTATCTGTGGTGCTTGTCCTCTAGCTTTTGGAGAAATCTCCAAA
Organism: Monodelphis domestica; assembly: GCF_027887165.1. Taxonomy (NCBI): domain Eukaryota; kingdom Metazoa; phylum Chordata; class Mammalia; order Didelphimorphia; family Didelphidae; genus Monodelphis; species Monodelphis domestica. The sequence goes on from NC_077232.1 coordinate 277,881,057, forward strand.
GTTTAGGAATGGCCAATGTTGGGTCTGTCCATGTCAGATTTCTGAAAGGTTGAAGAATTCTGGATTAAACCTGAGGAGGGTGTTCCAGCACTGCTAATACCTGACTACATGACTGTGGGCATCTTTCTACTACTCTGGGCCCTTGTTTCTTAATTTATAATGTGAAGACTCAGAGTAGGTGATCTCATAACTGCCTCTCCCTCTTCCCTGTCTCCTCTCTTTGAAAATTCTGTCAGAATATCTTATCAGCATGACCCAGAATCATGCCCAGGAAGAGGGAAGCTACTGGTCTCCCCCTGGTCATTCCCCTTGAGCCAGAGACCCTGAAACCACATTTGGAAGGCCCTAAGCCATTAGCCCCTGAGGAAGTCACAAGGCTCTTTTCCTCCTACCTCTGGACCTACCAATGGACTGTCTTATACTCGCTATTCTGGTGACCTCCATTCCTTCGCCTTCCTATGCATAGGTTGTTTTCCTTATTACAAGGTTTTATCCCTTCTTAATTTGAATGCTATGTCACACGGAACCTATCCTTCCTATCGGTTTTTGCAGAAACAGTAAGATATTTTTTTCATTCTAGTTGGAAATGCAAATGTTGGAGGTGGGAGGGAAAAAGTGATTATTGTGTTGAATGCTTAAATAACCCCATATGATCAGAATAGGAACTATTTGGGGTTGTTCAGGGTTTGGGATAAAAGAAGGCTGCAGAACTTTCTGGAATTAATTTCAATCTCATTTTGCCTAGTTGTGGGAGCACATAGTTAGGAAGGACATCAGAGGCCCTCTAGGCCTACTGTACCTGAGTCATGACCTTTTTTATATAACAGAAATTAAGCGGCCAGCCAAGCTTTGCTTAAAAACTTTAAATGTCAGGGAAATCATATCCTTTCAGGCCTGCCTGTTATACTTTTCAATACCTCTAATTATGTGAAGTTAAATTTGATCCTGTTATTTCTATCTATGGCTCCTAGTTCTGTCCACTTAAGACAAGCAGAATGATTCTAATCCTTTCAGATATTTTAAACTGTCATGTCCTGTCATATCCCATCACCCCTTTTCCCCTTCCCCAGTCCAAACCTCCTCAGTTCCTTCTTGACCCTGATCCTAATATGGCTTGATCCTAAGCCCATCCTTCACCATCCTTCTTTTCCTCTGGAAGTGTCCTTTCTCATGATAGAATATTACTTTACTTCTTGTCCAGCTGTATTTGATCTGCAAATAATTGATTCCCTTGGAATCTCTAACATAAACAGAAACCAGTTGACTGGCTCCATATTTTCTCTTCTCCCCTACTCTCAGCATCTATGATAAATTGGTAAAAAAGGAACATCAAAGAAGTTACCAATATGACTTGTTGAATGAATAAACAAATTAATTAGAGAAGCAAAGACTACACAAGTATTCACAGAGAGAGCCTCATTAAAATACACTATGTGGTCATAAAAAAGCCCTTAGTAGTCTTAAAAGAGGCCAAAATTCAATCTGTTATATTCCAAGTCACTGTTTACTTTGATGTAGTTGTGATCTTTGCTGTCTGGAGCATCATCTTCCAAGCTCTCTGCTCCTTTATGTAGTTGTTCCTCAATCTTATGTGATCTTGATTTTTTTTTCAGTACTTTGTTCTTTCTGATTGCCTGATGTATTTTTTCCCTTGATTTCGGAGCTCTGGATTTTGGCTATAATGTACCTGGGATTTTCCATTTAAGGTTTCTTTGGGGAGATAACTGGTAAATTTTTTCAGGTTCTACTTTGCCCTCTGATTCTAAGATATTTGGACAGTTTTCTTTTAAGATTTCTTGGAATAAGATGTTTAGGCTTTTTAGTTCAAGTCATCTAGTGATTCTTAAATTATCTCTCTTCGATCTCTTTTCCAAGTTAATTGTTTTTTTATAAGATATTTCACTTTTTTAGTCGTTTATTATTTCATGAAATCCTTTGTTTCTATTTGGCCAATTCTAATTTTTAAGGAGTTTTCTTCAGTAAAGTTTTGTAACTTTTTTCAAGCTATTCTGTTTTCATAACTTTTCTTCCATAACTTTCATTTGACTTTAAAAAATATTTTTTAGCTCTTTTTTAAACTCTTGCTTTAATTCTTCTATGAATTCTTGTTGGGTTTATGTCTAGCCTTTTCTTTCGGTGGGGGAGGATTTGCTTGTAGCTGTGTTTGAGTCATGTTGTCTTTTGTGTTTGTCTCAAGTTGGTTGCCTTAATATCTTTTGGTGGTTTGCTTCTTTTTTTCGTTCGCTCGTTCTTCCAGCTTATGTATTGAATTTGGATTTGATATAATAATAGTTGCTGGGCTCTCTGCACACACTTCTGGGAAGGATGTTTGACCTGAGCTTCTGTCCTCTTAAGTCATGCTGCTTTCCCAACTCATTCTGGAGGCCAGCAAATTTTTGGAGCTCCTCAAGTGCTATGATCAGAGAGAGGTCTGTTTCTTGACTGCTTGGTCAGAGCTCTATAAGCTCCTGATCTAGACAGGTTTATTGGCTTCTTGTGGAGTTGAGTATCTATAGATTGTTGCTGACTCAGTCATAGTTAGCTCCCTGGAGGCTCAGTAGGATCAGAGTGACTGAATTGCTGGCTTTTCTTTGGTCTGAAACTCCTGCCCCTGTAGGCTTAGACATGGAGCCAAAGTCTAGAACTGAGTCTTTCCTTTGCTCCTGGAATCAGAGACACCCAGTTTCATTTCCAGAAGTTATTCTTTTTGTCCAGTGCATAGCTAGGGCCCACACTGTGACCACTTCTCTACACCTGGGATCTGTGACCCAGAACTGGGTAGTGGGCAACAGAGCTGCTAGAGAGGACCCATTCTCATGCCCAATGCTAATAGTTCAGGGATCCTCAAGGATCTCTTTCAGCCCCAGTGCTCTATTTTGGCTTACTTTCTAACCTGTAGGGAATGGACTATTCTATAGCCTGTGCTTTTAATGGACTATTCTATAGCCTGTGCTTTTGACCTCTATATCTGTCTCTGCCTGAACTGGAAACAGGACTCATTAATTTTTTTTCTTGGTATTTCCAATCAGAACTTGGACTGGTCTAGATTTTTTAGATCATTGTGGAGAAGGGATAATGTTAAGCTAAGCTCAGTTGCTTCCTTTCATTCCTCCACCTTGACCCTTATCCATCATCTTTTGTCAGTAGCTAGATATTACTTTCATTCCATTGATCAAAGTTCTGAACTCTTTCAAAGTAATTTGTCTTTATGCCTTTGCTATATAAATTGTTCTCTTGGCTCTTCTCACTTCTCTCCAAATTAGTTCATCTTAGTCCTCTAAGGTATTTCTGAAACCTTCCATTTCATCATTTCTTATGGTATTATAGTATTATGTGTTTGTGTGCCATATATTGTTGAGACGCCCCTCAGCTGATGAGTACTCCCTTAGTTTCCTGTTTTTTACCATGACTAGAATTGTATTTTTTATGTGTGTGTATGTGTACATTTATGTATATATACATGTAGAATCTTTGCCCCTTTGATTTCTTTTGGGGGCTAGGCCTAGTGATGATATAGTTGGGTCAAAGGATATGTCCAGTTTAGTGAATTTAAGGGCACACTTCTGATTGCATTATGGAATAGCTAAACCAATTCACAACTCCTTCAACAGTGAATTAATGCATGTTTTCTTGCAGCCCCTCCAGTATTTGTCATTATCCTTTTTTGGCATCTCCCCCACTGTTGATGGGTATGAAATGTAGCTTCAGAGATGCTTTAATTTATATTCCTCATATTATTATTGATTTCTGTCATTTTTTATATATCTGTTGGTAGTATGGATTTCTTCCTTTTGAAAACTTGATAGCCTATTCTTTGTTCATGTATCAATGGGGAAAGAAAGGCTCTTATTCTTACAAATTTGTATTAGTTTCTTATGTATATTATATATAATATAGCCATTTACTACAAAAGTTCACCCTCACCTTACCCCTAGGTAATTATTTAACTTTATAACTAAATAACTTTAGCTATAGTGATTTTATTTATACAAAAACTTGTTAACTTTATGTAATGAAAATTGTCCATTTGATCTTCTGTGAGTTTTACTGTTCATTGTTTGGTCATGAAGGCTCTATAAATCCAAAAGGAAAATTTCATCTTTTTCCACAATTTATTTATGATGTAACCTTTTATATCTAAGTTAGGTCTCCTTTTGGAATTAATTTTGTCATATGGGTTGAGAATTTGGCTTAATAAAGTCTTCCTGCCAGAAGACTTTACCAGTTTCCTCCTAGTAGTAGGGGCTTGTTGAACAGTAAGTAACTAGGTAGGGACAGATTGGTAGCACAGTGCATAGCATGCCAGATCTGAAGTTAAGAAGACTTATCTTCCTGAGTTTAAGTCTGGGCCCAGACACTAACTAACTTGTGTGATCCTGGCAAGACTTTGCCTCAATTTCCTCATCTGAAAAACAATCTGGAGATGAAAATGGCAACCCATTCCAGGATTTTTGCCAAGAAAGGCCCAAATGGGATTGTGAAAAATTGGTCAAGACCAAAAAAAGTGATTGTACAATGACTACCCAGACTACTAGGTTTATTTATTTCTCTCTATTGTGTACCTTAGTCTATTCTATTGATCAACCTCTGTTTTTACCACTTTTTTTGATGATTACTGCTTTGTAGTATAGTTTTAATTCTGGTACTTTTCTTACATTATTTCCCATGAAATTCTCAACCTCTTATTTCTCTAGGTGAATTTTGTGTCATTTTTAGCTCAACAATCAAATCCTTTGATAGTTTGATATGGCACTGAATAAATAAGTTTAGATAACATTGCCATTTTTATCATATTGCCTCAGCCTACCCATTATGAAGATAATTTTAGGGTTGTGATTTAAAATCTAGATTTAATTGGCCACCAGGGGAAATCCCAAATAAAATACCCAAGTCAGTCTGGAAATTTATGGTAATTTAATTAGTATAGAGGGAAGGAATTTAAGGAGAAGTTAAGGATATAGGATTTCTCCTGCCTGGCCTGTGCCAGGGAGAGTTTAAAATTCCCGCCTCTAGGTCTCTGAAGAAGATTAGAGGCTTCTAAGAGGATAAAGTTGGAAAAGTAAAAGAGGGAAACTCAGCCAGAAACTCATCACCAAACTGGACAATAGCTTGTAGCCACACTAAGATGCCGAAAGGCCCAGCATGCTGCTATCAGCCAACTCTCTGCCGCAAAAGGTACTGGAGAGAGGAAATGAGCCAATATATAGACCTTTCACTCTTGTGTCTCCTCCTCTAAATGCCCATTCTTTTTAGTTCTCATCTTCTTTGATTAGATTATATCTTTAGAGTTACTTAAAACTTCTTTGTTAAGTTCACCTTTTGTGAGTTACTTAACCTTTTTTGTGATTAACCTTTATAGTTACTTAACACCTTTTTGTATTAAGATCTTAAGATAGACTTAGCTTAAAGTTCTAGCTTCACAATAAGGTAAGTACCTTCATTGTTCAATCAGGAGATTACAACTTTATCTTCCCCTAAAGTATGGTCTGAGTAGGGTGGAGTAATTTAGAGTTCCCAAGACATTCCTGATTTTGTTAAACTAAGTATCTTCATTGTTACAATCAGGAAATAGCTAAATCCAATCTTCACACCATGAACAATTAATCTTCCTCAAATTATGTAAAGTGGTTCCTGTGTGTGCTTTGAGGCTCTCAAGTGTTTTATACATTTTGTAATTATTTTACATATCATACAACTTATTATCCCAATCTGTTCCTGTGAATGATCCTTCTAATTACTATAATAATGAATATAATTTCTGAGTTACAAATAATATTTTCCCTACATATTGATATAAACAATTTCATTTAATTGAAGCCCTTAAAGAAGAAAGTTTGAATAAAAAAATTTTTTTCCCTTTTCCCCTCTCTTTCTTATTTACCTTTTCATGTTTCTCTTGATTTTTGTGTTTGGATATCAAACTTTCCACTTAGTTCTGGTCTTTTCTTTACAAATACTTGGAAATCTTCTATTTTGTTGAATGCCCATACTTTCCCCTGGAAGTACATAGTCAGTTTTGATGGGTAGGTGATCTTTGGTTGAAGACCCAATTCTCTTGCCTTTCTGAATATCATATTCCAAGCCTTGCGGTGCTTTAGTGTGGAAGCTGCCAGGTCTTGTGTGATCCTGATTGGTGCTCCTTGGTATCTGAATTGTCTCTTTTTGGTTTCTTGTGTGATATTGAAATCACTTTAAAAGACTGATATATATTAATTTAAGGTTACCAAGGAATTCACTTATGTAATTCCAAAATGAAACACTCAAGTCAGCTGCCAAATTTTTATGGTGGTTTTAATTACAACAGGAGGAAGAAAGTATTGGGGGGAGAGAGAGGGAGAAGAAGAGAGAGAGAGAGGGAGAGGTTTAACTCTGGCCCAGGCTGAGCCAAAGCGGGCTTTAAGGCCTTGGATAGCCATGGTAGAGAAAGGGGATCAGTCCTTATCATTCATGTGACCAATCTGTCCGCGGGGCTCCTCCAACTCCAAGCACTAGTCTCAAACTAAACTAACTCTAGCCCTCTTCACAGGAAGTCCTGAGAATCCAGAGGTTGTTCTCTACCTCACTTTCTGCGTCTCACATGTGCCGATGGTGGCTCTAGCTTGACCTAGGACCGCCCAGAGATCTGTCCTTTTTTTGCACATGTCTGTTGAAGGCCATATTCTCAAGTAATTAAATCTTGAGTTTGCTGCAGCCCTTCCTAATCTTGTTACACTGAGTAGGGTGGAGATTGTAGTTTCCAAGATCTGATTCTGTTATTCCAAATATCTCTATTGTTATTGATCAGGAAATAGCTAAATCAGATCTTCTAAAGAATGGTCTGAATAGGGTGGAGTAGTTTTGAAATTCACACTTGTAAAACTTTCTCCATAGCTTGGAAGCTCTTGAATTTGTCAATTACATTCCTGGGAGTTGTCTTTTGAGGATTTAGTGTAGAGGGTGTTCTGTGAACTCTTTCAATGTCTATTTTGCCCCCTTGTTCAAGAACATCAGGACAGTTTTCTTGGATAATTTCTTGTAGTATGATGTCAAGATTTCTGTTTATTTCTGGGTTTCCAGGTAGACCAATGATTCTCAAATTGTCTTGTTGTGATCTGTTTTCCTGATCTGTCATCTTGTCAGTGAGATATTTCATGTTTTCTTCTATTTTTAAAAGTTAGTCTTTTGACTTTGCTTTATTAATTCTTGCTGTTTTGCAAGATCATTGGTTTCCAATTGCCCAATTCTGGTCTTTAAGGCCTGGTTTTCCTGCTATAATCTTTTTATTTTCTGCTATAATCTTTTGATTTTCCTTTTCAGTTTGATCTGTCCTGCTTTTCGTGGCTTCCAGCAGTTTCTCCAATTGGGAGTTCTTGTCCTTTAAACTGCTATTTTCTTTTTTGAACCATTTTCTACTTTTCTTGCCAGAAGGCTTCCATCTTTTTTGTAAGCTCCAATTTAAATTCTTCAACAGCTTCTGGCCAATTTCCATCTTTTGGGAAGGTTTTGGCACATTTATTTTGATTTCCTATTCTGCTATTTCCTCTGTAGTCTGAATTTTTCCTCTGTAAAAATTATCCAGGGTCAATGCCTTCTTCTTGTTTTTCTTGGTGTTGGGAAGTTGTTCCTGGGCACTGTTTGCCATCACAATGTTTGTTTTTTCTTCCCTTTCCAGTCAGAAATCTTAGTGAGGAGGGCAAGCTCTCTGTGTATGGAACTAAGGAACAAGGATTTTGCCTGAGACCAGCTCTCTGTAGCTTTTGCTTTTTGCTGCCCTTCTCTGTGCAATCTCCCCATGGGCGCCCACGGTCTAGGCTCTTTAGCCTGCTGGGGTTTCAGGTTTAGCTGCTCTCAATAATAGGTCTTTGGCAGTCTTAGTCAGCTGCCAAGGACCTAGAGGTGCCCCTCATTCGCTCTAGAGGTGCCCCTTGCTTGCTCATTGATTCTAGCATGCACTGGCTCTGACTCTGGCTCCTTGGGGTGGGGTGGGGGAGGGTGGGTCAGCTTGAGTTTTCGTGGAAGCTTTTTCACCCCCTTATGGTGTGGAAACATTTTGTAATAATTTAAAGTGGAATTTAATTTTTCTTTCTAGTAGGGTCAAGTAAAAAAGAGAATATAAATAATAATATATAATGATATATAAATAGAATATATGATATAATAATACATAAATTATAATATAAATAATAAATAAACTGGGAAAAGTAAACACAGTTCAATGGTCATTTGTCTGCTTTATTCTTTCTGTTTTAGCTATGAGGGCCAGATGAGTGGCATGTAAGAAAGTAAGATAAGAAAGGCAGAAGCAGCTTCAGAGAGAGACAGACAGACAGACAGACAGACAGACAGACAGACAGACAAAGACCTGCTTCTGTCACGTGGAAGCCGGGTAATCCTGGGCAAGTTGTGACCTGAAGGTGCCACCCTGCCCTGGTCATCAGGAGACCTCTGACACTTTGGTGAGGATAGTGGAGAGGTTCTTAGTTAACTGTTTTTTTTTTCCCCCAGATTCTTTGAAGATGTGGTTCCTGCAATAAGGAAATGGAGACAAGCAGGCATGAAGGTGTATATTTATTCCTCAGGCAGTGTTGAGGCACAAAAGCTACTCTTTGGCTATTCCACAGAAGGAAACATTCTCGAGGTGAGGCACATAACTGCTTTCTTTTCTTGAGTCCCCAAGGCATAGATGATGGCAAAGTGTAAGTCAATGCTGTAAAACAAAGCAGAATTTGGAGAGTTGCCTCACCTCTGGGTAGGTCTGGAGAAAGAAGAGTAGATGGCTATATGTGCTGGGATACATGGAAGGGGGAAGATAAAGAATGGGTTACTGTGGTACCGATGTTTTAGAAAGTCTACATTTCACTCTAATACAGTGAAAAATTTTATAAGGAAGAATCCAGAAGATCAGCTACAGTGCAGTAGGGTCAGAAGGACCTGATTGTAGGTAGGTCCTATGACCCTGAACAGCGTACCTTATTTTTCTGGGCCTCTCTGTGTGCTTATATTTAAAATAAGCAGGTCGACTCCATAGCAAACAGTGCTGCTTCTAAACCCACAATCCTATATTCTTATGAATTGTAGATCAATAATAAAATGTAAAGTTAGAACTGGAAGGAAGCTTGGAGACTTTCTAAGCTGGCCTCATTTTGCAGATGAGGAGACAGCAGTGCATAGAGGGGCACTTACCCAAAGTGTCATCCCTTATAAGAAACCTGAGCTTTGGAATCCTTTTACCCTAAATCTGGGACTTTTGATGTACTACTCATTCCTTCCAGCACAAAAAGAACGGAAAAGCATGTTTGATTTTTCTATTTATGATGAGCCATATGTCCTTTTTCATTAGAAAGGTTAAAGAAAATGGCCTTCTTCTGAAACACACACTCTCTTGAGGATACAGGCGAGTAGCATACTCCTGGCTCCCTAAAGACAGTCAGATTTTACTGCAGGGAGAAGAGCCTTGTTTGAGAGGATGGGGCATATGTATAGAGGGAAATGGACAAGAAAAATAATTCCTGGTATCTCCTACCCCCAGTAAAATAAAAAGCATGGAGCCAACCTATTGGGTGATGTTAAATAAATAGACATTTAAAAAAATTTAAATTTAAAAATATTTTTCCATAGTTATATGATTCATCCCCTCTTCCCTCCTCCTCCTGGAGCTGACAAGCAATTCCACTGGGTTATATGTGTATTATCACTTAAAACCAATTTCCATATTATTCATTTTTGTAATAATAGTAATCTTTTAAAACCAAAACACCAAATCATATACCCATATAAACAAGCAATAAATCATATTCTTTTCTTCTGCATTTCTGCTCCCACAGTTCTTTTTCTAGTTGTGGATAGCATTCTTTCTCATAAGTCCCTCAGAGTTGTCCTGGATCATTGCATTGCTTTTAGCAGTGAAGTCAATCACATATGATTATCCCACAATGTTTCAGTTACTGTGTATAATGTTCTCCTGGTTCTCATTTCACTCCACATCAGTTCTCCACATCAGAAGGTCTTTCCAGTTCTTATAGAAATCAAGCAGTTCATCTTTCCTTATAGTACAATAGTATTCTATCACCATCATATACCATAATCTGTTCAGCCATTCCCCAATTGAAGGACAACCCCTCATTTTTCAATTTTTTGCTACCACAAAAAGTGCAGTTACAAATATTTTTGTGTGAACAGGTCCATCCCTAATTTTTTTTATCGCTTTGGGGTACAAAGCTAATAGTAGTATTGCTAGATCAAAGAGGCATGCATTCTTTTAAATGCCCTTTGGGCATAATTTCAAATTACTTTCCATAATGGTTAGATCAGTTCACAGTTCTCTATCTCTTGCTTGGTCTTAAATTCTTCCCTTCTGGAGGAAAAGACTTGGGATAAATGACCTCAGCAAGATAGTATACAATAAACCCAAAGATAACAGCTTTTCTGACAAAACCCCACTATTTGACAAAAACTGCTGGGAAAAATTAGAAAACAGTATGGGAGAGATTAGGTTTAGATCAACATCTCATACCCTACACCAAGATAAATTCAGAATGGGTGAATGACTTAAATATAAAGAAGGAAACTATAAGTAAATTAAGTGAACATATAATAGTTTACCTGTCAGATCTATGGGAAAGAAAAGATTTTTAAGACCAAGCAAGAGGTAGAAAATATTACAAAATGTAAAATGAATAATTTTGAGGACATTAAATTAAAAAGGTTTTGTACAAACAAAACCAATGCAACCAAAATTAAAAGGGAAATAACAAATTGGGAAACAATCTTCATAACAAAAACCTCTGAAAAAGGTCTAATTACTCAATTTTATAAGGAGCTAAATCAATTGTACAGACAATCAAGCCATTCCCCAATTTGATAGATGGCCAAGGGACATAAATAGGCAATTTTCAGATAAAGAAATCAAAACTATCAATAAGCACATGAAAAAGTGTTCTTTTATTTCTCTTATAATCAGAGAAATGCAAATCAAAACAAAACTGAGGTACCACTTCGTACCTAACAGATTGGCTAATATGACAGCAAAGAAAAAGAATAAATATTGGAGGGGATGTGGCTAAGTTGGGACATTAATGCATTGCTAGTGGAGTTGTGAATTGATCCAACCATTCTGGAAGGCAATTTGGAACTATGCCCAAAGGGTTTTACAAGTCTGTCTACTCTTTGAGCCACCCATACCACTGTTGGGCTTATACCACAAAGAAAAATTTATAGCCACGCTCTTTGTGGTGGCAAAAAATTGAAAAATGAGGGGATGCCTTTGGACTGGGGAATGGCTGAACAAATTGTGATATCTGTTGGTGATGGAATACTATTGTGCTAAAAGGAATAATGAACTGGAGGAATTCCATGTGAACTGGAACAACCTCCAGGAACTGATGCAGAGTGAAAGGAGTGGAACCAGGAGAACATTATATACACTGAGCAGCAATCTAATATAATGGACTTCTCTACTAGCAGCAATGCAATGATCCAGGACAATTCTGAGTGACTTATGAGAAAGAACGTTATCCATATCCAGAGAAAAAACTGTGGAGTAGAAACACAGAAGAAAAACAACTGCTTGATCACATGGTTCAATGGGGATATGATTGGGACATAGATTCTAAATGATCACCCCAGCACAAATATCAATAATATGGATATAGGTCTTGATCAATGACACATGTAAAACCTAGTGGAATTGCTCATTGGCTATGGGAGGGTAGTGTGAAGAGGGGAGGGAAAAAACATGAATCATATAACTATGGGGAAATATTCTAAATTAATTAATTTAATTAACTTAATTTAAAAAAAAAAGAAAAAATTCCCTTCCCCATAGACCTGACAGGTATACTATTCTACATTCACCTAATTTACTTATAATATCACTCTTTATGTTTAAGTCTAAACACAGGAATTTAAAATATACTTTTAGGGCCTGAATTCCTGGAGACTGTTGTATTAGTGATAGAGCTATCAGAATGATATACATCCTTTACTTCAAACACCATTTTTCAAGTGCTTATTATAGAAGATATTTATTTATATGTCTGAGATCATCAGATTCTAGTTTTCCTTGGTAATTTTTCTCCTAAATCAAAATGTAATTCAATGGAAAAAGCACTGAGTCTGGGATCAGAGGATCTGTGTTCAGGTCCTGGATAGGTGATTCACTACCTGTCTGTCTTGCTACACTTCCTATCTCTAGGCCTTGGTTTTCTGTTCTGTAAAATGAGGTCATTGGATTAAATGACAAGGAGGTCCCTTTGAGCTCTAAATCTTTGAGTCTGTTCAGTTCTATAGTTATGGGTAACTCTATGGTGGATACTGGGGACAGAAAGAAGGAGATGGACAGAGGAGAGATGGGGAGGGAAAGAGAGAAGAGAGAGTGTGAGAAAGGTATCCAAAAAGATAGATAATGTTTTGTTGTTTGGAGAAAACTGGGGAAAAAGGAATGCAGTCCGAGAACAAACTATATTCAGCACTTTCCACAGAACACATTACTGGTCCCAATTCAGAGAATGTTCAAGACAGAAAAGTTTACATATTTAAAAACTTTTGTTTGGAAACATCACCATATGAATTGTGTTTGTATAGAGCAGACTGATAGTTACTCATTTCGAGGAACTGAAAGTTCAATAAAAGTATCCTTTTCATCTTTTCTGTCTCACTGTCATATGACTGAGAATTTACTTTTTACCCATTTCATTTGGTTTTTTAAAGTTTCTTAATTTCCATTTCCTCCATGCAGCTTTTTGATGGCCATTTTGATACTAAGATTGGACATAAAATAGAAAGTGAAAGTTATAGGAGAATTGCAGCAAGCATTGGGTGCTCCCCCAACAACATCCTGTTTCTGACAGATGTTACCCGAGGTAGGTACCTCTTCTCCTTTTCAGATTCCTATGAGGAAATACCTCGATGCCATGCAATGAGGAGGAGTTTCACATGGTGGAGTCTTAGAAAATTAATGCAAATATGTCCAAAGAAAATTTAAAGCCTAATCAGTTTGCCTATTTAGGTTAGTTCCTCATTCCTTAGATTGATGGAATACTGTTATTGTATTCTTGATTTCAACTCCCAACCATCTTTCCCTCAATTCTTTCAAGCTTAGAGGTAACAAATCTAAGGAGCATAAGAGGGCATAAAAGTATGCCAAATGCAGAGCTAGTGGGAACTATCATGGTTCTACATGTGATTAAAAAAATTCATCTACTCTTGAAATCTTTAGTAGAAAGAACATGGGAGTGAGTGAGTCTGTATGACTTTAAATCTTTGTGCCCTAGAGCAAGTCCTTTGCCATTAGCCTGAGGGGATCAGATGGGCACTTCCTAAATTACCATACCTCTTGAGAAGCCTTGGGCTCATCTCTGGATCTGTACCTCTCTTGAATTTTTGTACATTTACATTTCATTACATATTTGAAAGTAGTTTTGTATGTTTGCTTTATGCTTGTCCCATCTTGACTTTAGAGAGAGCTTCTTTAGGGTGAGCTTCTCTTTTATCTCCTACCTCTCTCTAGAACCCGGAGCTTCCAGGTGGGATGAAAGGCTTTAGGAGAGGTGATAAATGCCAGGGTGAAAAGGCATAGGGAGGAATATCCACTCTAGAAGCATTCAGTCCCACACAGTTGTACTGCCTCCTCTCTTCTGGGAGAGGCCTCTTAGGAACTATCCAGATTCGTCAGGAGTTCTATATCTTAGCCATTCTCTTAGAGCTCAAATGCCCAGAGTCTACTGAAAATGTCCAATAGTAGTTTCATAATCATACATGAGTGCTTACAAGCTGCCCTTTGGAGCACCCAAGATTTTGCCAATGTATCACTCTGGGTAAGATTCTTGGGGTGTCATTGTTATTTGGCTAAACTCTAATTGTCCAGGATAGTTTGTTTTTAATTCCTGTTCTGTGCTATGTATCTTGTGCCTTCAGGTTCATTTTATATCAAACATTTGACCAAGGCAGAAAGTAACCTAGGTAGGGTTTCGGTGTCAAGAGAGCCAATTCAAACTCAGTTACTTATGAATTAGTGCCAACCTTGAAAGCTTGGATAAACTAATCCTCAAACTCAGTTGTAATTTTTAGTGTTGATCATCTCTCCTTGCTTAATGTAGTTTGCATCACTTTGTGATATGGAAATCACTTTAAAAGACTGATATATATTAATTTAAGGTCGCCAAGGAATTTAGCTATGTAATTCCTAAATGAAAACTCAAGTCAGCTGTCAACCTTTTTATGGTGTTTTAATTACAAACAGAAGGAAGAAAAGTATTAGAGGGAAAGAGAGAGAGAGAGGGAAAAGGGAGAGAAGGAAATAGGGCTTAAATACCCACTCTGCTTAAGCTGAGCCAAAGGCCCAAGGCCCTGGATAGCTGAGGCAAAGAAAAGAGATCAGTCCCTATCACTCATGTGACCAAAATGGAGAAACAGTCTGAGGGCTCCTCCACTCCAAGCACCCAGCTCCAACAACCTCTCTCCCTCCACACAGGAAGCCCCCAGAACTCCTGCTGTCCTCTACCTCACTTCCTGTCTCTCACATGTGCCAATGGTGGCTCTAGTTTAACCTAGGACCACCCAGAGGTCTGTCCTTTTTGTACATGTCTGTTGAAGGCCATATTCTCAAATAATTAAATCTTGAGTTTTGCTGCAGCCCTTCCTAAATCTTGTTACCCTGAGTAGGGTGGAGATTGTAGTTTCCAAGACCTGATTCTGTTATTCCAAATATCTCTATTGTTATTGATCAGGAAATAGCTAAATCCCATCTTCTAAAGAATGGTTTGAATAGGGTTGAGTAGTTTTGAAATTCACACTTTAAGGCCCAGAAGACTGTGCTTCAGTAGTTCTTGGTCACATTGCTTCCCCTTGGCTATATACCCTTCTGACAGCTTGGCACAAACAAGACTATTTAGGAGGGAGGCTGTTTAAAGTTCATTTCTCACAGAGGAGCATCTGGGAGATGTAAAATTTAAATTAATATCCAATACTCCTACTATTATATTTTATAAAGTATATTAATAATCACTACAAGTAAAGGAATAAAAGGGTAATTACCTAACAAAATAAAACCATGTGACTAGACTCTCTTGCCTATTTAAAAAGACTGGCGGCTGTGGCTACCATTTACAGAAAAAAGAGAGAGAAAGAGATGGAAATACACATAATTGGTGTGCTGGGAATCGTAATTTTTATGGTACAGAAATTAATTACACAATCCCTCTGTGATCCTTTGGGAGACTAGGCTCCCCAATGGATCATTTAAACATAACCAGTTTATACCTCTAAGTGTCTTCAACTAGAGGTACATACAATATTGTACTTGCTAAGGGGAAATTACAATAATTTGGGGATAAAAGGGAAATAAAAGAGAAAGAGAACAAAATCAATGATTGCCAGGTACATGGACAAAAAACAATTAGTGGGCAGTCCCCTTTGGCATAAGAGTTTACATTAAAAATAAATGTATTCACCATCCCCCACAGTTTGATTTTACTACATCCCAAAGTCCATTCTGGATCTTTTGATGCAGTGTATGGTTTCTGCAGGCATCTCCTTGGTACCTTCTCCAAGCAGTTCACTTTCTTGATTTAGGGAGGAGGTAACAAGTTTCTTATCCTAAAATTACCCTCAAACAAGAAAATTTTTTTATAAAACTATAATTTAAATTAATTATAAAATCTCCCCTGAGGTGGATGTTGACAAACACATGGATCACTCAGGGATACATGGCTGAGTTATGAGGTATGTGAAAATCAAACGTTAAAAGGAAATCAAAAAACATAAAAAAAAAACCCAAATAGAGGAAAAGAAAAAAAAATTAAATAGTATATAAAAATTCTGAGTAAACAATAATAAGCCCGTAGAAGGTCCTAGAATTAGGGCCCAATAAAGTGATTTATGTCCCACAAGCTTGTATGACTATTGCAGTAGTATGCACTTACCCAATCAGCAGCCAGAACTACAGAAAATTACTATACTTATGAGACAGAAAAGGGACTCTATTTTAACAGCAAATGAGAAATGTCATTTCCTGGTCCGATTTTACTTTTGCTCTCAGGGATAGGGAAGCCAGCATTGTAGCTAGACTTTGAGATACTTTGTCTGGATCTTACACAGGGAAGTCCTGCATCTGACGTATGTCAAACAGCCGCAACCTGGAACCCCAAAACAAGTCCTTTGTCTTGGTGTAGATTCTCGTCAATCCCATTGGGATTGGTTGGTCTTCTTTGAACTTGTGCTCCTTGCCACTGTATAATGACTCTTTTGTGACCCCTTCTGGAATCAGACACCATCATTAATCAAAATCCCATCATGTTTAACAGTTAATGGCAGATTTCCATAAGCTTTTTTCTTAAGCTTCTGGGTATGCAATAATATTAGGGCTAATGGATATCATAAACTTATATTAGTGCAAAATACAAAAAAATACTGGTAACGTGCTCCAAGTATAAAAGATGAGGGAAAAAAGGAAATTCAAGTATTCTATTGCACATATTAGGAAAAACAATAATAAAATTTTAAAAATCAAAATATATAGTTCACAGTCAGTGACACACTGTGTTTGCCCAAGGTGAGGCACAATAAAAAGTTTTCTCACCCCAAATGAGATCCATTTTCTTTTTAACTAGGCCATGATCCACAGTGTGAGTGCAAATGATTTTTACCAAGTAACAGTTTTGTAAAACAGTATTATAGCAGCTAATGCACGTTTAAAGAGGTATCAAAATCCCTGAAATCATAAAAGCTCATAAATTCTACAAAGGTTACTGATACAAGTTGTAACCAGTTTGATGGAGTACATTCATCATCTATGTGACAATTGTTAGAATGGAGCAGGGACATTTGGAATTCTGAGGATGACTGACAGAAGTGGAGTGACAGTTGGAGCAAAGACTTGTGGGAGGAAACGAACAGTTCTGAGAGGATTCTGGAGAAGCTCTTGGTCTTTTGCCTAGGGACCAGGAGCTTGAGAGTCCAGTTTTGGGAGGCTTAAGGTTACTGAAGCCACCCTAGAAGAGCCTGCTTCTTTCTCTTTCCTGTTGCTGATCTCTCATCAAATAAACAACTACTGCTTCCTCTTTCTGAAGAAAAACATTTCAGTCCCCAAAGAGGGGATTGCTTGGACTCTCAAAGGAGGACATACCTCCCTTGGTCCTCCCTGTCACCCTGAACTGTTTCTTACTTATTTCTTTAGGACATACTTGTATTTTAGTCAGTAGAAGGGACTATTTAGCTGGGAAAGGGGTGGAGAAATCCGTGGGCACTGTCACAGGCCATTGGACCACGAACTGCGTAGGTATTTGACAGTGTTACCTGCACCCACTCCTCTTAATCAATGTAACTATGCCCATTAATAAATCCCTCAAAAGCAGTCAGATTTCTGTATTGGATTTTAATCATAGTAGGAAGGGTGTTTCAAGAAACTGGGGACAGGTCTTGGGCCTGAGACCAGTCCCTCTGTGGTGATGCCCAGACAGGACTTGCTACTAATTCTCTTTGAGGAAAGGGGATAGTAACTTTTCCTCTAGTGGGACTGACTAGGGAAAGGGGCATCTATCCCTTCAGCCATTTCATCAAGAGGTTTCAGGTGATAACTGGCAGCCTATCATTTGAGAGAGAGAGAAGGGACTGCCATTCCTTCTCTTATATAGGCATTCCTTCACCCCCTGTACCTGCTCTCACAATTCACTCAATATCTCACTGGTATATCATCTTAACCAGTGAACCAAAACCCTTTATTATAATAACTGGAAGATATTAATTTTTACACAATTACCAAAGACAAAAAATTTACAAAAGGTTGTATAGGCAAGATGTGACCTTGATGGATCTGTTGACAAACCCACTATCCCTAAGGACTTCTATTTTTGCAACTGAAAAAGTTTGCCCAATTTTACTATGGACTTTTACAATGGTATTATCTCCAGTCCAGGTATAGGACATTACAAATAAAGATAGTAGAATGGTACAAATAAGCAGTGTAACAGAATATATAGTTAATAGTCAAAACACAGTAACTTAAAATGACATAGTGTAACAGAATATATTAGATTTGATCAACATGTGAACTTAACAAAACAAAATTAAATTTTAAAATAAATAATCAGCAAATACATTAAGCATGACAGGATATAGTCACTCAGTGTTAGTAGAAGGTGCTTTTTTTATATGAGAGTAATGAATCCAATTGTTATTTTCTCCAATTTAAATAGCTGTTGGAGTAGTTAACAGGATTTGAAAAGGAACATCCCAGGCAGGCTGAGTCGTCCCAGTGTACTGGAAATTTTTTTATATACATCTTGTCTCCTAGGTGTAGGTCATGGAGCAAGAAGTCTATAGGACCTACTTACACAGCAGCTCCAGATTCATGTAGTTCTCACAATATATGAGGCAATAGAAGTGTCTTCCCCCTAGTAATGATGTATATGCAGGAGAGAAAGGCTTGACTTGCATAGGGGGATGTCCAAAAAGCATCTGAAATGGTGAGATTTGTAGATCACCCCTGGGCCAGCTTCTAAGATAAAATAGGGCCAAAGGGAGAATTTCAGGCCATTTTAAATGAGTCTCTGTGCTCAATTTTCCAGTCATAGTTTTCAGGTCTTTATTCATTCTCTCAACTTGGCCTGAGCTCTGGGGATGATATGGTACATGGAATTTGGGAGTTATCCCCAAACAAGAATATACCTGAGATAAAACTGAATCAGTAAAATGACTTCCCTTGTCCGAATCAATATGTGCATACGGGCCAAAGTGAGGAATAATTTCTTTTTAAAAGTACCTTGGCAACAAAAGCCACTGTGCTTGGGTAGTAGGAAAGGCTTCTGGTCATATGGTCAGTTGATCCACTATGACTAGACAAAATGTATACTGTCCAGCCTTTGGCATAGTGATAAAATCAATTTGCAGATGCTCAAAAGGTATGTAAGCTAGAGGACCCCCACCAAAAGATTTGCCACAAAAGGAGTGCTGATTGAATGCTTGGCAAGTAGGGCAGGCTGTACACACTTCAGAAGCTATAGTAGTTTTGCCCAAGGCTATCCATATTCTTTTAACAGAGTCCACAATGCCCTGGTTACCAAAGTGACCATTTTTATGTATGGCTTGGCAAATTTGGTGATAAAAACTTCTAGGGAGCATGAGTTTTCCTTCAGATGACACCCATACTCCATTTATCTGTTTAGCCTTAAATTTTTGCTTCCATTTTTCTACTTCCTTTTGATTTTAAGAAAGAGATAAATTTAAGTCAATAAGGATTGCAAATAACAAAATTAACTCAGGCCCTTCTAAGGCTGCTAGCTTTGTAACGGTATCTGCCTGGCCATCCCCCTAGAGATAGGGTCAGTGCCACCTGTTTGGGCAGGACAATGAACTACAGCTAGGGCTTCAGGAAGCTGAAGGACAGAAAGAACTTCATTAATAATTTCTGCATTTGCTACACATTTTCCAGTTGATGTTAAAAAACCCCTTTGAAGCCATAACATTCCTACCATATGACATTAAATTGTTCTCTTCTTACCTTTGGTAATTATATAGGCATTAGAGCTATCAGTTCTGCACCTTGAGCACTTATATTTGAGGGCAGTGAAACTGACCACAGAGTGGCAAATTCTGTGACTATATCAGCACCAGTGTAGTGTATGCCATTCCTCATGAAAGAACCATCAGTGAATAAGACCAAGTCTGGATTATTTAAAAGAGTGTCCAGGAGATTACCTTGAGGCTTTTTAGTCATGGACACTAAAGATTCACAACTGCAATGGTTTTCCTGAAACTGGTAAATCAGGAAGCAAGGTTGAAGAATTTAGAACTGTACAGTCTTTTAAGGTAATATTCTCATTGCCTAACAAAGTTACCTCATACCTTGCAAGTCTCTGATCAGAAAATGCCTGTTCTTTGTCTTAGCAACAATGCTTCAACTTCATGTGGTCACATTATGGTTAATGGGCATTCCAAGATCACATCAGCAGATTTAGTTACCAATAAAGCTGTGGTAGATACACCTTTAAGACATTGTGGTGCTTTGGAAGCTACTAGGTCCAGCTCGGCCAAATAATAAGCAACTGGGCACTGAGCATGTCCCAAAGATTGACCTGAAACTACACCTGAAAAACACCTGAAACTACCCCTCTCTGTTTGCGTGCATACAAAGTAAATGGCTTATTGTAATCTGGGGTGCCTAGAGCAGGGGCAGACATGATAGCCTGTTTTAATTTAGAAAAAGCTGACAGGTGTTTTGCCTCTTATTTAAGGGGTTCAGGGACTGAAATTTTTGGTAGAGCAATAAGGGGCTTGATGATTTTCCCATAGCAAGGGATCTACTGCCTACAAAACCCTGTTGCTACAAGAATTGCCCTCAACTGCTTTTTAGTGGAGGGTGCACTCAATTTTTGAATGTCTTCAATGTGCTTAGGGGAAATGGAGCGGCACCAGTAGTTAAAATGAACCATAAATATTTCATTCTAGGGAGACACCACTGAACCTTTGCCTTAGAGATTTTGTGACCTCTTTTATGTACTTCCAAAAGTAGATATTTGCTGACTTCTTGAAACGCTGTGGCATTTGATGAGGCCAAGAGCAAATCATCCATAAAATTTATCAAATGATTTTCCTCAGACTTAATAGTTTCCAAATCTTGGCTTAAAAGCTGTGAGAACAGGGTGGAAATTTCCATGTACCCTTGGGGCAAATAACACCAGGTCTATTGGGAACCTTTCTAGGTGAAGGCAAATATATGCCTTGAATTCTTATGAACAGGGATTGAGAAGAATGCTGAACAGAGGTCTACCACCGTAAAATATTTTGCTGTTCTTAGAATATAGGAGATAATTTTGTTTGGGCTGGGAACCATACAGGATGTCTTTTTATGACATGGTTATTTATAGCCCTTAAATTCTGGACAAATCGATAGACCACTTTTCCATCTGGGCCAAATTTTGGCTTTTTTTACAAATAGGATGGGGATATTATATTCAGATTTGCATGGAATTATTATCCCTTGCTCAATTAATGAATCTTTTACTGGAGTAATTCCCTCATTTGATAAAGGATATTGAGGAATGGAAGGAGGTGGCCCAGCTTTTGTCCTAATCTGAACAGGAACAGCTGATTTAAGTAGGTTGGCATCAGAACACGATGTGGCCCAAAGAGACTTGGATGTATCAGCTGGAATTTCAAAGGTGGGAGGGCCCTTCATCTCCTGACTGTCTGAAAGAAGTACAGGGAGTAAAATTAAGGATTCCGCATGCAATTCTCATGACAGAACCATCTGGAGAGCAAGTTATTGTAGTTCTAAACTTGTATAAAAGATCCCTTCCTGGGGGGGCAGCTGGGTAGCTCAGTGGATTGAGAGCCAGGCCTAGAGATGGGAGGTCCTAGGTTCAAATCTGGCCTTAGACACTTCCCAGCTGTGTGACCCTGGGCAAGTCACTTAATCCCCATTGCCTAGCCCTTACCACTCTTCTACCTTGGAGCCAATACACAGTATTGACTCTAAGATGCAAGGTAAGGGTTTAAAAAAAAAAAAAAGATCCCTTCCTAGCCTAATCAGAATTAGGCATTAGGAGAAAAGAATGTTCTACTCTTAGTAAGTGTCCTACAGACACCATTTGAGAGGAAAGCTTTAGTACCTTTAGGGGTGGTCCTGAGACCCCTACCACATTTAGTGAGCTAATAGAATTGCATTCAGAATCAAGTTTACTTATTAATACTGATCTGGATGCTCCAGTGTCTAAGAGGCAATTATAATACGAGTTTCCAACTTTTAGGGTTACATGAGGTTCATCCCTGTTGGGGGTGTGTGTGAATGAATAGGGATAATTTGCATTAAAACATGAGGGTCTGGGAAATCCAAGGTTTTACTCTTTGATTTCAGGGCACTTCCCCCTTACCCCCATCACATCTTCATAAAGATGTTTGTATATTTCTCTGAGGTCCTCCATGCTGAGGGGCATTTTTACCCTGAGCATAGCGTGAATAAGTCCCATTTTTAATATATTGTTGGGTATTTTATTGTGTATTATTATTTCTGAAGTTGTTATTATTTCTAATTAGCTGATTCTACTTCTTACAGACCATCATTACATGACCCCTTTTCCCACAGAAGTAACATGTTAATGATTGATTTGTGGATTCCTGCAAAGGGGCTATGGTCACTCCCTGATTTTCTTTTAGTCTTTTATTTTCCTCCTTTAAAAGTTTCATTTCTCTCCTTAAATCTTTGACTAAGGTACCTTTCTCCTCATCTTTTTCTTCATGGCCCTTAAACACATAGACTGCTACCCTCCTCAATTTCTCGAAATCCATAGAGTATCAGTTTAGGTAGCTAGTCTTAAAATAGTCTCTAAACACTTTACAGCAATTTTTAACAAATTGCCTATTTATTTGTGTAACATCCCTTTCTCTGGACAAGTCTAAGTCTATATATCTATAAGTCTATCCATAAACTGGGAGGGATTTTCTTCCTGTTTCTGTCTAAAATCCTCAAATTTTGCCTATGTCTCAGGTCTGTCAGAGCAGGCTTTCATTGTTGTGAGTAATGCATCTCTTGCCTGGAATAGTTTTAAGTAATCTTCCCCTTTAATTAAGTTCCATTTCGGGGCCTCTAGGGACCAATGAACTGCTCTCCTTCATTGGGCCTCATGAGTAAAAGAGATGATTTTATTTTTCTCTCCTTTCTATCAAGAAAGCTTGCTGTAAATTTTCCATGTCCTGCCATACCAGATCATATGTTTTACAGATATTTTCAACCTTTTTTATTACTATGATAGATTCATTTTTGAAAGTAGGAGTCTTTTGCTTGAATCTCTCAATATCTAGGGGGTGGGAGGGCTCAAGGGTGTATAGTGTCTTAAGGGCACCAGAAGGTACTTCTCTTAAAGGGAATAGGATTTTAACTGAATTGTTTGTGATTTCTGTCTTTTGGGTTGTTGTGGAACAGGTGAAGGAAGGGGGAGGAGTAGATGGGCTAAGAGGGAGGGGTTGGTCTAGGGATGGGGAGGCATGTTGGGAAGAACAGACATGGGGTTTGACAGGAGGGGCATGGACAAGGGAGGGGACAGGAGAGGGGAAGAAGAGGCAGGGCAAAGGGAGATCTGGTAGGAGTGGAAGTGGTGAGAGGAAGAGGCAGGGGCTTCGTAGGGGAAAGGAGAGACAGATGGAGAGGTTGAGGAAGGTGGGGAGGAGCCAGGGGGAGAGATCAGGTCATGGGCTTCCAAAAACTACACAATATGAGATAGGTATAAATCAGTTTGAAGCATAGGCTCAGCAGGTTTGAATGGAGAGGAATCTTACTTTCGAATTTTAAAATTACTCAAGTTTTCCTCAAGTTTGTCTATTTGAATCTATAGTTTAATCAAAGTAACTTTGTGTTGATTTCTCTTGAGGAGAAAATATCCTATGAATAGGAGCCCTGCCAGGAACAGTGCTAAATAGCATTCTGAAGTGTTGAACAGTTGGAACTCAGTAAAAGTCTCTGGCAGTATAGGCTTATCTAGAGTTAGAAAAAGCCATTATTTCATTGCTAGCATGATTAGAAATGCCTTTCTTAGATACGCCCCTCTTGGCTAGTTTTTAAAAAATGGAGGATGGCTGAAAGGTTTTAGTCAGAGGTTGTTATTGGGGTTAAGCAAAAGCTTTCTATTTTGGGCACATTGAAGGTAAAAAAACAAAAACAAAAAAACTGCTTAGGGCTGCTTAGTTAAACTGTTCTGGGAGAGCAAAAGGGTGTGTGAGTATGGAATACAGGCTACACCTGAGAGCCTAATTTCCAAAAATCTGGCTTTAAACTCAGTGAACTATAGTTAAAAGTGGGGAGGAGAGTTCCACTGAATATGACCAATGGGAAAGACTTGGTTTTGGAAAGAGTATGGTCTTGATAACAACTTGTGTCTGCTGTCTAAGTACCAATCTAGCTAAATGTGGTCCTGATAATTTTGTTAACTGAGAACCAGACAGATTAGTGATTAAATGAAATGCTGATAGGAACATGGAAAAATAGGTCTAATATTATATTGCTAGAGCATCTGTGTTTTTTTTTTTCTTCAGAAAACAAGTTGGAAGTACACATTAAGAGCTCTAAACTGTTCATACTCATTGACCTAGGAATCCCATTAGGATTAAGCCTAAAGGATATTATTAATAGGATAAAAAGCCGTTCATGTATGAATATATCCATGGAAGCTTTATAATGACAAAATAACATAATTGCAATGAATGGGAGAAATAACTGAAGAGATTGTGATATTATGTTATTAGAAATGACAGATATTGGAAATGTAAAGAAAATAAGGGAACTATATATGAAGAGATAAAAAGGGGAAAAAAGAGAATAATACATACTATGATTTTAAAAAATAATAGCCATAAGATCAAGAGAGAAAAGTATCCAAGTAAAACAAATCCAAAGGGAATTCAAAAGCAGAGGATAGTTATAATTAGCATATAATTTATGGATTTTTAAACAAATTGTAAACATTGTGGAGTTTGGTTTTGTACAAAATTTTTTCAGGCACTGGTTTAGTTAAATGTTTTGTGGTAGTGGTAGGGATTATTAAGTATATTATTTATATATATATTTTAATTAAAAACCCAATGAAATCCCAACAAAGGGAAAACAAGTGAAGAGGAAAGAAGGGACTCGAAGTCTTCAGCTTTACAGTCAGAGCACACAACCTGTCAGACCTATGGATAAGGGACGAATTTATGACCAAACAAAACAGAGAACATTAAGAGGAGTAAAATGTAGAATTTCGATTGCATTAAATTAAAAAGGTTTTGTACAAATAAAACCAATGCAACCAAGATTAGAATAGATAAGTGGGAAAAAAAATTTTATACCAAAGTATCTCTGACAAAGGCTTAATTTATCAAATATATAGAGAACTGAAGCAAATTTATAGGAATTCAAGTAATTTCCCAAATGATAAATGGGCAAGGAATATGAATTGGCAGTTCTCAGATGAAGAAATAAAAAATATATATATATTCATATGAAAAAATGCTATAAACCACGAATGATTAGAGAAATGCAAACAAGACAACTCTGAGCATCTATTAGGATTGTCTAATTTGAAGAAAAAGGAAAATGATAACTACTGGAGGGGATATAGAGTTCATAGTCTAGGAAATGTGAGTGGGAAGAGAGAGCCTGGGGGCAAGATAACACAATGAAGCTTCTTAAGTAATAGAGGGATGTAGACTCAAATGTCTGCCTGGGGAATACTTGGGGGACTCTTGTCTGAAATGAGAGAAATATTCCCATCCCTAAACAGAAAAGACAAAGAGTAAATTTTGAGTTTTTAAGAAAACCAATTCTTTTTCAAGTCTGCATACAATATTTCTTTCTTCAGCATGAAATAGGTAAGTGATATTTTTTGTTTTTAAACTTTTTATGCATTCATAAATATGGTCAGTATATAAAGAAAGCAACACAATAATGGGAAAGGCAAGTTAGGCGAGTTTTAGATATTAGGTAAAGAATTTTCTCATATCTGATATGGAAATGTAGAGTGGCTCAAAGCCTCAAAACTCATTTGTATGGCTACTTTGGGGAAAATGGTGCTTTATAAAGGACATATTTTTTCTTAGTTAACTACAGGAACACATAAATTAATATTTGCTTTAAAAAATATATATATATATATATATTATTTAGCTGACCAGCCCAGGGATGGGAGGGAGGAAGACAGTTTGGATCATATAACTTTGGAAAACTTAAGTGAAAATTTATTACATGTAGTTGATAAAATAAAATATCTTTACAAAAATTATTTTTTTCAATCAGCAAGAATCCACCTTTTCTCCCACCTCCCTAACCCCAACTGGAATATAGTAGAATAATAAAAACTCCTGTTACAAACATGTGTAGTCATGCAAAAAATTTCTGTGTTGGTCATATCCAAAAAAAAGTCTCATTCTATATAATCAGTCCTTCAGCTCTATCAAAAGGTGGGTAACATGTTTCCTTATTCCCCCTGGAATCGTGACTATTCATCATATACAATGATCAGCTTTTAATTGTCTTTACAGTATTGTTTTCCTAGTTCAGTTCACTCTGAATCACTTGTGCAAGGCTTTCTGAGTTTCTTTAAACTCATCTTCATTCCTTACAGCACAATAATATTCTATCCATTCTCCAACTGATACTCACCTCAGTTCCCACTCTTTGCCATCCCTCAAAGAGAAAGCAATATGTAGGTATGTCTTTTTTTTTAACATTATTTTATTTGGTTATTCCCGAGCATTATTCATTGGAGACAAAGATCATTTTCTCTCCCCCTTCCCCAGCCCTGCCCATCCCATAGCCGATGTGCGATTCCACTGGGTATCACGTGTTCTTGATTCAAACCCATTTCCGTGTTGTGGGTATTTGCATTAGAGTGTTCATTTAGAGTCTCTCCTCAAGCAGTTGCTTTTCCTCCGTGTTTTTACTCCCACAGTTTGTCCTCTGCTTGTGAATAGTGTTTTTTCTCCTAGATCCCTGCAGATTGTTCAGGGACATTGCATTGACACTAATGGAGAAGTCCATTACGTTCGATTGTATCACAGCGTATCAGTCTCTGTGTACAATGTTTTCCTGGTTCTGCTCCTCTCGCTCTGCATCACTTC
Source organism: Monodelphis domestica (assembly GCF_027887165.1). Classification (NCBI taxonomy): domain Eukaryota; kingdom Metazoa; phylum Chordata; class Mammalia; order Didelphimorphia; family Didelphidae; genus Monodelphis; species Monodelphis domestica. The sequence goes on from NC_077232.1 coordinate 277,907,619, forward strand.
CTGGAGGTCGTTCCAATCTCCATGGAATTCCTCCACTTTATTATTCCTTTTAGCACAATAGTATTCCATCACCAACATATACCACAATTTGTTCAGCCATTTTCCAATTTTTGGCCACCACAAAGAGCGCAGCTATGAATATTCTTGTGCAAGTCTTTTTCCTTATTATCTCTTTGGGGTACAAACCCAGCAGTGCTATGGCTGAATCAAAGGGCAGACAGTCTTTTATTGCCCTTTGGGCATAGTTCTAAATTGCCCTCCAGAATGGTTGGAGCAGTTCACAACTCCACTAGCAATGAATTAATGTCCCTACTTTGCCACATCCCCTCCAGCATTCATTACTTTCCTTTGCTGTCATGTTAGCCAATCTACTAGGTGTGAGGTGATACCTCAGAGTTGTTTTGATTTGCATCTCTCTGATTATGAGATTTAGAACACTTTCTTCATGTGCTTATTAATAGTTTTGATTTCTTTATCTGAAAATTGCCTATTCATGTCCCTTGCCCATTTATCAATTGGAGAATGGCTTGACTTTTTGTACAATTAATTTAGCTCTTTGTAAATTTGAATAATTAAACCTTTGTCAGAGGTTTTTATGAAGATTTTTTCCCCAAATTGTTGCTTCCCTTCTGATTTTGGTTACATTGGTTTTGTTTGTACAAAAGCTTTTTAATTTGATGTAATCAAAATTATTTATTTTACATTTTGTGATTCTTTCTAAGTCTTGCTTGGTTTTGAAATCTTTCCCTTCCCAAAGTTCTGACATGTATACTATATGTTCGCCTAATTTACTTATAGTTTCCTTCTTTATGTTCAAGTCATTCACCCATTTTGAATTTATCTTGGTGTAGGGTGCGAAGTGTTGATCTAAACCTAATCTCTCCCACACTGTCTTCCAATTTTCCCAGCAGTTTTTATGAAATAGTGGATTTTTGTCCCAAAAGCTGGGATCTTTGGGTTTATCATATACTGTCTTGCTGAGGTCACTTACCCTGAGTCTATTCCATTGATCTTCGTTTCTGTCTCTTAGCTAGTGCCAAATTGTTTTGATGACTGCTGATTTATAATATAGTTTGAGATCTGGGACTGCAAGACCCCCTTCCTTTGTATTTTTTTTTCATTATTTCCATGGATATCCTTGATCCTTTGTTCTTCCAAATGAACTTTGCTATGTTTTTTTCTAAATCAGTAAAAAAAATTTTTGGAAGTTCAATGGGTATGGCACTAAATAGATAAATAAGTTTGGGTCGGATGGTCATTTTTATTATTAGTTCATCCTACCCATGAGCAGTTAATGTTTTTCCAATTCCGTTTGATCGTTTGCAAAAAAATTAATTTTTTTTCCCAAAGGATCATGAAAACATAATCAATTTAAAGATTACAATAATTTGATGATAAGAGAAAAAAACAAACAAACCCAATAATTGCTGAACGCACTGACAAAAAGCCTGTTAGGGGGCAGTCCCCTTTGGCATGAAAGTACAGATACAAATAAATGTTCAATCAACCACACCCAAAGTTCAATTTTGTGCAACTTGTGGTCTGGAGGCTTCTTCATGGTGGCTTCTCCAACAGTTCAGTTCTGGATTCAGAGAGGTAGCATCTTCTTTACCTAAAATTCTTCTCAAAAGGAATTTAAACTTTGCAATTTAAATAATGACATTTTTTACATTCCCCCCGTTAAGAGGGTAATTAAAATTAAAATTAAAAAAAGAGGGTAATTAAAAAAAAAGGATTACTTAGGGATGCATGGCTGAGGTATGAGGTATGAATCAATTGGCAAGAGATATTAAAAAAAACATCAGAAAAATCAAAAGGAAAAGAAAAATTTCTGGATGAAAATATAGACTATCAAAGTCTTATGTGTAAAAATTCCAAGTAAAAGAAAAATAAATCTATAACAGGTCCTTGAATCAGGGCCCAATTAAAATGATCTAAGCAATGATGCATTTATCCAGTCAGTAGCCAGGACTACAGAAAGTTACCACACTATGAGAGGCAGAAAAGGGGACCAGAGTATATAAGCCAAGGTTCTGGGAGCCAAGTTTGAGGTACTTGGTAGAATGTGGAACAAGGAAGACCTGCTTTTAACACATATTAAACAGCCACAACCTCGAACCCCAAACACATTCAAGTCCTCTTTGTCTAGGCTCAAAGTGACATCAATTTCACCAGGATTGGTTGGTCTCTTTGACCTTATGCTCTATTGGCACTACGCAGTGGCTCTTTTGTGTATATCTTGTCCTGGAATCAGACAGAATCATTAAGCAAAGTCCCATAACTTTTAAATAATTAGTGGCATCATTTTTATAGTCACAAGCTTTTTAGGGCATTCATTAGCAAATGTATTTCAAACTTGTAGCACTGAAAAGTCAAAAAGTTAAAGAAAATCTTAATGCTGGTGACATGTGCTTCAAATATAAAAAGGAGAGAAAAATAATAAAAAAACTAAAAAAGTATACTGCACATGCAAGAAAAATATAATAATAAAAGAGCTTTAAAAATTCAAAAATATAGCTTATAATCATTGACACTCTGTGTCAGCTAAGAAAATATAAAATGCAAGGCTTTCTCACCAAAAATGAGATCCATTTCCTCTTAATATCTGGCCATGATCACTGTGAGTAGAAGGCAAATGAATTGAACAAGGTTAACAATTTTTCATTTTTTAAAAATACAGTAGGTACAAATATGTAGATATCAAAATCCCCAAAATTCTCAATAGCCCAATTAATTACAATAGCAAACAAACACACTTTCATATTTCACATAAGTTGCTGTATGACATTTTTAAAGCTTATGAATTGATGGACATTTGTCACAATTTTTACAAACATAGCAATCTTTCAACCTTGGTATTTAAACATATTTTTTTAAACAAAGTAAAACTCATCTTGGGTTAAGAACATAATCAAGAAATCTATATATCATTCTGGTGGAAGTTAAATAGTGAGCTGAAGAGCATAAATAAAGGGGTGCTCCTTTTTTGGAGGCTTTTAGGGATACAAATGCCCTGAGATTAACTGCCCAACTTCCATTCACATATTTAGAAATGCGGGAAGTTTGGGGGTTATAAAATGTATTTCACTTCAGCTACTAGGCCTTACCTCGTGGTAGGGCAGACAGAAATAACCAGATTGTTAAAAAAAAATTCCCAAAATCATATTTAAAAAACCCTTAAAATCAAATTATTTGAGGTATTTAGCACATTAAATTTTCCAAGGTTGTTAATACAATTATAATCAGTTCTGAAGTCCATCTATCCTTGGCAAAATAGAAAAAGGCTGTTTTTTCATAGATGGGCTTATTCACAATAATATTTGTTCAATAGTTATAGGGGAAAAACAACAGAATTTTTAAAACTAAGTACATTCAAAATAAATTCAATCAACCTTCAGTTCAATCAGAATAATATTGAATCCAGTAATATATGAACTTAAAATCACAAAGTTAAACCATAACAAAAAATGCAATAGAATACAGAGATTTTTATAAACCATTGGGATCTGAAATGCCTTAGAATATAGCCTTTAGTCTTTAAAGTTCCTTAGGTGCATTTATCCATTTAAATGTGTATTGTCCGAAGGCAGAGTAGTAAGAGCTAGGCAATGGGTCTCAAGGGACCCGTCCAGGGTCCCATAGCTGGGAAGTATCTGAGGCCAGATTTTAACCCAGAACCATGCTCTCAGTGCCCTGAGCCACCCATTTGCAAATTCAAAGTTGAATCTTTGGGCTGAATCTTTCTTCTGGCATGCAGGTGAAATCAATGAAATTACCAGAACAGTCAAAAGGTATCCTTTTAAACAGCCCATTGCCATTAAGTTTCTGTTTGAAAAATCTGTTTCTTCTCCTCTCCCTTTTCTCTCTCCCCTGATATGATCCCCCTGTGGCCAATACCCCCATCCACGTGGAGGCTTAGCCTAAGGGAAAATTACCCGTTCTCCTTTCCCTCTAGTCTCTCCCCTCCGCCCACGTGGCCAATACTGTTACTAGCTGGTCGCAATGAGGCCTCAGCAATCTGCTCCAAGGATCTGGGTGATGAGCTGGCTGGGTTGGAGGCCAGATGGGTGAGAGACAGACCGCCGGGGTAGGTCGGGCTGGGAGCTGGAGAGCAGCTCGGGCACCAGGTGAGAGGCCAGGAGCAGAAGCAGGAGCTGGAGAGGGCCGCAGGCAGGAGCTGATCAAGATGGTTTTCTAAAGAGCATCTTGGAGAACAGTGGCTTTAAAAAAATCATTATCTAGGCTAAAAAATTTGAGAAGTTCTCATCCCTTCATGGTCACCATCTGTAAAGATTAAAATTTAGGAATATGGGGAGACTGAGGCAGGTAGAAATTAGTTTCTCTCTGCAAAAAGTATTATATTTTTTAGAGGTTTATTAAAGGTTAAAGATTAAAGAATATACAAGTAAGAAACATGTGCCTAGGCCAGAGGCCTAGACAAAATAACCTCACATCACACAAGAGACTGTGACAAGGAAATCACTTTAAAAGACTGATATATATTAATTTAAGGTCACCAAAGAATTCAGCTATGTAATTCCTAAATGAAAACTCAAGTCAGCCGTCAACCTTTTATAGAGTTTAATTACAAACAGGATGAAAAAAGGTATTAGAGATAGAGAGAGAGAGAGGGAGAGAGAAAGGGGAGAGAAGGGAATAGGGCTTAAATACCCCTTCTGTTTAGGCTGGGCCAAAAGGCCCAAGCCCTTAGATAGCTGGGGCAAAGAAAGGAGATCAGTCCCTATTACTCACGTGACCAAAATGGAGAAACAGTCTCAGGGGCCTCCACCTCCAGCTTCCTTCAGAGCAAGCTTCTCAGAGCACCTCTCCAACTACTCAGAGCCAAAACTCTCCAACCAACCCCCAGTCCTCAGACCCCTCTATCTTTAAGGAAACCATCCAAGTTCCCTCCCCTCAGTTCTCACATCTACCAATCACTGTCCATGTCTCCCTGTGCCAATGGTGGCTCTAGCTTAACCCAGGACCGCTCAGAGGTCTGTGGCTTTGCACATGTCTGTTGAAGGTCATATTCTCAAATAATTAAATCTTGATCTTTTGCTACAGCCCTTTCTAAATCCTGTTACCCTGAGTAGGGTAGAGATTGGAATAATTAAATTTTGATCTATGCTGCAGCCCTTCCTAAATCCTGTTAGGACTGAGTAGGGTGGAGATTGCAATTTCCAAGACCTGGTTCTGTCATTCCAAGTATCTCCAGTGTATCAATTCTAAAATCAATCATGACTCAAAGAAATTCCTGTTCTATGCTTAAGCATAAGTCAAAGCCCTTTCCATTGTTCAGCAAAAGGTTTCTGTCCTAAAGTAATCTTAAGAAGGGAGGAGGAGGAACCTCCCATGCCAATGGGGTTCACATTTCAATAGAGTTCCCACTCTCAATAGGAAATTTTTCAAGTATGAAATTTCCCAATGGTGAAATTTCCAACATTTATAAGTCTAAGAAATTTTAAGGTTTACAAGACGAGCCTGCTCCAAAACGGAAGTCCAAAAGAGCCCCCCAAAACCTTTGCCACCAGCTTAAGTCCTTCCTCGATCTCGTCCCACCTCAGAATTAACGTGAGATTACAAAGCATTTTGGGGAAGTGGAGCAAAGGCTTGTGGGGATTGTAGTCCTGTATTCGAGTCTATTTTTTACATCCTTTCACTCTGCATCAATTCCTGGAAGACATTCCAGTTCACATGGAATTCCTTTAAGCACAAAATATTCCATCACCAACAGATACCACAATTTGTTCAGCCATTCCCCAATTGGAGGGCATCCCCTCATTTTCCAATTTTTTGCCACCACAAACTGCGCGGCTATGAATATTCTTGTACAAGACTTTTCCCTTATTATTTCTTTGGGGTATAAGCCCAGTAATGCTATAGCTGGCTCAAGGGCATTTTGGTGCCTTTTGGGCATAGTTCCAAATTGCCTTCCAGAATGGTTGGATCAGTTCACAATTCCACCAGCAATGCATTAATGTCCCAATTTTGCCACATCCTCTCCAACATTCATTACTTACCTTTACTGTCAAGTTGGCTAATCTGCTAGGTTTTAGGTGATACCTCAGAGTTGTTTTGATTTGCATCTCTCTGATTATATGAGATTTAGAACATTTTTTCTTGTGCTTATTAATAGTTTTTATTTCTTTAACTGAAAATTGCCTATTCATGTCCTTTGTCCATGTATCAATTGGGAAATGGCTTGATTTTTTGTACAGTTGATTTAGTTCCTTATAAATTTGAGTGATTAGACATTCATCAGAGGTTTTTGTTATGAAGATTGTTTCCCAGTTTGTTGTTTCCCTTCTAATTTTTGACTGCATTGCTTTTATTTGCACAATACCCATTTAATTTAATGTAATCAAAATTATCTATTTTGCATTTTGTAATTTTTATTTTAAAAAATTAATTTATTTAGTCAATTTAGAACATTATTCCTTGGTCATAATAATCACATTATTTCCCTCCCTCCCCTCCACCCACCCTTCTTACAGCTGACGTACAATTTCATTGGGTTTTACTTGTGTCCTTGATCAGAACCTGTTTCCATGTTGTTGGTGTTTGTATTAGGATGTTCATTTAGAGTCTACCTCCCCAACTATTTCCCCTCGACCCATGTATTCAGACAGTTGTTTTTCTTCTGTGTTTCTACTCCCACAGTTTTTCCTCTGAATGTGGATAGTGGTTTTTCTCGTAGATCCCTCCAAGTTATTCAGGATCACTGCATTGCCACTAATGGAGAAGTCCATTACATTTGATTGTACCACAGTATATCAGTCTCTGTGTATAATGTTCTGGTTCTGTTCCTCTCACTCTGCATCAGTTCCTGGAGGTTGTTCCAGTTCCCATGGAATTCCTCCACTTTATTATTCCTTTGAGCACAATAGTATTCCATCACCAACATATACCACAATTTGTTCAGCCATTCCTCAATTGAAGAGCATCCCCTCATTTTCCAATTTTTTGCCACCACAAAGAACAGGGCTATAAATATTTTTGTATATGTCTTTCCTTATTATTTCTTTGGGGGTACAAACCCAGCAGTGCTATGGCTGGATCAAAGAGCAGACAGTCTTTTAGAGTCCATTGGGAATAGTTCCAAATTGCCCTCCATAATGGTTGGATCAATTCACAACTCCACCAGTAATGCATTAATGCCCCAACTTTGTAATATCCCCTCCAGCATTCATTATTTTCCTTTGCTGTCATGTTAGCCAATCTGCTAGGTGTAAGTTTTGAAGATCGTTTCCCAATTTGTTGCTTCCCTTCTAATTTTGGATGCATTTGTTTTGTTTGTACAAAACCTTTTTAATTTGATGTAATCAAATTATTGATTTTACATTTTGAGATTTTTTTCTTGCTCTTGCTTGGTTTTAAAGTCTTTCTTTTCCTAAAGATCTGACATGTATACTATTCTGTGTTCACCTAATTTGCTTATAGTTTCCTTCTTTATATTCAGGTCATTCACCCATTCTGAGTTTATCTTGGTGTAGGGTATGAGATGTTCATCCAAACCTAATCTCTCCCATACTGTCTTCCAATTTTCTCAGCAGTTTTTATCAAAAAGTGGGTTTCGGTCCCAAAAGCTGGTATCTTTGGGTTTGTCATAGACTGTCTTATTGAGGTCATTTACCCCAAGTCTATTCCACTGATCCTCTTTTCTGTCTCTTAGCCAATACCAAATTGTTTTGATGACCACTGCTTTATATAGTTTGAGATCTGGGGTTGCAAGTCTTCCTTCCTTCACATTTTTTTTTATTTCCCTGGATATCCTTGATCTTTTGTTCTTCCAAATGAACTTTGTTATGGTTTTTTTCTAATTCAGTAAAAAAGTTTTTTGGTTGTTCAGTGGATATGGCACTAAATAAATTTGGATACGATTGTCATTTTTATTATGTTAGCTTGTCCCACCCATGAGCAATCAATGTTTTTCCAATTGTTTAGATCTAGTTTTAGTTGTGTGGAGAGTGTTTTGTAGTTGTGTTCATATAGTTCTTGTGTTTGTCTCAGCAGATAGATTCCTAAGTATTTTATATTGTCTAGGGTGATTTTAAATGGAATTTATCTTTCTAATTCTTGCTGCTGAAATGGGTTGGAGATATATAGAAATACTGATGACTTATGTGGGTTTATTTTGCATCCTGCAACTTTGCTTAAGTTGTTGATTATTTCGACTTGCTTTTTAGTTGATTCTCTAGGATTCTTTAAGTAGACCATCATATGATCCCAAAAGAGTGATATCTTGGTATTTCTACAATGTACAATACAATGTTAAATACAAAGTACAATGTTAAATAATAGAGGTGATAATGGGCATACTTGTTTCACTCCTGATTTTATTGGGAAGGCTTCTAGTTTATCCCCATTGCAGATGATATTTGCTGATGGTTTTAGATATATAATGTTTATTATTTTTAGGAAAGGCCCTTTTATTCCTATACTTTCTAGTGTTTTCAATAGGGATTGGTGTTGTATTTTGTCAAAGGCTTTTTCTGCATCTTTTGAGATAAATAATGTGATTTTTGTTGGTTTGCTTGTTAATATGGTCAATTATGTGGATGGTTTTCCTAATATTGAACCATCCTTGCATTCCTGGTGTGACTCCTACCTGGTCATAGTGAATAACCCTTGTGATGACTTGCTGGAGTCTTTTTGTTAGGATCTTATTTAAGATTTTTGCATCTATATTCCTTAAGGAGGTTGTTCTATAGTTTTCTTTCTCTGTTTTTGACCCACCTGGCTTTGGAATCAGTACCATATTTGTGTCATAAAATGAATTTGGTAGAACTCTTTCTTTGCTTATTCTGTCAAATAGTGTGTATAATATTGGGATTAGTTGTTCTTTAAATGTTTAATAAAATTCATTTGTGAATCCATCTGGACCTGGGGATTTTTTCTTAGGGAGTTTTTTGATGGCTTGTTCAGTTTCTTTTTCTGATATGGGGTTGTTTAGGTAATCTATTTCTTCCTCTGTTAGTCTAGGCAATTTATATTTTTGTAAATATTCATCCATATCACCTAGATTGCCATATTTGTTGCCATATAGTTGGGCACAATAGTTTTTAATGATTGCCTTAATTTCCTCTTCATTGGAGATGAGGTCTCCCTTTTCATCTTGGATACTGTCAGTTTGGTTTTCTTCTTTCCTTTTTTTAATTGTATTGACCAGTACTTTGTCTATTTTATTTGTTTTTTCAAAGTACCATCTTCTAGTCTTATTTATTAAATCAATAGTTCTTTGACTTTTAATTTTATTAATTTCTCCTTTGATTTTTAGGATCTCTAATTTAGTCTTCATCTGAGGATTTTCGCTTTCTAGTTTTTTAATTTGTATACCCAATTCATTGACCTCTGCCCTCACTAGTTTGTTAATATATGAACTCAAGGGTATAAATTTCCCCCAGAATACTGCTTTGGCTTCATCCCATAGATTTTGAAAGGATGTCTTATCATTGTCATTTTCCTCAATGAAATTATTAATTGTTTCTATGATTTGTTCTTTAACTGGTTTTGGAGAATCGTATTGTTTAATTTCTAATTAATTTTTTATTTACCTCTCCATGTACTCTTACTGATTATTATTTTTATTGCATTGTGATCTGAGAAGGTTGCTTTTATTATTTCTGTTCTTTTGCACTTCTTTGCAACGTTTTTATGCCCTAATACATGGTCAATTTTTGTAAATGTACCATGTGCTACTGAAAAGAAGGTTTTGTCAGGAATTCTTAAAAGTCCTTTGGTTCATCAAAAGTATATTTTCCCCTGTATAGCATCATCCTCAGTTTGACTGACTAAGTTATTTCTGGTTGGAAGCCCATATCCTTTGCCTTCTGAAATATCATATTCTAAGTTCTCCATCAATTTGTAGCAGGAGCTGCTCTACTAAGTGTGATCCTGACTATGGCTCCTTGGTATTCAAATTCTTTCTTTCTGACTGCTTGCAGTATTTTTTTCTCTGGCCTGGAAGCTCTAGATTTTGTCTACAATATTCTTGGGAATTTTCATTTGGGGATTTCTTAGAGCAAGCATTTAGTGGATTCCTTCTCTTTCTACTTTTCCTCCTGGTTATAAGAAATCTGGACACTGTCTGTTTTTCTTTAATTCTGTGTTGGATTAGGGAACTAGCAATGGTTATTTCAGGAAATGGGAAATTAAAAGTTCTTAACCTTTCTAGTTTTCTTAAGAAAAGGAACAGGTTTTCCCAGTTTGGATAAAGTAGTTGGTTTGATCAATGGAACAGCCATTGTTAGTCCTTCCCCTTGTTGTCATCAGACTCGTCAGATAAACTAAATAAATCCTTGGCCCATATTTCTTCCTTAGATTTTTTCCCCTTATTAAATTGTAATAACTTTTTTATCAACATGTGTTTTGTTTATCCATCACTTAGCAGTGTCTTGTACATTTAATATTTGTGAAATTGAATTGAAAATGTGTTTGCATTAAATGCCCCTTGAATGACTTGGCTTTTTTATTCCCACACAAATTTCTCTTTTCTCCAATAGTTTTTATTCTTCATGTTCCTGATCTCTCCTTTTTTATTTTAAGTCCTACAAATACTTTAAGTGATTTTATTGAAAACTGTAGGATCCATAGATCACAGATAAGATACAGTTGGTTGAGGTTCTTAGTGTTCTAGTTTACTAGAACCTGTTTCGATGCTACTGAGATAAAGTTGCAAGGTTTTATGTTTCATGATGGAAAACCGGGCAGTAAGTAAGCATGTCTTCTGGGCTTCCTAGCCCCCTTGTGACTGACGCATCTGCTGTCTGCTTGCTTCACTCTTCTCTTCAGCACTTGGGGTCATCCTACCAGACTCCACTTAGCACCCCAAGCCAGAGCTTTCTGGTCTCCTGCCAAAATGCCCATAGATTTTTTAGAAGTTTTCCATGGTTATACCAAGTTTGGGTGAAAGAAGTTATGAGTTGAGTTTTTAATCAGTTACAGCTTCTGATTTAGTAGTGCCAGCCTGAGAATGCTTTTGTTAGCTAAGAAGTGTTATTTTTTGTTTTGTTTTTAGATTGGTGATAGGTGTGGAGATATACTAAGGCATGATTTGAGATCTCTGAAGCCCATTTATTTGTGGAAGAATGTGATGCATAAGAGATAGTAGAACAAGATTTAGTACCAAAATGCCTCCACATTATGCCAAAGTTTCCCTGAATAAAATTTTTCCTTTTTTGTCCCAGACCCATTTAAGATGTCCTATCAGCATTTTTATATTTCAGATGAGCAGGAAGAAGAGTGGAAACATGTTTTTATTTGTCAGGATTTTAGAGGGCCCATTTTCGTTCATTTATAATTATCTAATGATGGAAATGGATAGTAAAACCATTCTAGTGGGGGAACCTCAATTTTCCCCTATCAGAACTAGATAAATCAAACCAAAAAAATAAATAAGAGAGAAGTAAGGGAAATGAATAAAATATTAGAAAAATCAGAGTTAATAGATATCTGGAGAAAACTGAACAGGGATAAAAAGGGATGCCTTCTTTTCAGCAGTACATAGTACAAATATACAAAGATTGACCATGTACTGGGGCATAAAGATGTTGCAAACAAATGCAGAAAAGTAGAAATAATAAATGCAAATTTTTAGATCATATTCAATAAAAATTATAATTAGTATGGCATTATGGAGAGGCAAATTTAAAATTAATTGGAAACAAAATCTAGTTCTTCAAAACTGGTGGGTCAAAAAAGAAATAATAGAAACTAAAGCCTCCCTGCCAGCGGGAAGCCTTATGGTAGGAAAATAGAAAAGGGATAGAAGTTCTGTATCCCGCAAAGGGCGTGAAGGAGCCAACCTTTGAGATGTCAATAATGAGTCAGAGATCAGTTTTGGAGCCGCAGCCATGCTCCGATCAATGGATGTCACTGAAAGGCTATTTCCATCCAGAGATTCCAATTTAACACTTCACTGGTCAGAGGATGATATAACTCGGCTAAGAGAATGAATAGAGACTAATAGAGAGAATTAGAGAATGCTAGGTATTAGCATTGGAAAAGAAAGAGACACCTGGTCGAAGGCCAGGCCTCAGGTAGAGATAGAGAGGAGAGAGAAAGGTGGAAAGACAGTGTTGAGCAAACCTGTGAGATTGTCCAAGGAGAGAGGAACTGGCCATGGCTTCCCAATTTAATCTCTTTGATACGCAAATGAACTCAATACATATTGATAAGTTACAGAATGCCTCAATACATATTGATGAGTTACATAGTGTATTGCCATTGGATAATTGCAAATTACGACAAGGTGAAGGTGGAGTTTTTATCCTCAGGTGAGTGAGACAAAGGGAAGCAAGGTTTCGTACCCTAACTCCAGCCACACTGGGAACAGAGTTCATTGTCATGCGCAGAATGGCCATGTGCCCATTCACAATCCTTGTCTCTCCAAAATACCTATGGACTGGACTGCTACAGAAACAATTACTGATTTAATTGAGGAGAATGACAATGAGAGTATATCAAAATCTATGGGATAGGGGGCAGCTGGGTATCTCAGTGGATTGAGAACCAGGCCTAGAGACAGGGGGTCCTAGATTCAAATCTGGCCTCAGACACTTCCCAGCAGTGTGACCCTGGGCAAGTCACTTAGACCCCCATTGCCTAGCCCTTACCACTCTTCTGCCTTGGAATCAATACATAGCATTGATTCCAAGACAGAAGGTAAGGGTTTTGAAAAAAAAAAATCTATGGGATACAGCCAAAGCAGTACTCAGGGGAAAATTTATATCTTTGAGTGCCTATGTCAACAAAATAGAGAAAGGAAATTAATGAATTTGGCCTGTAAGTTAAAAAACTAGAAAGAGAACAAATTTAAAATCTCCGAACAAAAACTAAATCGGAAATCCTAAAAATTAAAGAAGTTAATAAAATTGAAAGTAAAAGAACTATTGAAGTAATAAATAAGACTAGTAGCTGGTACTTTGAAAAAAAACAAATAGTGGTAAGCAACAAAGAACTGGTAAATCTAATTTTTTTTTAATTTTTAAACATTATTTTAGTTGGTCGTTTTCATACATTATTCACTGGAAACAAAGATCATTTTCTTTTCCTCCCCTCCCCCCCCCACCTTTCCCTCACCCATAGCCAACACACGATTCCACTGGTTATCACATGTGTTCTTGACTCGAACCCATTTCCCTGTTGTTGGAATTTGTATTATAGTGTTCATTTAGAGTCTCTCCTCAGTCTTATCCCCTCCAACCCTGTCGTCAAGCAGTTGCTTTTCATCGGTGTTTTTACTCCCACAGTTTATCCTCTGCTTGTGGGTAGTATTTTTTAGATCCCTGCAGATTGTTCAGGGACATTGCATTGATACTAATGGAGAAGTCCATCACCTTCTATTGTACCACAATGTATCAGTCTCTGTGTACAATGTTTTTTTGGTTCTGCTCCTTTCGCTCTGCATCACTTCCTGGAGGTTGTTCCAGTCTCCATGGAATTCCTCTACTTTATTATTCCTTTTAGCACAATAGTATTCCATCACCAACATATACCACAATTTGTTCAGCCATTCCCCAATTGATGGGCATCCCCTCGTTTTCCAATTTTTGGCCACCACAAAGAGTGCAGCTATGAATATTCTTGTACAAGGCTTTTTCCTTAATATCTCTTTGGGGTACAAACCCAGCAGTGCTATAGCTGGATCAAAGGGCAGACAGTCTTTTATCACCCTTTGGGCAGATCAATTCACAACTCCACCAGCAATGAATTAATGTCCCCATGGTAAATCTAATTTTAAAAAAAAGGAAGAGAATCAAATTAACAGTATCAAAAATGAAAAGGGTGATCTCACCTAATGAAGAGGAAATTAAGGTAATTATTAAGAACTATTTTATCCAATTATATGGCAATAAATATGAAAATGTAGGTGAAATGGGTAAATATTTACAAAAATGTAAAATGCCTAGATTAACAAAAATATACACAAACTATTTGACAAAATAAGTAAAGAAGAAGTTCTACCAAATTCATTTTCCGACACAAATATGGCACTGATTCCCAAGCCAGGAAGACCTAAAACAGAGAAAGAAAACTATAGACCCATCTCCTTAATGAATATAAATGCAAAAATCTTAAATAAAATATTTGCAAAGAGACTACAGCAAGTCATCACAAGGATTATTCACTATGACCAGGTGGAACTTATAGCAGGAATGCAAGGCTGACTTAACATTCACATTATTGACCATATTAACAACTAAACTATAATTACCTAATGATGCTAAAGAGCATCATCTAAATTGTGACTCTACACAGGCATGACTGTGATTTCTATTGTCTGCTCATCCATCCTCCAGAAGATGTACTTCTTTTTGTTTTCCCAGAGGCCCACGCAGCAGAAGAGGCAGATGTCCATGTGGCGGTGGTAGTGAGACCTGGCAATGCAGGATTAACAGATGATGAAAAATCATATTTCAACCTCATCACTTCTTTCAGTGAACTGTTCTTACCTGCAGCATCTTAGAAGAAGTTTTCCTGATTTTGGGGAGATCAAAACTATTCCTTGGAAGTGTACCTCTGCTCTTATTTGCTAGTTTTATTCTACTGATAAAATAGCACATCTAAAGAGAATTGTATATTCAGATCTCCTTCCCCAGGTGTCCCTAAGGGAGAGGGAAAGGGGAATTTTAATTCAGTGAAACAAAAGTCTATTAAAAAAAATGAAGATAGGAATTGTTGAGAAGCTATATTTGTTCTCTTAGGGACGGGAGGTGGCTATTGCTAAGCACAAAGGGTAAAATTATTGGAAAAAGGAAGAAATGTCCTAGCTTATTTTATCTGGTTCTTTAACAAGTGGAAAGCTAATTTGGAAAAAAATCATTCTAAAGCTTTACTATTTCTTGGAAACTTGCTATGAGTTTAGAACCTTTCTACATTGTTCTCTTTTTGTGGTGAAGGGAGCAAATACTTATGTGACCAAAGTGTAGCCAGTCTCACATACAGGGCCAAAGTCTACTGTTCACATTGAATAAAGAAGAAAACAATTAGGAATGAAAACCACTCCCAAGGCTTGACTGATTAACCAAGTGTGGATATGTCATTAGAATAGAGCTTGTAATTTCCACAGCTGTGACAGTGGGCCTTAATAACCTTACCTGTTATCAAGGTGCAAAACAAACCTGTAAATTAACTTCTAATAATCAGAAAGCTTAATGATGCATAGCAGTATTATCCTAGACTTAAAGTACTTGGCATGTTATCCCTAAGATCAAGAAAACTTTGTATTCTTTTCTCTTGGAATTGTTAGAGAAGAAATGTAAATTGTATAAGTAATATTTATCCCATTTTGGTTCTGGTACATGTTCATGTAATATTTCATGTTGTCATTAATAAAAATAACAATTTTCCCCTGGTTATTTATCACCTTAATAGCTGATTGGTTGACATTGACCTTTACTCCTTGAATGCTCATCATGGGAGGCATCTGCCTTCGTGTGCCCAAAGAAGACATCTAAATGGATTGGCAGCATGGAATGATGACAGAGCTGCCCCAGGGATCAGAGAGGCATGGGTTCAGATCTGGCCTCTGACACAAACTGGCCGTGTAGCATCAGCCAAGCCACCATTCAGTATCCAAGCAGCCCCACAAGAAGCTCTTTACACTCTATGTTACAGATGAGTTGTTGATCTGCTTTGGCAGAGGGAGTTTCTCTGAATAGAGTTGCCTACACTAACTATAGATCTGGACCAAAAAGAGAAAAATTCCTCATTTTTTAAAATAAAAAAAAAATTAAATATTTAGCTGCTTTGGGAATGTGGAATTTCACTTTATTCCTCCTTAAGGTTGTTTAGTTAAATGATCTTAAGCAATTGATATGGCAGGAAAATTCCCCAGCCTGTGGCTAGGGGTCTGATGACCTCCCAAGTTAAGAACCTTCATCAAACCTTCTGCTAGGGCTTCTCTGTCTTGTGGACCTGTCACAGCATATGTTTCAGTCACCTCCATCCCACAAAGAAACAATGGGCTCTATAGAACATGGATAACTCCCAAGTCCAACTTAAGATGTGTAATTATGCAATTAAGCCAAAGCTAATTTCATAATATGTGAATGTGATGAACATTTCCTCAATATCAAGTAAATCTATCTTTAACCATGAAAGTTGGAGGGCTTGGGTTGGATGGGGTGGAAGAAGTATGTGCTTAAGAAAGAAGATAAAGACACTAAAGTTAATGGGAAAAAAAGAATTTAGCTTAAGTGAGGGAATGGATGAGGAAGAGGCCATCCTTTGGAGGCTCTTCCATAAAGGTAATTGTTAAACTCAATCACAACAAAAGTTGTTGTTCTAAGTTCATTACCTTTTTTCCTCTTGCACATGCCAGTTAAACTTGATAACTTTGGGTTTTGAATTAGAGACTCAAATAAGCCTTGGTATTTATTCCTTTATGCCTACCCAAAGAACTATCCATCATAGTATAGAAAAACAAGATTATAGAAGAGATTGTGAGTCTAGCTTATTCAGTTAATAGAACCAGCTGATGCTAGATGTCTCCATACATAGCCCAAATGGATCCTTCAGCTTCTCAGTTTTGACTGAGTAGAATTGGATTTCTCTCCTGGGTAGCTGAGCAACAGGAGATCTTTAAGTGACTGACCTACCTAATAATTAGGGGACAACAATGAGACTGGCTACTCACTAGTTAGAGGTGTATTGGGATGTCCAAGGGAGAGCTAAATAATGAGCTCCCAAAGTTGTCTATAGATCTTCTTGAGGAGAGTTTGGGGTCTTTGGTTATTTAGAGGCTCATAGATCATTAATTTGTGGTTAAATGTAAGCCTAATCAAACTTATATTCTTACCTGCAAGTCAGTCTCAGAATTTTTAATTGTCACACCTTGTTTGCTTAATTCTTGCACTTCTGTCTTAGAGTTGTTACCCAGGCAGAAAGTAAGGGTTTAGGGAGAGGAAAAAGCTTTTATCTTCAGGTCTATTTCTAGACATGGTATTGCCTTCAGGTGTTTTGGACTATATTGGTTGAAATTTGTGTGTAAAAAAATGTTCCTAAAGTAAACACCCAAATTACATCCCTTAAAACACAGAAAGCAGTCCTCTGAAATTCATTGAGTTACCACATTTCCAAAATACTATGAGCTGAATAAATTAGGAATGGAAGATAAACTTTGCCTGGGCTAAGTGAAAGGACAACTGCTTTCCTCATTCTGACTTTTTCATTGGGTTACGATAACCACTTTTTGACCCTTTAGGCTTCAGGGTGTCTGCCATTTAAATTTTTGCTTTTCATTGGAGAAAACCAAAATGAAAGATGGTAGACAAGACTTCTGTGTCCTTTCTTTTCTAAGTATTTAAGTGACACTTGACAACAATGAGATATATCATGCTGAAACAGAGAATCTGTTAATACTTAAAACTGGTGCTATTTTTTCTTAGGTTTGTAAGTTTAATATGAATTGAGATAAATACAGTGAGTTGAGCCCCAAGGGGTATGGAAGGTTCACCTTTCCAGTAGTCCAGTTCCATGACAGGTGGGATAACCAAGGACCTGAAACCTTTGACGTAGAAAACTACTCCAAACAGGATAAGTGACATTAAACCTATTCCAGGATTGAGCTTTAACATGAATAAACCTGTTAAGGACCTGACTTAGCAGAGCCAAGCTTCTGAACAACAAAAAAGATTTACTTTCTATATAAATCACATAAAAAAGAAGATGGGATTGATGCATGATATACACAGCTGACAGACCCAAGGAACAATACCTACTGACTGTCCGTAACTGGGACTACGATGCAAATACTTTTTTTCAATTAAATTTTTATTTTTTTTTTTGAAAAATTTATTTAGTCAACTTAGAACATTATTCCTTGGTTATGAGAATTATATTCTTTCCTTCCCTCTCCTCTCACCCCTTCCCATAACCAATATGCAATTCCACTGGGTATTACATATGTCCTTAATCAGAACCCATTTCCATGTTGTTGGTGTTTGCACTAGGATGATCATTTAGAGTCTATATCCCCAATCATATCCCCTCGACCCATGTAATCAAGCAGTTGTTTTTCTTTGGTGTTTCTACTCCCACAGTTTTTCCTCTGAATGTGGATAATGTTTTTTCTTGAAGATTCCTCCGAGTTGTTCAGGATCACTGCATTGCCACTAATGGAGAAGTCCATTACATTTGATTGTACCACAGTGTATCAGTCTCTGTATACAATATTTTCCTGATTCTGCTCCTTTTGCTCTGCATCAATTCCTGGAGGTTGTTTCAGTTCCCATGGAATTCCTCCTATTATTCCTTTGAGCACAATCACCAACATATACCACAATGTGTTTAGCCATTCCCTAATTGAAAGGCATCCCCTCATTTTCCAGCTTTTTGCCACCACAAAGAGAGCAGCTATGAATATTCTTGTACAAGTCTTTTTCCTTATTATCTCTTTGGGGTACAAACCCAGCAGTGCTATGGCTGGATCAGAGCATAACTGGGACTATGGAAGAAGATGAAGAGAGGTAAAAGTCATGTGTTCTTATTATAGTATAGTGGTAGTCTCTTGGTGATTGAGAATGACTATTGTCTTTGTGCAGTTTCATCTATGGTGTACCCTCATGTGGCTTTGGAGTCCAAAGACTGAGGCGCACAGTTTGTGGCACATGGGGCATGGGACTCCAGTTGTTACGGGAGGTGCGGTTGTGGCCTGGTGTCAGCGTTCACTCCAGCGGCAAGATGTCGACGTCGCTCATCTTCAAAGGTGGCGGCGGCATGGTTAATGGGTTTGCCAGCTGCTTCTGTCAGAGGCAGCGAGTTCTAGTTGCTTTGGTGTAATGCCAGCCCACTTCAAGTTGGACTTTAGCTGATCCTTGAATCTTTTCTTTGGTCGGCCTTGTTTCCTGAGTCCAGCTGACAGTTCACCATAGAATACCTGTCTTGGTATTCGCTGTGGGTCCATGCGGATGACGTGTCCAGACCATCGTAGCTGGGTTTTGAGGACCATGACTTCAATGCTGGTGGAGTTGGCTCTGTCGAGGACTTCCTGATTGGTGATTCAGTCCTGCCATCGGATCCTCATGATTGACCGGAGAGAGCATTGGTGGAATTGCTCCAGCTGTTTCATGTGCTTTCGGTACAGTTTCCATATTTCACAACCGTACAGGAGCAAGCTGAGGACCACTGCGTTATACACTTTGAGCTTTGTCGTAGTGCTTACACCTCTGTGTTGGAGGACTTTGCAGCGCAGCCTCCTGAGTGCCTGGCTGGCCTTTTGGATCCTGGCATTAATCTCGTGGTCTAGGGACCCGTCGTTGGCGATGGTGCTGCCCAGGTACTTGAAAATGTTGACATTAGAAAGCTGCGTGCCGTCGATTGTAATGCACGGCTGGTTCGTTGGCCTCCCTGGTGCAGGTTGGAACAGCACTTCTGTTTTGCTGAGGCTGATAGTCAGACCAAATAGTTTTGTTGTGGTGGAGAACCTGTCCACAATGGTTTGGAGATGATTTTCTTGGTGGGCCATGAGAGCACAGTCATCTACAAAGAGAGCTTCCAGGATGTGTCTCTCTGTTGTCTTTGCTTTTGCAGTCAGGTGGCAAAGGTCGAATAGTGAGCCATCCAGACGGTATTTGATGTAGACGCCCAAGTCTAGATCCATCACAGCATGTCATAATACTTGGGTGAAAAATAGGTTGAATAGTTCTGGAGCGAGGACACAGCCTTGTTTCACGCCATTGGAGATGTTGAAGCAATCGGAAGTCTCTCCACCAGATAGGACTTCCCCTGTCATGTCGATATGAAAGAGCTGGATCAGTTTGACGAATTTTGCTGGGCAACCGAGCTTGCTGAGGATCACCCACAATGAGTCCCTATTCATTGTGTCGAATGCCTTTGTCAGGTCTATGAAGACAATGTAGAGACTTAGGTTCTCAAGGCATTTTTCTTGCATTTGCCTCACTGTGAAGACCATGTCGATGGTGCTGCGATCTAATCGGAAGCCACATTGTGATTCAGGCAGGTTCTGCTCTGAAACAGATGACAGGAGTCTGTTGAGTATAACATGGGCGAGGATCTTTCCAGCAGTGGAGAGTAGTGAGATGCCTCTGTAGTTGTCACAGGCTGCTCGTGAGCCTTTGTTCTTGTATAGGGCTACGATGGAGGCATCTCTGAGTTCTGGGGGCATGTCTTCCTCTTCCCATATGCTGGTCAGCACTATGTGGAATGCCTGGATTGCTTTTCCATTTAAGGCCTTGTACATCTCGCTTGGGATCCCATCTTTACCAGGTGCCTTGCCTGCACTCATTTGTTTAATGGCTTTTTGGACTTCCTCTATTGAAGGAAGGACGTCAAGTTGTTCAATGGAATGGTTTTGGGGGATCTGATCAAGGGCGTTTTGGTCGACTGAAGAGGGTTGGTTGAGAAGCTGACTGAAGTGTTCTTTCCACCTGTTGCTGATGCCTTTTTTATCTTTTATGAGAGTGTCACCATCAGAGGATAGCAAGGGAATGGGGATGGGTTTTAATGGCCCATAGACAGTCTTGAGGGAGCTGAAAAATTGTTTGTAGTTTTTCGTATCAGCAAACCGCTGGATTTCTTCTGCCTTTTTTTTCCACCATCAGTCTTGCATCTTCCTGATCTCACGCTGCACCGTGGCTTGGAGAGACTTGAATCTCTCCTTTTTAGGAGTAGAGTTTGGGTTATTTTGCCACTCCATAAAGGCTTTGTTCTTCTTGCTCAATAGGTCTTCAATAGCAGTGTTGTTCTCGTCGAACCAGTCCTGGTGGTTGCGTTGTTTTGGGCCTAGGACTGCCTTTGATGTTTCCTTCACTGCGTCTCTGAACTGGTTCCATTTCTCGGTTGAACTTCCAGTGAGTGGTCCCTTGGCAGACAGCTTGTTGTCCAGGCAGGACTGGAATGTTTGCAAATAAGATGGATCTCTAAGATGGCTCACATTGTAAAATGTGCGAACTGTCTGGACGCGTTTCTTATTACTATGGGAGCAAAGCTCTAAAGACATATTTGAAGTGTGAATTTTCTTGTAAAGTTCTGCCACCATCCTCTTAACCCTGCTTTGGAGAGTTTGTGTATTAGAATCCTGCTTTTTCTAATGCGGAACTGCATTTCCACCCTAAGGAAGTACCCCATAGCTCAGGGATGGCTTAGAAGCTGCAGATGTCCCATCAGCCTCCACAGAAAGCTCCAGGGTGATATGCACTGCTGGTTTTATAGGCCATGAGCCTCCTATTCACAGTCCTGGGCAAGTAGCAAATTTACATTACAGGGACATCTAAACTCTAAGAGAAAAGGTGTGTGTGTGTGTGTGTGTGTGTGTGTGTGTGTGTGTGTGTGTGTGTGTGTGACAGACAAAGACAAGAAAAAGCTACAAAACTATATATAGCCCTATGCTACTTTGCCCTGCTTTTATTTTTATTTTTTTAATTTTATTTTTATTGCCATGCAAAACCCATTTCCATATTGGTCTTTGCTGTAAGAGCACACTCATACATAATAACCCAAATCCCAAATAAAACTGCAAATACACTAATGTGAAAGATAGTCTTTTGCCCTGCTTTTAAAAAGGACCTCAACCTTACTGTCTTGTTCCTACTATAAAATATAAAATATAAAACAAGTCTTGCAAATTGTTCCATGGCACCGTTATCGTGGGTCTAAGCCTCTTTCCAGTGTGGGAGTCAGTTCCTTGGCATGTCTAAAGGAGTCCTGAAAGCTCTTTTACTGGATCACTACCAGCACTTTTCCTAAATTGGTATTTGAAATCTTTAAAAATATTTTTCCTAGGACATGAACACAGTAATTATTTCACTTAAGATTTAATTCCACTACTTTACAAAGTTTATCGAAAGTAACAAAATAGTTTTTGGCACTAAAATCCACTTTCAGTTCACTAAACAGCAGTACCAAACAAGGGGAATGGTGGACACCAATTACATTCTCTCTAGTATGCACTTAATAAAATGTTCTCTATACTTCAGTGTGTATATATATATATGTATATATATATATATATATTTTTTTTTTTAAATAACCCTTACCTTCTGTCTTGGAATCAATACTGTGTTCCAAGGCATAAGAGTGGTAAGGGCTTGGCAATGGGGGTTAAGTGACTTGCCCAGGGTCACACAGCTGGGAAGTGTCTGAGGCCAGGTTTGAACCTAGGACCTCCCATCTCTAGGCCTGGCTCTCAATCCACTGAGCCACTCAGCTGCTCTCTTTTTAATATTTTAAATAAATATCTGAAATGGAATAGAGTCTTTCTCAGGCTTCTGAATTGTCTTGAGATTTTATAGTTTCATCTGGATAGAGAGAAAGCTAGGTCCAAGGGTCCTGAGTTCAAAATGCAACAAGTGCCCATATGAGACATCAAGCAGAGTGCAATTGTCTTGAAAAGGGAAGGGTTGAAGGAAAAGATGGAGGACTGGCTGAATTCAATGGAGGGTCTCCAAATGAGAATATTTTCTTCTCCTTCCCCCAATACTGGTAAACCTAAGGTGAAGGCCTCTTAGATGCGACTTCACCAAGGACAAAAGATGTTGAGATTGGGCCTGGTTTGGTTTGTATCAGTTTTCAGAAGTCACAAAATCCCCTACCTCCATGCCTGAAAAACAAAAAAAAAAGGCTTATACCTGAATAAACTTTGAATTCCACATTTTTCTGAAGGATAAATTTGAACAAAGTCTAAAATAGGCCCTTCATTCGCAACTTTGAAGCTGACTGAATCCCTGAAAGGTAGTCATTGTGGTAGAACTTCCTTCCCAACTATAGGGCCACCCTGGCCTTTTCAAAGTACATCTTAATATGGAAGAATTTGTAAACAAAATCATCCCTTCCCTTCACCCAAGCTTCACTGCAGGGTTTACAGATTAAGATTTCTCAAATTCCAATCTATTCTTTGTACTCTGGATAAGTACAAGCTCAAGTCTACTCATTAATTAAAGTGATTGATTTTTTTATGTTGGAGATTAAAGTCATTCTAATTCTTTAATCTTTAAGAGATGGTATGTTGCCTCTGTTGTCAAGTTAGAAGTCTGGAATCAATTTGTTTCTGGAACACTCTCCTGGTTGCCTTTCACATCCTCTAAGCTGGAGACCCTAGGAAGAGTCAAGATGGTTTTGAGGCCCCAAGGAGAATGTGTTTGTCTGGACAATCTCCCACTATTGACAGTGCAGTCTGGATTGAGGCTGTGTTCTTTGGCCATCCAATTGAAGATGAAACAACCAGGCTTTCCTGTGATTTCTGCCTGCCTCTGTGAAGTCATCTCCACTGCTTTGACCAAGAAGACCATAATTAACCTGAGACCCTATGGCTATTCCTCAGCCCCAACCTTGGGGTAGGGGGGGTGAAATTGATTATTGATTGATTAATAGTTGAGCTTTATTATATATATGCATATATATATATATATAATTATATTATATTATTTACCATTCTAGCCAATTTCTCAAGGCTTAGATTCAGAGCAATTTTGTGGAGGCCTTAGGATACTTGTGAGGTGAATATAACTTGTTAAGGAATGTAAGATTTTAATTAATTTCCAACAACTCCATGTATTAATTTTGTAAAATGTATTAATAATCCCTTGAAGTGGAAGGAATAAATAGAAAAATTGAAGTATAAAAACCTGATTATCTAACAAAAAAGCCCACTTGCAAGTTCTCCTGGTTTTCAAAAGGCCCCCCCACTGTCCAACAAAGCTACAATCACAAGAGAAGAGTGTGAGAGGTGGGGCTACACCAAATTTATTTCCTCTCTATGTCAGCACATAATAGGAGAGTAGGGTGCTGGGAATTGTAGTTTTTAGGGTAACAGATTCTAATTACACAGCCCCCCCCATCATCCTTTGGGAAACTAGTCTCCCCAATGGATCATTTAAACATAACTATAGAGGTATAAACATAACTTTAGTGGTATAAACCTCTAAAGATCTTCTAACTAGAAATAAGAGGGAAATAGAAGAGAGAGAGTAAAACCAGTGTTTGCTAGGCACATTGACAAAAAGCCAATTAGGGAGCAGTCCTATCATAAGAGTTTACATTCAAAATAAATGCATTCAACCCCCATCCACCCACCCACCCACACACAGTTCAATTTCACTACATCTCAAAGTTCATTCTGGATCTTTTGGTGCAGTGTATGGTTTCTGCAGGCATCTCCATGGTGCCTTCTCCAAGCAGTTCACTTTCTTTTTCTTTTTTTTATTATTAAAAAAAGGTACTTTAACCTCATTTATTGAAAGATACATTTAAATTATCAGTCATCTTAGTATAAAAATTATTACAAAACATTGCATCCAAAAGCACTAGTCTCTATTCAACACAATTCTAGTTAGCTACTCTTTTGCCGTTTTGACATCTGTACCAAAATTACAGTACTCAATTTTGATTGAATATATATAATCTTACATGATTGAAAATCCTGAGGTAAATTCAATGTTCACTGCCAACATCTTTGAAGTCTGAAGTTAATCTTCTGGGAAGAATCCAGACATTTTAAATTCCCACATACAACGCAACTCATAATTATAATCAGACTACAAATTTTATTTTAAAACTAGTTCTTATGATACTCTTGCATTTATATGGTTTTATTAGATCAGTTGTACATGAACTCTAACTTTTCAGTAAACTGATCTACTTAAAATCTAAAGACTTATAAGATGATGGCTAATGATAGTATTTATTTTTGTATTCTGGTAACACTTTTGATCTTTTAATCTCAAAACACTAAACATTATATCTCTTATCACCAAATATAAAATCAGTACAAAGTATTTTCAATTGGAGTCTTGCTTGAACTAAATAAAGCCCTTAACATTTTTCCCAATAAACAAGGGTTTACAGTTAAGGCTAAAAGTTCTCTATAACAAAAAAATACTTTTCAAAATTTTACTTTTATTAGATTGCATATGTAGCTTCTGTTGGCCAGGTGCCATATTCTGTAATAATCAGATACATGTTTTAGAGCAACTGGGAAAATATGTTAATTCCACATTAAGTATATAACTGCTCTAATAAATATGGGAGAAAGCACATTTTAGAAGAGTTTACAAGAAAATTTCAAAGTATCCTATTTTGAAGCCAAAATAAATTTTAATGAAAACTTTTAAAGTTTGTGAATACAGGGTAGATACTTGGACATTTCATCTTTAAAATGTATCATCGAGGTATTTAGCTATATAAAGGCTAAATAGTACCATCTTTTTAACAGGTAGACACATCCTGGTATTTTAACCCAAAGCCTGTCTCTTCATTGCCTACACTTTCCATACTACAAAATAGCCCTTTGTTTTACTTAATGGAAATTTAAAAAGCTAGTTCTTGTCCAATCTCTAGATTAACCCTTTTGAAAAAAAGCATAAACTTTTCAAGGAAAGAGATTGGTGAGTAATTAAAAATTCATATTCAAAGAATTTTAAAATCCTTAACTATTAAAAACCAGCTCCCTGGAAAATCATAATATATTTCAAAAATTACTGATTAACCAAAGTTTTTCTTGTTTTAATGTATTTTTAAAGTAACCTTTGCACTTCAAATTTGTTCCACATTTATATGTATTTTAAATGAATTTTGCTATGTAACATAATTTTAGTTGGAGGAATAAATATACTGAATGAAGTACACTGAAAAACACACTGTGATGTATAATATAGTTCGGTTTTCCAGGAGGAATTAGAAAGGGAAAGAGGAGAGTTTCATGGCAAATGAATGCATTTTCATTTTCTACTAGTTTGGAATATCCTAAAATATTGCTTAAAAACAAAATGCTTATCTTTTTCAATTCAAATTCATTAAGCTTAGTTAACCTTTATTCACAAATGTAGAAACACATGAGATGGCTAAATGTGTTCCAAAAACTTGCATTTCTACAAAATACACATATTATTTGTATAGTGTTATATTGTGACAATAAATAGCAATTTAATATACATGCAGGGAAATTAAAAGATGTGTATTTGCACCAAATGAAAGCTATCATTTCTTCACAGCTTGAGAAACATGATGATCTTCTGTATTAGTGCCTGTTATCCTTCACTTTTCTAAATGCCCATACACATCTCATGTTTTTTTAATTGGACTGCCTGTCAAAGTTTCATCTTGGAGGCTGAAGTGAAGATCCTTTCATGAAAGTGGTTTGGATGCCATCTTTACTTGCATGTAAGAAATGAGATATAATTCCATATAAAAGAGGTTGTTTTTGTGTTCAAATCTTCAAATATATTTAATTCCTTAATGAGAAATTGTCTTTCCAATGGCATTGCCGGTTGACCAGATTCAGCTGCAAGGACAGATGCTGAATACTTATATTTGTTGAATTCCAAATACTCTCTAATTAATTCATTAATTAGAAGGTTTTCATGAGACAGTGGTGGAGGTTTTTCACCTTGATCATCTAGTACATTAAAAGCTTCAGCTCGGATCTTTGCTCTTAAGTGGCCCAATACACCTCTTTTTTCCAGTGTATCCTTGAAAACTGCTTTGAGCTCCGCAACAGTCGCCATTTTCCAACGGCCACCAGAATAAAAGTGGAGAGGAGAACAGCAGTTCACTTTCTTGATTCAGGGAGGTAGCAGGTTTCTTATCCTAAAATTACACTCAAACAAGAAATTTTTTTTCATAAAACTATAATTTAAATTAATTATACAATCTCTCTGAGAAGGGTGTTGATAAACACATGGATCACCCAGGGATACATGGCTGAGTTATGTTGTGGTGAAAATCACCTTTAAAGGTTGTTAAAATATTAATTTATGGTTGCCAGGGAAATCAGCTATGTAATTCCCTAAATGAAACACTCAAGTGGGAATGGAGTTTATGGTGGTTTAATCACAATGGGACTAAGAAAAGGGAAAGGGAGAGAAGGAGAGAGGAGGAAAGGGAAAGAGGTTAACTCAACCTTCTGATAGAGTCAAAGGGAGTTTTTAGGCCTTGAAGGCCAAGGTAAAGAAGGGAATCAGTCCTTGACTGACATGACCGATCTGAAAGAAGCTGTCTGTGGGCCTCCTCTCTGCTCAAGCTCCTTGCAGGAACTGGCCTCTCGCCCTGTCCACAGGAAGTGAGCGAATTCCAGAGGCTGTTCTCTACCTCATCCTGTGCCTCACAAGTGCCAATGGTGGCTCTAGCTTGACCTAGGACTGCCCAGAGGTCTGTCCTTTTTTGCACGTGTCTGTTGAGGGCCATATTCTCAAATAATTAAATCTTGAGCTTTTTGCTGCAGCTCTTCCTAATCTTTACCTGAGTAGGGTGGAGATTGCAGTTTCCAAGACCTGACTCTGTTACTCCAAGTATCTCCATTGTCATTGATCAGGAAATAGCTACATCCCATCCTCCAAAGAATGGTCTGAACAGGGTGGAGTAGTTTTGAAATTCAGTTATGAAGTATGTGAATCAATTGTTAAAAGGAAGTCAAAAGCATTAAAAAAAAACAAATAGAAGAGAAAAAAATCAAAATTAAATAGTATATAAAAATTCTGAGTAGGCAAGAATAAGCCTATATCAGGTTCTAGAATCAGGACCCAATAAACTGATTTCTATCCCACAAGTCTGTAGGATAAAAGCAGTAATATTGCACTTACCCAATCAGCAGCCAGGAAATGGAAAATTGCCACACTTATGAGATACAGAAGAAGGACTAGATTTTTGTAGCATATGGGAATTAGCATTCTGTGGTCTTACCTTTGTTCTCAGGGATAGGGGAGTCAATATTCTAGCCAAACTGAGGTACTTTTCGGAATATGGCACGAGGAAATCCTGTGTCTGATGTTGTCAAACAGCCTCTTCCTCAAACTTGAAAACAAGTCCTTTGTCTTGGCGCAGATTCTCATCAAGCCCACTGGGATTGGTTGGTCTCCTTGACCTTGTGCTCATAGGCACTGTGCAGATTAATTTTGTGCTTCCTTGGCACTGTATAATGGCTCTTTTGTGATCCCTTCTGGAATCAGACACAATCATTAATCAAAGTCTGATAATATTTAACAATCAATGGAAGGTTTCCATAGCCTAAAGCTTTTGGGTATGCATTAATATTAAGACTAATGGATTTTTTAAACTTATATTAATGCAAAATGAACATGAATCATGTAACCATGGAAAAATATTCTAAATTAATTAATTAAATAAAAATTTCAATTAAAAAATATATCCCTAAAAGGGGTCATGAAGAGTCAATCATAAATGAAATAACTGAACAATAAAAGTAAATTTAGAAATGGAAAAAAAGTATTACAGAACATATACCTAATAGCCAAAACACGGTAACTTAAAAAGTGACATAGTGTAACAGAACATATTAGATTAGATCAATATGTGAACTTAAACAAAATTAAATCTTAAAATAATCAGCAAATACAATATATATGACATGATACAGGCACTGAATTAGAGTCCTATTCTCCAATTTCAATAGCTGCATTACAGAGACTTCTTCACTATTTGGAGAGGAACAAACTAGAACAGTTAACATCAAGAAAGCAATGGAATCTGAAAAGGTTTAAAAATTCACCTCCAGATTCTTTAAAGGTTCCTTCCCCTCCTGAGTATCGTCATCCATCTAGATTCCTTTGGTCATACCTCTGGGGTTCTCCATACCCATACTGGGCATAGTGTAGACAAACCCCATATTGGATGTGTTGCAGAGCCTGGGCAGGCCAAAATGTCAAGGGGGTGTAGGGAGATGAATCTTTCTTCTGAATCCCAGGATTACTTAAGCTAATTGCAGGGACAAGTGTGTAAAGGTTAAAATTATGGTTGAGACTGAATGTAATAATTATTTTGGTCGCCAAGGATTTTATTT
Source organism: Monodelphis domestica (assembly GCF_027887165.1). Taxonomy (NCBI): domain Eukaryota; kingdom Metazoa; phylum Chordata; class Mammalia; order Didelphimorphia; family Didelphidae; genus Monodelphis; species Monodelphis domestica. Next base: position 277,936,372 of record NC_077232.1, read on the forward strand.
ATAAAATCCGAATGAAACACCCAAGTCAGCTGGAAATTTTATGGTGATTTAATTGATAGTGGAGGAGATTAAGGAGAAGGAAAAAGGAAAGGAGTAGGTTTTCTCCCCTCCCCCCTCCCCCCCCCATCCCCAGGCTTGGCTATTACCAAGCAGGGAGATTAGGAGATAAGGTTTTGGAGTATGAAGGAGGAAGGAGTCAGCTTGAACTCCAAAAAGGAAAGGGCTAAGCCAAGATGCCCGAACCTGAAATCAGTTCCAGGGCAAACTCACCACCAAACCCAGACAAAATAACTGCCACCACTCCAAGATTGTCGGAACGCCTAGCAAGCTGCCAGCCAGAGTCACCTCTCCAGGGAAAGAGAAAGAGAGAGGAAGCGACATGCCTTATATAGATGATTTTATGTCACTTTCCTGCGTCTCATCTGTACCAATGATAGCTTAGCTTGACTTGGGACAGCCCAGGGGTCTGTCCGCTTTTTCTGCACATGTCTGTTGAAGGCCATTTCCTCAGATAATTAAATCTTGAGTTTTGGTGCAGGGTTCCCAAGACCTGATTCTGTTAGTCCAAGTATCTCTATTGTTATTGATTAGGAAATAGCTAAATCAGATCTTCTAAGGTACGGTCTGATTAGGGTGGAATAGTTTTAAAATTCATAAGTGCACTCAGGAACAGTAGGAAGAAAAGACATTCTTAAAACTTTGATAATATACTGCTCTTTCATAGAGTAGGCCATGCTTGCAATTCTACTTATTAAACTGGTTGCAAATCTACTTCCTGTTTGTAAGTGGCGCTACTCTAGTATGTACTGGCTAGGAGTAAAGGTAAGAGGTTTGGAAGAGTAATCTTCTTTCCCCTCCCCTCAGGAGCAAAGATGCTAGGGAGCCACTTGCTTTCACTGCCATATGGGCAGGGGTGTTAAGAGGGAAAGTGGGGGTAATATTTTACCAGCAACAGCAACAGAAAGCAGTAGCAGTAGGAGGGACTTGCAGGTTCAACAAGGACCCCTCACCCCACCCCGCCCCAGACAGTTAATGAGGGAGGCATAAGCAGTAGTGGTAGCAGCCACAGGACAGGTAAGTTCTAGATGCCACTACTCCCCAGAGGGAAGAGGCAAAAAACCGTGGCAGGAGAAATGTGGTTTCAGTCTATTTAATGAGAGAGAATTAAGGGTTCTAATCCCCACTTCAGGTCGCCATAAATCCCACCAGAGTCACCATAAATGTATTTAAATTAATGTTCAATACTCCAAGTGTTATACTTCACAAAAATTTATTAATAATCACTAGAAGTAAAGAAATATAAGGTAATTATGTAACAAAATAAGACTACATAACCAAGCTCTCCTTGCCTGCTTAAAAGCCCCACTCCACCAAAGCCGTGTCAGGAAGAGAAGAGAGCAAGAGGCAGTGCTACATCAAATTTGTATCCTTCCTATGTCAGCACAGAATGTGAGGAGAGTAGGATACTGGAAATTGTAGTTTTTAGGGTAACAGATTCTAATTACACAGGAACAATGCCACTTGGGAGAGATCAAAAGAAGATGGATGTTTTTCCTAGTGCTGGTTTCCACTGGTACAAAATCTGTTCTGGGGATGATGAGTAATTCTATGCCCCATTGTTCTGCTGGACCCTGGAAGAATCCCTCCTAACAAGTCTATGAGCCTAAGAACCAATTAGAGTCTTGGTTTAGTTTTCCATCACTAAGCTATTTTGGTACACCATATCACCGCCACTAGACTATTTGAGTCACTTTTCCATTTCAAAAACTTCTCTGTCTCTGGTCACTGAAGTGACCTCTATTATTGGTAGGTGCTCTAAGATTATGCTTGGTCTTCTTGTGTCTTAGTTTCTCTTTATTGCAGGTTTATCTCCACGGGTATGTGTGGGGTTCCTCCTGTCTTTTTTTTTTTTAATAAACATTATTTTATTTGGTCATTTCCAAACATTCCAAACAATCCAAACATTATTCATTGAAAACAAAAATCATTTTCTTTTCCTCTCCCCCCTCACCCCCCACCTCTCCCAAAGCTGACGCATGATTCCACTGGGTATCACATGTGTTCTTGACTCGAACCCATTTCCATGTTGTTGGTATTTGCATTAGAGTGTTCATTTAGAGTCTCTCCTCAGTCATTTCCCCTCCAACCCTGTAGTCAAGCAGTTGCTTTTCCTCAGTGTTTTTACTCCCACAGTTTATCCTCTGCTTGTGGATAGTGTTTTTTAGATCCCTGCAGACATTGCATTGTCCCTAATGGAGAAGTCCATTACCTTCGATTGTACCACAGTGTATCAGTCTCTGTGTATAATGATTTCCTGGTTCTGCTCCTTTCGCTCTGTATCACTTCCTGGAGGTTGTTTCAGACTCCATGGAATTCCTCCAGTTCATTGTTCCTTTTAGCACAATAGTATTCCATCACCAACATATACCACAATTTGTTCAGTCATTCCCCAATTGAAGGGCATCCCCTCATTTTCCAATTTTTGGCCACCACAAAGAGTGCAGCTATGAATATTCTTGTACAAGTCTTTTTCCTTATTATCTCTTTGGGGTAAGTTCCTCCTGTCTTACTTGAAGCTACAGTGGCCTTTTCTCACAATATAGGGCAGGCATTGCCTTTGGGGGACCTTTACCCTGTGGAGGAGAGAATTTACAATGCATGCAAAGGACAGAAAGCTGAGGATGGATCATCTGTCAATCAAATGAAAATTCCATTTGGAATGTTACCGAGAAAAACAGTTGGAGCCAAGCCAATTGTTGAACTGGGCTGAACGGTCTTTGGCTGATGGTGGTGACTAAAGCTGAAGGTTTTTGGCTTCTGGATGAGGTGGAGAAAGAAGCTAAGTTGTATCTCTGGGACTTGAGTTAATCAATTTGGAGGTGACCTGGCTGATTGGCGGAGGAAGAAGGACAGTGGTCCTTTTATCTCTCTCTGACTGACTCTATTTCATGCTTGTGAGACAATTGCCATTTCCCTCAATATCCTCCAATCTAACACTCTCTATAGAGAATAGGGAAATCCTATCCCTCTTACCTTATCCTCTACCCTTGTCCTGTCCTCCCCAAATAAACCCTTACTTGAGAAAAGAGTATTTCCTCTGAAATCTCATAGCTCACACTGAGTGAGTGAAGAAAGGGGGGGGGGGGAGCTGAAAGGCTTCTGAAGAGGGAGGAAAATGGGAGGGAGGAGGGTAGGAAAACCTTGATCCATTAGTCATTTAGTATCAATCAAATATACACTCTCAAATTATCCATCATTACAGATTGACACCCCAGATAGAACTCAAACCCACAATCCCTGGCAGCAAGGGGCCTGTAGAAAAGGTATTGGAGTGTCCCTCCAGATTCTTGCCACACCCTTCTCCAGCAGGCTCCAGGCTTAATGTCACATGGGCCTCCAGCAGGAGCTGATGGTCCCCATTGGTGGCTGCCCCTCCTCCATCCCCCAGGAGGCATAGGGCCTTGGTTAGCTTGGCATGGTGGAAATAGGAGTCGAAGTCCACAGGCTCCAGGGGCTCAGCTAGCCAGTCCCCAGGTGGGACACGCCTCAGGGGTTCAGGCCCCACACCCAGGCTCGAGATGCCTTCAAGCTCTAGGGGCAAGGAGCTATAAGACACTGAACACCCCTGTCCTAGTCAACCAGCAGGGTCTCTGTGTGCTGGTGATATGGCTGGTCATCCGTTTGCCCCTGAGCAGCCCACTGGGAATACTGGTGTTTAAAGACCTGAAGTCATTTGTGAACTTTGAATTGCCTCCAAGCCTCCAACATCTAAGTATTTGTTGCTAGGCCTCTCCCTCCTTCATAAGTGCAGAATGTGTATGCAGATGCATGTCTGAGGATTGTGTGCGTGCATGCTTGCCTCTGGGGAATATGTGCATGCATGCATGTGTGGGCAGGCAAGAGAGTGTACCTGGGTGCTGGGAGCACAACCAGGACTGCAGATTGCATGGCAAGGCTTGGGCCCCACAAGAGCTTCAGGGACCTTTACAGAGCCGATATCCAGACTCCCTCCAGGCCCTCCAGGCACTGGAAGGAGGGCCTACCCTGGGTGCTAGTGCAGGTAACCTCGGAGGTAGGGACCCAGGGCTGTTAAACCACACCAACCTAGATGGAAGATTAGGCTCTGAGACTGTGACTCTTGGACTAGCCTCTTTGACTCAGGAGGAGTTGGATGCCCATTGACCCTACTTCCTTAAGATCACCCAAGTACTTAGTAACAGAACCAGGAGTCAAGACTATTTAGTTCTAGGGCTCTTTCTGAAAAGCTATGGCTTTATTGTTTTTCCCTTCTAATCATTTTGGTGGCTGTGGCCTTTTCAGTCTAGGATGATTCTTTCTGACCCCATTTGGGACTTGCTTTGGTTTTTTCCCTCCCTTAAGCCCTTACCTTCTGTCTTAGAATCAGGTAAAGAGGGGTAAGGGCTAGGCAAATGAAGTTAAATGACCTGCCCAGGGTCTATGGCACAGGTTCTGGAGCCTGCTGGAGGGGGCTGCTCCCCTCCTCCTCTCTGCATGCACCCGAGGACATTTTTCACATGACCTGCCCTTCTGCCAAGCAGCGCAATGGAATGCTTCCTCCCTCCCCTGTCTGGGGTAAGGAGGAGACTCCCATGCGGCCTGAGGGTTGTAGTCTAGTCACTTGGTCTCTAAAAGGCTTGTCATCACTGCTCTAGGAAGTGTCCGAGACCACATTTGAACACAGGACCACCCTTTTGTAGGCCGGGTTCTCTATCCCCAATGCCATCTAGTTGTCCTCTTCTCATTATAGTGAAAAAAATCCTCCCCAGACCTGGATTCAGATCTCATCTCTGTTACTAGCTAGTCACTTAACCTTGTTTGTCCTAGTTTCTTCATCTGAAAAATGGAGATGATAGTAGTATCTGCCTCCCAGGATGGTTGTGAGAATCAAATAATTGTAGAGCACTTACCACAGTGACTGGCCCATCATATATAATAGGTGCTTAATAAATGCTTCTTTCCTTCTCTAATTTCTACAATAAAAGCATGCTTTTCTTATAAGACTTTAAATGTGCCTGGCACCTATGTTAGCTATTATTATTATTCATTCTAACACATTTTGTTTTCTTCTGGAATCACTGAATTCTGACTTCTCCATTCTAATTTTCATGCAATTTGCTACTTGGGTAAGGCTTTCCATCTTCTGTTGCGAGCTATTTATTCACATTCCATTTTCCTCTAGCACTTTTATTTCCTTTATACTTTCATTTCTTAGGAAATCTCTTGCTTCATTTGTCTCTTGCCTTCCCTGACCAGGGTTCATTCCACCACAATTGTCCTATCTTCCTCTTGCACATTTTGGTCTGAGAACAGGTTCTATAACATTTCCATGGAATTCCCACCTCAGACTGTGATGTAGGAAGCAGCCTAGTTGAGTCCAAAGTACTTTTTGCCAAGCCCAATTCAGAATTCAACTTATTAAAAAGAGAAATAAAAGAAATGCAAAATCCTCAAATACAACACAAAGGGGACATATTTCAGATCTGGAAGGTAAAGTAGACCATTGTTTTTCACCTCCAAAGATGCCAAAGTAAGTCAACAGAATACTCGCCTCCCAGAATTGTTGTGAGAACCAAATAAGATAGCTGCAAAGCACTACGCACACAGTGCTAGAGACATAATTAAGAGGTGCTGGAGTGTTTTACCATTTCCTTCTCCAATTGATCCCCATTTTACAGATGAAGAACTTAGGCAAATAGGGGTTAAGTGACTTGCTGTGTGACCCTCAGTCTGAGGTCAGATGTGAACTTAGATCTTCCTGATTCCAAGCTTGGTGCTCTATCCACTGTACCACTTAGCTGCCCTACAGTAAACACTATTATTAATTATTAAAATTTTATCCACTATTAAATATAAGTATGTAATTAATATTTAAGGGATATTTTATTTTATTTATTTTTAAAACCCTTACTTTCCATCTTGGAGTCAATACTGTGTATTGGCATTGCCTAGAAAGGGCTAGGCAGTGGGGGTTAAGTGACTTGCCCAGGGTCACACAGCTGGGAAGTATCTGAGGCCAGATTTGAACCTAGGACCTCCTGTCTCTAGGCCTGGCTCTCAATCCACTGAGCTGCCCCCATTAAGGGGTATTTTATAAAAATAATTTCAAATGAGTATTAAAATGACTGAAGTGAAAAATTTCACTGAGTTCCAGTTTCAAGGTATAATAAATGGTGGTTTTGAATGCACCATAAAAGAAAACTTGCCATTCAAGGTAAAAATGAATCTCCACTAAGCATGTTGCCTAGATTACTTGGGAAGAATGGAGGGTTTGGAATCAGGAAGAACTGTATTCTAATTCAGTCTTTGATACATAATAGCTGTATGATCCTAGCCAAGTCTTTTTTTGTGTGTGCCTCAAGCAACTCCCTAGAACTTGTCCACTAAATCACAAGGAGCCCCATTGCTAAAATGATAGTAATTCATTTTAAGGTTTTCAGTGCCTCTGATCCTCTCTGAGGTATATGCTACAATTATTATTTTAGAGATGAGAAAACAGACAGAGTGGGTCACAGAGCTAGGTCTTCCGCTAAATTTGAACTCAGGTTTTTCTGCTTCTAAATTCTGTCTTCTCTACCTTGCATCCTCTCGCTGCCCCACATCCTGCAATATTTTGAGTAAAATCTCTTTCCCGAGTAAGGCAGCACCTAGTTCCCTTTCTATCAGGAGTCTTGGCTGACCTGGTTGAGCACTATGACCTTTTCCTAGCTGGTGGATTCTATCTTGTCTCAAGATTGTCTATCTTCCTAAATGTGGGATGTCTGCTCTTGGAGTCAACTTTGTGTCACAGAAATTTCTTTTGTTACCCAGTGTCATCCCAGGTCTCACTCCCATTTCCGAAGGTGCTGTGACTAGTGGGATGTTTGAGAAGGGAGAAACAAAGCCTGCTTTATCATAAAAGCACTTTATTTAGTGGTCATGACCCTGTGTGTGATATTGGTAATTGCTTGGCTTTGCTAGAGGGAGCCATCAGACAGACTCTGTAGCATGGAACACAATACCCCACCACCCAAAGTCAAGTTTGATTTTACTTGTGGAAAGCAAAAGAAATCTGTCACAAACCTTCATTTGTCTCTTTGATAAAATTGTACAATATAAAAATGATAAAAACAAAAGCAGTTTTTTTTTCCTGTTTAAAGAGTGTTACCTTGGACTATTTACAAGTAGATGTCCTTTGAACAAAAAGACTATTCTTTGTTTGACATTTTTCCTGTCTATGCTGATATTTAGCCAAACTCACTTTTCTCTAAACACCTTTTGTGTTTGACTTTATTTCTGCACCTCAGTGACAGTGACCTTTGCACCATTCTTAAAATAAAAATTCTCATTGTTTGTTGTTTTTTAAAGTGATTTTTGGTAATGTTTCCTTTCAGTGCATCCAAAACAGGGGTTTTAAAAACTGTATTCTGTGAAATCCTACAGTTCCCATGAGCTCTCCAGGGGATTCTAGACAGTATGTTTGAGTTGTGGCCTCCTCCATCTCTTGAGGGCACCAAGAAAAAGAATAAACAGTCTGAATAAACTGAATAAAAAGAATAAACATTCATTATTGGGGCGTCTTTGAAAGAGTGGCACACTTGCTTTCAAACTTGACTAAGACAACTCGCCTTTTCGTAAATCAGCTCATCTGAGATAGCCTTTAGCTCTTTTTGGTCCTTTTCCTTAATCTAACTTAACTTTTCCTATAAATCCTATAAATTTCCTAGAAATCGTCTTAGCTTCCTTTAATGTGGGTGAAAAACTGGTAAATTGAACCTTCGGGGAATTAAAAATCTGACCTCGTTATGGTTGAGTCCAATACAAGTCAGACATCTGTATATTAAGAGCCCTTTTTTGTCCATGCGATCCAAGATGAATCCAAAGAGGCTATTTTTCAGAAGTCAAGAAACAAATGAACCCAAAATACCATCCAGGATAGACTAATTGAAGTGCATTTAAACATGGAAGCACATCTTCATCTTGTTCCACATCAATGGTAGCATCCTTGTAGATTTTTTCTCTATAGTTTGTAAATATAATTTTTCATTAGAACATGTGACCCTACCTTTGACAGGCTCAGCACCTGTGAAATTCCTTCCTCTACCCACCCCCCACCCAAATGCTTGGACACTGGTCTGTGTATAATTTCCATCCAGACAAGTGTTACTTGGTCATCTATTATGAAGATTGAAAATCATCTGGATCTAAACTCTGAAGATTCTGACTGGCTTGTTCCAACTCCTCCTTAGACCTGAAGAAAGACTGAGAGATTTGGTGCCTTCTCCATTCCCCATTTGACTGACCGTGCTTAATAGGAAAGGGTGTGAATGATGCAACCATAAAAGGTGAGGAGGACAGGAGAGTGGGGAGGGCTGGAAAAAGGAGACTGGCAAGGAGAGAAACACTCATGATCTCCCAAAAGTTTCTGGGTCTGCCACGTGTGTATTGAAGAGCAAGAGTTTCAATATCCTTGTGTAAGATTGTGTCCCCCCCCCCCCTTTAAAGAAACAATCTACCCTGTAAAGAGGCCCCTTTAGTGATTGTGGCTGTGAACAGACATGTTTGTGTGTATGTGTGTCGTGAAGTCATATGTGACATTCTGTGCCTGTGCCAGTCCCTCACCCTTCTCTCCCATTGCCGCCAATGAGCTTTTAAAGGGAGGCAAGTTACACTTGGTCAGTTTGATACTCAGATGCTTCTGATAGGCTTTCAGAGAAACTCAGGAAATTCTCCTGGTACTCAGAGCAAATGATTTCATAACGGTAATGCCGGAACTCCACAGCAAAGGTGCCAAAATAACACAGGAAGCACATCACTAGGCCCCACTGAATCCGGGCTGCATACATGTGGATTTCTTGAGCCATGAGAATAAAATCTAGGGGAAAAGAGGAAGTCAAGGAAAACACTCCTGGAACTTCCAGCACACATCTTAAAAGACTGGCCATGTTGTGACTTTCTTTCTTCCTTCCTTTTTTTCTTTTATTATTTCTTCCTTCCTTCTTTCCTTTCTTTCTCTTCCTTTATTCCTTCCTTCCTTCCTCTCTCTTTCTCCCTTTCTTCCTTCCTTTCATTCTTTCTTCCTTTCTTCCTTCTTTCCTCCTTTCTTTCTTTCTTTTCTTTCTTTCCTTTTCTTTTCTCTTTCTTTCCTTTTCTTTTCTCTTTCTTTCTTTCTTTCTTTCTTTCTTTCTTTCTTTCTTTCTTTCTTTCTTTCTTTCTTTCTTTCTTTCTTTCTTTCTTTCTTTCTTTCTTTCTTTCTTTCTTTTCCTTCCTTCCTTCCTTCCTTCCTTCCTTCCTTCCTTCCTTCCTTCCTTCCTTCCTTCCTTCCTTCCTTCCTTCCTTCCTTCCTTCCTTCCTTCCTCTCTCTAACTTTAAAATTAAGAACTTCTGCTTTTAAAAATATATTTTTAATTAGAGTTTCATAACAATAGCTAGCATTTATATAGTATTTTGTGGTTGTTTAGTTTATTTTCAGTCATGTCAGATTCTTTGTGACCCCATTTGGAGTTTTCTTTAAATATATATATGTATATACATATATATATACATATACATATACATACATACACAACATACATATATTACCAATTATAATGTAATAAATTTCCACACAAGTTTTCCCAAGTTATATAATTGAACTTATCTCCCTCCCTTCCCTTCCCTCCCCTCTCCTGGTGCTGGCAGATGATTTCATCTGGGTTATATATATATTATAATGTAAAACATATCTCCATATTGTTCATTTTTGTAAGTGGGTAATATTATAAAACCAAAGCCCCCCAAACAAAAACCCAAATAAACAAGTGAAAAATCGTCTGTTTTCATCTGCATTCTGACTCCAACAGTTCTTTCTCTGGCAGCATTGTTTGACTACCCTTTTCAAAATAAAGCCACCATCATTATGATTTGGTAGACTGCCCTGAATGGTACCCAAAGAACTCCTTAAAATCAATAACAAACAGGGGAAAAGAAGGGGAGCGAATAACTATTAAGTATCTACCATGTGCTAGGCACTGCACTAAGTGATTTACAAATATCATCTCATTTGATCTTTGCAGCAACTCTGGGAGGGAGGGAGTAATTATTAGCTCCATTTTACTGTTAAAAAAGCTGAGGCGGGCAGTAGTGACGTAAATTAAGGGTCACACAGCTAGAGGAAAAAACAAGACATTTCTGAAGTTACTTTGAGTGTAATGATTCACAAGTCAAACCTGGAAATGCTATCAGCTGTCATACTCTGAGTTAGGAATGGCCCCTCTCCCTCCCCTAATCAGAAGCAGAAAATATATCTTTATTCTTTAAGAGCCACATTCAACCTTTTTTGCAGTGAACTATGGAAAAAAATTGGTTGAGACCCTGTCCCTTTCTTATTTATTTTATTTACTTATTTTATTATTTATATTATTTATATTTATTTATTATATTAAATTAAATTATATTTATTTATAATATATTATTTATTTATATTATTATTATTTGTTATTTTTAAAAAATACTTCTTATTTATTTACTTTCCCCAATATCTATTGAGGATGAGATTTTTAGGGAGAAGGATCAAAAAGAATGATTGTTTAAAGGACAGTTGTACCTTGAGTTTCCTCAGCAGTAATCAGTACCACCTATTACTTGGTTTACTAAAGGTCTCAAATGTCATTGGTATTCATTTGTGTGTTCACATCAGATTCCTATTAAAGAATCAAGGAAGGTAAAATTTTTTTAAATTAAGGAACTTTGGAACTTTGCTCTTTCTCCAGGATTATATTTAATATCAACATTTTAATGGGATGGAAGCCACTGGCCCTGTACTTCTTCCTTTCCTCTGTTCTGGGTACCAAAAGGGTTTCCAGTGGCATTCCTAAATAGAAAGATGTCAGATGGAATCACTTGAGCCTAACCAAAGTGGGCATATCTGGGTCTATCCACCTTGGGATTCCTGTTGTTCTGAGGAACTTTTAATAAACAGCTCCTTAGGACTCAGATGGAATTTAGGATGATTTCAATGCCATCTGGACCCTGCCCACTACTTTTCTGATGGAGTGTTCAGATGTTATAAATATAGCTAAGACTGTTTTGCTAATTTGGCACAGGGTAGCTTAGATCACAGAAATCTGCAAATAATTATGATTGGCCCTTTCTTCAAAGGATATACTTACTGGTATATGTTTGACAACTTAGCCCTTGGAAAAATGTGATACACCTTTAAGCCTAATTTTCATTATTCAAGTTTTTGCCATTACTTTTTTCAGTTTAGACAGTCATCAAAATAAAAAAAAATCATTTGTAGCATTTTTTGACTTCTCAGGTAGAAATGTTCACACTAAAGATTTAACAATTGGCTCTCTGGAACATATATATCCTTTCCTTTGTCCCCTCTCCTCCTATTTAGCTCTTGAAACGAAAGTAGCAAAACCTTTATCCTCTCAACTCCAACTTATTTTTTCAATCAATCAAATTTCCAATCAATCAATTCAATCAGACAAGGGGCAAATAATAGCTGATTTGAGTTTCAGCTCCTTTAATCCATTTGTCCCACTTGACCAGTAAAGGATGCTGATGATTAATTAGTGGGATAACCAAAGGGCAGGTGGTCTGAGAAAAGAGAACTAAAAGGCTTGGAGAACTCACAAACTGGAAAAATCAGCCTCCAAATAATGAAGAGCTGACTTTGTTGTCTTTGTTAAACAAATTACTATAACAAATACTGTATAGTACTAATTGTTCATTCTATCTGGGATGACCAAATGTACCAGATGCTTCTTGAGTTCATTTCCTAGAATAGCACACTTTCCCCTGAAAGATATAAATCTGCTTGCTTTTGACCCTCATAGTGGATAATTTATTAAATGAAACAACTGAATCCTCCACTAGTAAATCAATGGAAGTATTTTTTAGGAAAAAAATAATTATAATATTTTTGTGATTAAGGATATTTTCCTTTTTTGGTTTGCTTTTCAAAGGGGAAAAACCTGTCATCTTTTGTTTTGGGGGGAAGGTATTAACCATTCCCATAAATAAACTCTAAAACAATTTTGGAACATCACAGACAATATTCTAACTCATCATTCTTCTGGACCTGATAAAGCTACTGATAAAAAATAGAAACAAAGCTAACCTCTTCTTTGTTGTACCCCCAATAATTTGGTCTTATAGCAGCCCTTAGGCTGTTGTGGATGGAGAGTCCTAATATCTAGAGTCAAACTATGTCTGCTTTGTATTCTAACCTCCCAAAGGAAACAAAAGCTTTTTATATTGAAAGGATACAGAGGACCACACAAAGAGTAACAGATGCTGCTAGAATCACTCTCGGAATCCCAATCTTCCGACCCTCATTCTTGATGTTGACTTTCAGTGTCAGAGCAGCCTGGATCCAGCAGGCCAGTGTACCAAATCCAAAAGTTAGGGAGGTGCCTACATTATGGATTTCTTCATCATTGGTGAGCTTGGAGAAGAATAAACAATATAGCATGTGGAGGCTCGTTTGCAAAAGAAAGAAAAAAAAAGAAATATAGATCTCTCATGATTACAAAGTCTTCTTGTGTTACCCAATCCAACCCCACCCAGAGAGGGGGAAAATTATTAGGAAAAATATGAGAGAAGAGAAATAAGAAACAGGAATATGAGAAAACACATTAGAGATTGGATTAAGAATACCTTCCAATGGCTTCCCATTTCTAATGTTCCTGTGGCTCATGAGACACTGCTGATGGGCTTCCCAGTAACAGTCAGTGGATATAATTAGATTTTAGCAGACATATTTACTAAGATTACCTATAGAAAATCTAACTAAAAAACATTCCTTCTTAGACACCAAGTGTGCATTCTTCACATAGCATCCATGGAAAAAATGAACACAACTTGAGGGGCTTTGATGGGAAACACATTTCCTCAGATAGTCTTCTCTATTGTCCAGCTTTTAGTTGGTAAGGTTAGCTTTCTTTTGAGTTCAGAGCTGGCTCTTTTCTCTGATGCTGTAGGTCCTGCTTCTTATCTCTCTGTATCCATGCTTGTCTGGAGTGTGGGTCTTGGTCCCTCGGCTGGGCTTAGAATACTTTTAGACCTACTCTCTAATTGCCAGATAGGGTATCAGCCTCTGGGCAAATCACTTCTAGGCATCATAACCAATAAGATGAAAGGAAGAGAAAGAAATTATTTCTCTCCCAATTTCCCACCAAAACACAAAAAGTGATCCTTAGCCTGCCTCCTTTGGAAATGAACTGTCCCCAAGGGCTTAGTTGACTTGCTGATGTCAGCAAGTATTTAATGTAAGAAAAAGTACAATGATGGTGGGGGGCTGGGTAGCCAGAGGAAGAGTACAACCCCTAGAGCATATTTCTCCAAGGCAAGCTGGTATGTTCTCTTCTTACTATTGAGTTTTGGGCCCATGTTGTCCATTTGTCCTGTTTGTCCTAGATATACATACTAAAATAGAGGCCATATAAGGTTGTCCTTCCCTTTTCATGGATTTGACATTCCTTATCTCCTTGATCTTTCCTCTATGGATGGTTGAATCAAAAACTCTTTTGAGGAGTTTTGAGCATCTATCTTTCTAGGAAATTATAGTTTTCCAACAGAAAGCCATCTGCTAACAGGAATCCTCTTGAGGGCTTCAACATTCCCAAGGAATCCTTCTCTTCAGCTTTGAAACTGTACTGGATCTCCTTCATCACAACAGTGAACAACTGTGGCAAGAAGACACTTCAATGTCTTATGCCTTGTTGCCAGATGTTGATGGTCAGAGAGTCATCCAACAGGATTATTTCTGGCACCATATCTTTCTTGAATTATTTTGATGAAGCTTAATTTTGATGGAGACAAGACTATAAGATGGCATTTTTCTCAATCTAGTCAAATGCTTTTTTCATAATCAACTCATAATTTTTCATAATCAATATGCTTTCATAAGCATTGCTGGATCTTATATTTTCTACATTCTTCTGTCAATTGTGAAATGGTAAGTATACAGTCCATTGTAGAACACTTACAAAGGTCAGTTTACTCTGAACCTTTACCATGGATGCCCTTGATTTTTAAAGTTTTGTATAGATCTCAGTTAAATTTTTTAGGGATGAATAACATGCCAGATTTTTCCATGCTTTACATGTCTCTTCTTCCTTTGAACTGATCACTCACTATGCCCTCCAAACTTCAGTAGAGATCTCCATAGTCAAGTGATTCAATCTGACTCTGTTCTCCTGTTTTCTTTTGGAGAACATTAGCCAACATTAAAAATGTGCACTGGGTAGGAAGATGTACTTGGAGACCTTGGAGGTGTCTGTGGAATCATGTAGCATTAAGGCCTCCAATGCATTGTGTAAAATTAAAAAAAAATTATCACAGTGTCCTGTCATCTCTTGGTGCCACTTGATTAAAAAACCTAAACAATATTCCTTCCTTAAATAGAAAACATAGTCAATTTTAAAAATTATCTTATGTTTATTTATTTGTTATATTTTGGGTCCTGAATTATCTTCCCATCACCTTTCCAATTCCAAATTAGAGAAGGCCAACATTCAATATAGATATGTTAATGGAACCAAACAATACATATATCAATTCCTCCTTTGGTGGTGGATAGCATTTTCCTTCCTGAATCCTTTGTAGCTGATTTGAGTGTTCATATAGCTTGAAGTTCTTGAACAACATTGTTGTTACTATATACAATATTCTCTTGGTTCCCATCAACTATAAAGCAGCTATAATAATAGTACCTTTCTCCCAAGGTGCCACTCTCCTTTGCTTTATATCTAGAGTGTTTCAAGCAGTGCCCTGCACATAGTAGGCATTTAATAACTATTGACTGGGAGATTAAAATGAGATATGTAAAGCACTTTGCAAACCTTTCACCCATAAAGGCTATTGTAACAGTTAAATTAGTTTCTAGTAATAAAAGGTTATATTTTATGAGGTTTATTAAAGATTATTAGAAATCAAGGATACAAAATAATAAACCATGTGCCTAGGGCTGATTAGCCCATTCATAACCTACTTACTACATGTTGTAATGTCCGAGTAGAGGAAGAGAGGCGCTTGTTAAATACTAAATTGTGATTTCGCCCAGTTGGAGACTCAGGTGAGATTATAGGGAATTCTGGGAAGTACCAAGTACCAAGTACCAATTCTGGGAATTGAAGTCTGGGGTTCAAATCTCCATTTTTACACTATGCTTCTGGAGGATATTTTACATTTTTTAGGAAAATATAGAAGATGAATATAAATATTGCGGAGTACGATTGTTTCCAATTGGCAAGTCCCATCTTTGTTGAGAAACTGGGTTTTTTTTTTACCAACTGCTGTAATTAGAAAGCAAGTAACTCTAAAAAATCAACATGTAACAGTAAAGTAAGGTGGTGGTACCCATTCTTTTTTTTTTTTTAAATAAATCAATGACTCTGTCTTGGAATCAATACTAGGTATTAGTTCTAAGACAGAAAAGCTATAAGGGCTAGGCAATTAGGGTTAAAGTGACTTGCCCAGGGTCATACAGTTAGGAAGTATCTAAGGTCACATTTGAACTCAAGACTTCCCAACTCCAGGCCTAGTTCTCTATCCACTGAGTCAGCTAGCTGCCTTTGATAATGGGTGTTTTTTAGCTACCTTCCAGGAAGTGCATTGTATTATGAGCCAGTGTCGAGTAGTGTAGAGGTGTCAGACTTGCATGACCCCAAACTCCAGGATGCATCCTGAACTGGGTCAAAATATAATTGGGAAATGTTAACAAAATTTAAAAAATAGTGCTCATTTATAGTTTTCTAAGTCATTATACAGTTAGCAGGGGTCCATTTCTATTTGAGTTTGACATCACTAATACAGTACAATATTAGTATAACATGGATTTGGAATTACAGGACCTGAGTTCAAATTCTAACTCGGAAACTTATTGGTAGCAAGTTGCTTTGAAATTGACTTTACCTCTATGATTCCATATGATCCATTTGATAGTTTTCCTAGCTGTCAAATGAAGGGGCTGGATTGGATGACCCTGAGGCATCCTATGCCCAGTGCTAGTTCTGAACTGCACATAAATAACAAAGACAGAACAGAATGAAAGAGCACCTCCACCCCACCAAAAATTCCTTCCAGACCTCTCAGTCCACTGGAGAGGGGAAGGGAGATTCCATTAGCATCCTTAAGCTTTATCCCAGACACTCACAGAGAGACTGGAAAAGGAAATGGTTGACTGTCACTTAAGTAAGCAGTAATCTATTGGTTCTACTGGAAGGAAAGGCAAGACAGAAGCACAACTAGTACAGGGTAGGAGAAAAAGCAGAAAAGGAAGTACCTGAAAATTACCAAGTAATGTCATTCCAAAGGAAGCCAGGCATAGTGCCACCAATCCACTCACATTTAGCCAAGGGTTTAAAACTTTGGGTTTCAGCTGTATGAAGCGTAGAACTGCCACCACAAGGGCTAAAAATAAAAACAAACACATATAAAAGAAAACAGAAAAAGTCATACAGCATACTTTTCATCATACTATTGAAGCTGATAATTATTCAGGAACTTTTCATTTGATGCTTGAGGTGAATTACTAAATAGTCATTCATCCACCTTTGGGAAATCTGATTGTATCTTGGTTTGTGCATTGCAGGGAAGAAAGAATAGCATAATAACATCTGCAGAGTTCTCAAAAATAAGGTCAGTGCAGAACAGCTAGGATCAGGAGATGCTTGTCCCCTGATGCTGACATTCACTTCGTTTTATTGCAGCTTAATCCTATTTGCCTCAGTTTCTCCTCTATAAGCAAATGGCAAACCACTACAGTATCTTTGCTAAGAAGATTCCAAATGAGTCCAAGAAGAGTCAGACACAACTGAAAAATGACTGACCAACTGAAATGGTCTTTGAAAGCTTAGAGGTACAGGATGTGAGTTCATATTTTAGCTCTTCCACTTCCTACTTGCATGATCTTGGGCAAGTCACTTATATTTTTGTCCTCTAGACAGCTGGTATTTTTAAAATATTAAATTTAATGTATTTTAAGGGAATGGTGATTTGACTGAGATTGTAAAGAGTCACGAAGTCTTTTTTCTCCACTTTCCCTTTTTTAAAAGCACTCACATATTAATAATTAGATTCAGGTCATGCTTCACCCCCACTCCTTTTCTCTCCTCTGCCTGCACTATTTCACTTGATCTCATCAGTAACTGGATTCAATGATCAACTCTATTAGATTAGGTGATCTCAGAGGTACTTTCTGCTCTGGATCCATGATATAATCCCAAGTAAGAGATAAAACCAGAAGGGGCAGCTGGGTAGCTCAGTGGATTGAGAGCCAGGCCTAAAGATGAGAGGTCCTGGGTTCAAATCTGGCCTCATATACTTCCCAGCTGTGTGACCCTGGGCAAGTCACTTGACCCCCATTGCCTAGCCATTACCACTCTTCTGCCTTGGAACCAATACACAGTATTGATTCCAACATGGAAGGTAAGGGTTTAAAAAAAAAAAGGGAGATATGACCAGAGACAGGAGACTATTTGCAGTTAGAGCAGGAAAATCATTTGGAGAAGAGTTATATTCCACATCAATAGAGATACACCACCCTTGAGTCCCATTCTCTCCAAATACTCATTGTGATGAGTTCTGCATGTACCCTCTGGCACTCAGCATGAAAGATACAAAGGAATAAAACAAAAACCAAATGCCACCTTAGTGCTAAAGTTAGGAAAAGTCAAATCTACATTATTTGCTTCTTAAGGAAGCAGAGAATGATTGAAAAAAAAAAGAAAGTGAAGGATATCTTTGGTATTGGAATTTTGGCAATACTTTTTAGTAATTTGGTTGAATTGTTTATAAACTATGATTTAAAAAAAATAAACCCTTACCTTGCATCTTGGAATCATTGGTTCCAAAGCAGAAGAGTGGGAAGGGCTAGGCAATGAGGGTTAAGTGACTTGCCCAGGGTCACACCTAGAAAGTGTCTGAGGCCAGATTTGAACCTAGGATCTCCTGTCTCTAGGCCTGACTCTCAATCCACTGAGCTACCCATCTGCCCCTTATAAACTATGATTTTTAAACAATACACTAAAGAAAAAAATGGAAAA
The DNA here is from genome assembly GCF_027887165.1 of Monodelphis domestica. Classification (NCBI taxonomy): domain Eukaryota; kingdom Metazoa; phylum Chordata; class Mammalia; order Didelphimorphia; family Didelphidae; genus Monodelphis; species Monodelphis domestica. The sequence goes on from NC_077232.1 coordinate 277,954,407, forward strand.
TAGTGACCATGGGAACTATTTTTAAGACTATGAAGGGAACAGTTTATGATTTCAACATATTCATTATTATCCTTGAAACAGAGTTGAGATAAGGCAGCTTTTACAAATGTCCAGCATTTGAGTTTGTATCTAGTTGGACCACTTTGTGAAGTAGGGGGAAGTTCATTTATATTATCATGGAAAGAGCATTACCCTTAGAGAAGGAAGGAAAGAGGAAGGAAGGAAAGAAGGAAGACAGGGTGGAAGGAACGAAGAAATGAAGGAAGAAAGAAACGATGGTGGGAAGGAGGGAAGAAGGAAATGAAGGAAAGAAGGAAGGAGGAAGGCCACAAGGAAAATGTGTCAAGTACAGCGCTAAGTGTTTTACAAATGTGATACTCACTGTGGAAGGTGTAATGAAATTTCGGCTTAAAGGAATGAGCCCTGAAACCCAGGTTTTAAGATCAGGTAGGGAGCATAAGAGGCTTTTGTAAACAGACCTAGGGCTGATTGTCCTACAGGTTCAGTGTCTGATTCTAGCTAAGCATTTTGGGAGCTGCCATTCACCACCTTAGGGATATGGTTGAGCAATAGCAGATTTTAAAAGATCTCTCTGGTTTGGCCTGTGAGCGGGTCTGGCATGGACTAAGCTTGGGTGCTTCTGGCTGCAAAAGTTTCTGTCTTTGATTGTATTTCTTCAGGGGATGGATACCATCTCGAGATCTTATGAGCTTCAGAAATGTTTCTCTTGCCATGTCCTCCTTTCCTAGGCTTGTTTTCGACCTGGCTCCAGTTTATGATTTGTATCTTTGTTAGAGTGACTTTACTTTTTCCTCAGGGAAAACACATGGCTGGCCATGAAAATTGTGTCTTGAAGGTTCGAACTTCCCTGGAAAATTGCTGACTATTTGACTGCAGAATTTCACCGGCCAGGAAAACTTCCTTCTCAGCCTGGCAGTCAGTGGCTTCCTGGGGGCTTAGTCACTCTTCCTTTCCCAATAAGCAGAGTTTAAGTGAGTCTGAGGTTTTAGTTTGCCTCTAAACTCAGCAGAGGGTGCCCGGTGTTGTGACAAGGTGTGGCTATCTCAATGTCCCTCAGCCCAGACCCCTGGGAAAGAGAAGGAGGAAAGCAGAGGGGTGAAGGAAGCCAGAGATCAGGAGACCTTCTCTCTACTCTTTTAGGAAGGGATGGGGGGGAGGAGGGGAAGAAAAGGTGGAGAATACAAGGGAAAGTCCTCCCTCTGAGCTGGTCCATGGCCAATAAGGAGCGCCGCCTGGCAGGATTTCCCTCTGCCCCTTTCCATAAAAGGTGAATATTGGTTTGCCAATTTTGCCCACCATAGCGACACCTGCTGGTTCCATTAGTCATAAAGGTCGATTAGTCAGTGGGATTACTGGATTCTGGGAAAGAGGAAGGACTGATGGTATTAGAGAGAAAGTGATGAACAACAAAAAAAAATATTTTTGGCTACTTTGCCTTGGGCCATTTTAGGGGATGCCACTCCAATGTTAATAACCAAGAACTAATGATATCTATACAAATCACTTTTTTCCCCTTGAATTCATTTGCCACATTGGGAAGAACCCTGGAACTGTTTTCATCTTTATGACAGGGAACGGGAGGAGAAAAGAATAAAAATGACATTCTTTGCAATGCAATTGCATTCACATTAAATTGCATTTTTGTGCAGAACAAAACTAGACCAAAAGGCTATTTCAGCTTATTGAAAGAGCAGCAGTATGAAATGTTCCTTAATTTGGGCCTAGAAGAATTTTCAAAAAGGATAAATATTCCCACAAACAAAGAAACCATTCTACCATGTTGTTCTTACCAAGAAATGCTGCCATGTTCATGACTTGACTAAACACACAACTTGCAGGAGGTTCATCACCTGCAATACTTTAAAAAAAAAAAGTTTCCTTAGAACTGAACTAGAATTATCCTTCCCTATAGGCAGGCCGATTCCCTACCAGTTTCCCAAAAGCCCACAACTTGAAATAGCAAATTACCTTATATAGGGTGCATGTTTTTGACCAGGTTTCCTAGAGAACATAAAACAAAGAAGACACAGATTAAAGGTTTGACTTTTTTGTTCACAGTGGAACTTCACCCACTGGTGAATTTTTTGCTAAGTTTACTGAACAAAAGTGAAACAGTAGAGATAAACTTTACCTTTCGGGAGCATTTAAAGAGAAAATTTTGTTATCTTCCACAGCTATAAAATATCTAGAAACGAGAGAATTTTTTTTTTAAAAAGAGAGAAAAGAATGCTTTTATTAGAAAAATGACTGCAAATCTTTATCCAATCAACTGATCTGTCAACTGCTATCACTTGATTTCATTTAGTCAGTGGAAGCTCAAAAGCTGGTACTAATATCTCAGTCCTGACCTGGATGACAAGCAATCTTATTGAAAAGATATGAAGAGAATAGACCACATGATGGCAAGTGGCAAAACCAGGATTAGACGTTCAGTTAACTGCCATACATTCTTTGGTTAAATTGAGCTTTTCTTATCTTTAATGTTGCTTGAAATCTAGTGGCCATTCCCAAGGAACTAGGAGCATAGCTAACATTTTCTCTTATCTTTTTTTACATTCCCTACATTTCCCATCCCCCTTTCCTGATTTCTGGAGAGCCATTTTTTATGATGAGGAATATAAAAGAGTGTGTGTGTGGGATACAGCAAATACAAATCCACACATTGTAGTGTTTCACATTCATAGTGCCATAGCTTCCCACCTCTGCAAGAAGGGAGGACAACTGTGCATTCTCCTATCTCTTCTTTAAAGTCAAGCTTGGTCATTATAGTTTTGTATTATATTATAATTATATATAAATATAATTTAATAAATATAATATAAACTATAAATATAATTATAATTCAGTTTTGATTATTTTGTTACATATTTCTATTGTATATACACATATCACAACTTCTTTGATCACTTTTCAATTGAGGGGGGCCTCTACTTGTTTCAAGTTCTTTGCTACAATAAACAAACAGTGCTCTAAATATTGGGTGTAAATGTACTATATATTTATATTATTATATATGTATGCATATACATATATATGTACTTCTACATGAAGAAGTAATAAAGAAAAAATAGTTGCTCATTATAGTATAGCTAGTAATAAAAGGCAAGTTTGTTTACTAAGGAGAATGTATATCATTAGAGAAAGGAGATATTCCTGTTGATACCACAGTCTAGAAAAGGGAAGGGGACCTTGCAGAGACTGAAATCCACCCTTTTCGAAAACCAATTAAGTCTCTTTGTAACAAAATTAATGGAACAAAGAAGCTGTTGTCATTGGTCTTTCAGTTCATGCAGGGATGATTATAGAATGAAATGGAGTTGGCTACTTTCACTTTCCTTTTTTTTCAACCTTTACCTTTCACCTTAGAATCAATACCACATAAGAGTGGTAAATGCTAGGCAGTGGGGGTTAAGGGACTTTTCCAGGGTCACACAGCTAGGAAGTGTCTGAGACCGGATTTGAGCCCAGGAGCTCCTGATCTCAAGCCACTGAGCCACCCAGCTGCCCCCTTAAAATTCCTTTTCAATAAAAGTTAAGCCAGAAATTCTCTAATGACATTGGTTTATTGGATGATATGTTTGTGCAAATGTATTTAACATATTTTTCTGTATGCATGATTTTATTATAATATTGTATGTGGAAATATATATGTATATACACACATAAACATATGGGCATGTGTATGTGTAATAGTGTAAGGAAAGAGCACTCACTGACTTTGGAGTCAGAAGCCTTGGGTTCAAATCTTGTCTTTGTCACTTACTATCTATATGATCTTGGGCAAGTATGTTCATTTCTCTGGGCCTCAGTTTCCTCATCTTTCCTGTAAGTGGAACAGAGAGCCTCTGAGATCCCTACAAGCTCTGGTGACAACCCACGATGCCCTGGATTTACCCTCTGGGTGGACGACTAGCTAGAGGGTTCTAGTTTGCTAGGAATGCAACTATGGAACAAGTCTGTGTTCCTCCAATGTCAGAGAAGTAACACCACACCTGCAAGACAATTTAAAGAATGTAATCAGGTCATAAAATGTTTTGTAATTACACATGAAGTTAAAGAAATAATCAGTTTTTATTACTAGATGCCTTGTGTAACTTTTTTCCTCTTCCCCTGTCCCTCCCCTAATAAGGGAGTTTAGCAAAGAATAAAGAGTCTATTTTGCAAAGCTATTCATAATTCTCTGGGCTTTTTCTAGTGAGGGGATCATTCAGGTTCCTTTCAATCTGACTGAGGCTATGAAATACAGTGGAAGGGGTTGGAGGCAGGTGGGTCAGTAGATAGAGAGCCAGGCCTGGAGATGGGAGGTCCTGGGTTCAAATATGACCTCACATTTTTCCTAGCTGTATGACCCTTGGCAAGTCACTTAACTCCAACTGCCTAGCCTTTACTGTTCTTTTGCCTTGGAACCAATACTTGTATAAATTCTAAGATAGAAGATAAGGGGTTTTTATTTACTTATTTTTGTCTTTTACCAATTACATGTAATAACCAGCTTCCACATAAATTTTTCTTAAGTTATATGATCCAAATTGTCTCCCTCTTTCCCTCCCCTCCCCCAAAGGTAGTAAGCAATTCAATCTGGGATATATATGTATTATCATGCAAAACATATTTCCATATTGTTTATTTTTGTAAGTGAATAACCTTATTAAACCAAAAAAGGTTGGTTTTTTTTAAAGACAGAAAGTATTAGTGTACAATGCGATGGAATTGAGAACGCTTACATGCTCATTCTCCCATGTTTACCCTTGTATCTGTATTCCCCAATACTTGAGTGAATGGCAAACTACTTACACTATCCATAGTCCCGCTGAAGTAAATAGGGTAAATACAAGGGGCAAAAACATCCACACGCTGCATTTCTTCCCATCCATGCCTGCTCCACTGACACAAAGGGAAAAGAGAGAGAGAGATTACTAACAATCCCCTCCTGACAAATACAATTCACTTTTTTAGGGGTGGTAGTGTTCCACCATACTTATACTTTCCTGGTAGTACAGGTAATAGAGTTTTGGGCCAAGAAGAAATCAGGAAAACTTATATTCAAATCCAGTCTCAGACATTTACTAGCTGTGTGTCTCTGGACAAGTCACTTAACTCTTTTTGCCTCAGTTTCCTCATTCACAAAATGAGCTGGAAAATGAAATGTCAAGCTACTCTAGTATCTTTGCCAAGAAAATGCCAAATTAGAGTCATAAAGAGTCAGATATAACTAATAGATCAATAGTACCTACATTTCAAGGTTGTTCTGAGGATAAAATGAACTCATTTATAAAGTGCTCTGCAAACTTCAAAGTTCTATATAAATGCTAGCTATTATGATTTGTTAAAAATAACAGTAATATTCCTAGAATTATACCCTATAAATCAGCTTCATTTCTTCTTTTCTTTTTTTTTAAACCCTTACCTTCCATCTTAGAATCAATACACCTAGCAATGGGAGTTAGGTGACTTACCCAGGGTTATACAGCTGGGAAGTGACATAGGCCAAATTTGAACCCAGTATCTCCCATCTCTAGACCTGACTCTCAATCCACTGAACCACCTAACTATTGCCTAGAATTATACCCTACAGACTATTCTTTTATCCACAAGACAGAGAAGCCCCATTTCTTATAACTTCATAAACAGAACACTCGTTCTCTTACAGGAAGTTATGGGCATGATAACCAAAGCAGGAGGTCAGTTTTTTCAAAGTCTTCTTCAAAAAGATGGAGAATGATGCTCTTATCAGAGTTTTTCTCTTTCTGGGGCAGACAGGCAGAATCATCAACATTCTCAATAAATGAATTTTTGTTATCTTTTAGGACCATTAGGGAAAGATGAGGTACCTGAGTTTTATCTTTATGGTCAGCAATTCTATTTTTGGTGCTATTATTAAAATCTGAGGGTACCCACTATATTAAGTGATCAGGGAAAATCGTGACAGAAATAAATATATGACACTCACTTTGGCAACAGAAGGAAGAAATAAGTTTGGAAACTGGAACTTCTCTTTGGAATACCCTCAGAAGACAATAAAAACTGATAGACCACCAGGGGCCTGAGCTTTATATCACTTATATCAGAATATCCTGGAATAATATGCCAAAACATTACAGTATTACATTATTACAGTACATTACAATATTACATTATAAGTCTCACTTCCCCTTCTTCCCCAGTAAAAAAAAATGCCAAAGAAGAAATGAATAGAAATCTAAACAATCTTAGAAGCAAAGGTTTGTAAAAATGCTATAGTCATTGAATGGAAAGAAAAAAGGACAAAGAAGTTCTCTCTCTGTCTTTGAATCTCCCTCTCCTTCCCCCACTTCCTATCCCATTTCTCTTTCTCCCTTGCCTTCTTTATTTTTTTCCTTCTCTCCCTCCTCTCTCTCTCTCTCTCTCTCTCTCTCTCTCTCTCTCTCTCTCTCTCTCTCTCTCTCTCTCTCTCTCTCTCCTCCCTCCCTCCCTCCTTCCTCTCTCTCTGTCTCTCTCTCTCTCTCACACACACACACACACACACACACACACACACACACACATTATTGTTTAATTGCTTTCAGTCCTGTCTAATTCTTCATGTTTCTTTTGTGGTTTTCTTAGAAAAGACACTGGAATGGTTCCATATTTTCTTGTCTAGTTTGTTTTTTACAGGCAAGAAAACCGAGGCAAGAAGGATTAATGACTTGACCAAGATCACATAACTAGTGTCTGAGGCTGTATTTGAACTCAGGTCTTCCTGACTCCAGGTCTGGTACTCTTTCAACTGTGCCATTTACCCTCTTGCTCTCCAATCCAAGAACATGCCTTAATTCTCACTCTAATTCAAATGGAAGGAAGTTTATCATGATGTATTCTAGATGCTCAAATTCTTCTCTCACCTGGCATCATCTGGTGCCAGGCCCTTGAAAGTCATTGACACATTAATACCCTGGTTCCCACCCTCCAAAGTCATTTCTGAGTTTTGATCATATGCATAAGCCAGGGGGACAAACAGGAACAGACAAATGAAGGTGCTTATACTAAATGAATCTCACATACAGCCTCTCTGTTGCTCTTTGATTGGGTTGACCCTTGCTCACAGATGAGACCTCAGGAATTGATAATCTATCAGCCATGGGTACCATTTCTCTTCCAGCTTCCACAGCTTGGACCAGCAGCCAATATCTTCTTGTATCTTTCAAGTAGGAAGACAGAAGTACTTAGTGGTATTGTATTTACTCACTGGCACCAGTTAGGGCTCTGAATGTAACCTCATCATAAGAGATAGTAAGTTTTTATTAAGTTGCTATGATATATCAGGCACTGTGCTAAGTGCTAAGTATACAAATACAAGCAAACAAGATAAAGGCAGTCTTTGCCCACAAGTAGCTGGCATTAAAAAAAAAAACAACCCTTACCTTCTGTCTTAGAATCAATATTAAAAATTGGTTCTAAGGAAGAAAGGCAGTAAGGACTAGACAACTGGGATTAAGTGACATGTCCAGAGTCACCCAGCTAGGAAGTGTCTGAGGCCAGATTTGAACCCAGGAACTCCTACCGCTAGGTCTGGCACTTTGTCCACTGAGTCATTTAACTGCCCCTCTAGATTACATTCTAACTGGGGATGGGAACACATAAAATGGGAGCTGGAAGCCTCATTGGTGGCAATGTCTACCCAACTTTGAGTTGGAGATAATGGGATACAGTTCCTAGTAGCATGAGATGAAAACTCACCTATCAGAGCCTAGAGTGATTAGATGTACAGACAGAATAGACCTTGGATATCATTTAGTCTAATCCCCTCAATTTATGGAGGAGGAAAGCAAGGATATAACAAGAAGACCAGTCATGTGCATCTGAAGGTGTTGAGAAAGAAGGAAAATGCCAGCTCAATCCACTCAATCCGCAGAAAGATTAAAAGAGTTGAGAGCAAGGGATAGTTGGAATTATATTTATAAATGAGATATGATACAAGTTACACAAACAGGCAAAAAGAAAAATCAGAATTTGAACCCAGTTTCTCCACCTCAAATCTAGTATTTTTTTCTTTTCACTGTATGAAGGACAATGTGATGTAGTAGACAGAGAGACAGCCTAGGAAGACTTGGGCTATTACACTTACCACATTATGTTACTGCCTCCCTTTCTGAGAATATAAGTTACAGAATGATTGTAGATCAGCATTAGTTGAGGGAGTAACCTTATTGGGAATTCCCTATGCCAATGAAATCACATGTCCCAACCAAAAACCAACAAAGGAATGAATATTGATATTTCTTTCTTTAGGCATATATTTAAAATTATTAAAAAGTACATTTATATACATTTGTTTATAAATTTATTTGTATTTATATTTTTATTAATTTGTATTTAGCTTATTTTTTCATTTTGTCCCTTCATTTATAATTAAATTTATTTACTTAATTTTTTCATGTTTATTAATGTATTTTCTCCATTTATTTTCTCCCTTCCTTCCTTGCTTCCTTCCTTGCTTCCTTCCTTCCTTCCTCCCCCTTCCTCAGTTCAACTCTGGCTTCAGACACTTACTAGCTGTGTCACTAGTGACTAGGCAAGTCACTTAACCCTGTTTTGCCTCAATTTCCTCATCTGGAATCCAAAAGTGTTGGACATGACTGAAAATGACTGAATAATCCTCTCTCTCTCTCTCTCTCTCTCTCTCTCTCTCTCTCTCATATACATATACTTACACACATGCACCACAAATTGTTTAGTGAATTACTATACCAAATACAGCCAATAATAGTTCATTTTTTCTCAGAGGAGTAGGGTGTTTCTCCACATGCCTAGGGAAAAACTCTACAGAAAGTAGTATCCCGGAGGATTCAGCACAATACCTTTTTTCTGAGTTGGCACTGTTATACAGTTTCTAAATTCCATTAAGGCTCACATCAAGAAGATCACATCTAAGGATTTTTGTCAATTCTTTTTTACAAAGGAAAATGCAACCCTGGCAGCTTCTAACACACTTTCCTCAAGTCTGAAGAAGCTTCACCTGATCTCTTCTGAAACAATTGTTATATTTAATAATTCTACATGGCCAAATATTCACTAGTGCTATAACAGGGCATTTTACAAAGGGTAGATCTAGCTCAGTAGTTGACTCAATTTGAAATTCCTGTGACACAAAGCCATTGACCAAAATTTCTGTAATACCATTACAACAGGCCTATCTGGTCAGAGTTACAGATGCCAGAGAAAACACAGAGTCTTCATAGTCTTCATATGCCTGATTACTAGCCACTAGGAACCACTGCCAACAGATACTATTCAATGAGATCAAGATGACTAGTTTGATGCCTCTGAAAACATTAAGATAAAATTTAAAAATGTACCACCAGGGACAGCTGGGTGGCTCAGTGGATTGAGAACCAGGATTGGAGATGGGAAATTCTAGATTCAAATCTGACCTCAGACCCTTCCTAGCTGTGTAATCCTGGGCAAGTCCCTTAAGCCCCATTGCCCAGTCCTTATTGCTCTTCTGCTTTGGAACCAATTCCCAATATTGATTCTAAAACAGAAGGTAAAGGTTTAAAAAATAATTTAAAAAATAAGAACATGATTGTTGGTAGAATACTAAGGCTAAAGAATGCCTGATCTATGCCTATAATCTATATCAAATCAAAACAATGATACACTGTCTTTTTTTTTTTAACCCTTACCTTCCATCTTGGAATCAATACTGTTTATTGGTTCCAAGGCAGAAGAGTGGTCAGGGCTGGGCAATGGGGATTAAATGACTTGCCCAGGATCACACAACTGGGAAGTGTCTGAGGCCAGATTTGAACCTAGGACTTCCGATCTCTAGGCCTGACTCTCAATCCACTGAGCTACCTAGCTGCTCCCTGATACACTATCTTAACCAATTTAAAGTATAATTAGTAAATTTGAACCCTGGCAGTTCCTTTTCTTAAAGAAGATCCAGACCTTATGATTTCACTTCTAAGAAGAAATGACTAAATGACGAAGGAGGCAGAATAGTGATATGCAGGTAAAATAAAGGCAAAAACTTGGACAGAGGAGCCTGGTAGAGAATATTGAATTAAGGATAGTAATGATGATGAGAGCTCACATTTCTGTAGGAGATGTGAAGCAAAGGATAGGGTACATAAAAAACCTTAGTAATTCTTCAGTGAGATCCCTGATGGGCTCAGATTTAGGAATGGCATATATCATTCAATCTTTTAATAAAAGCAGGAATTTGAAATAAAAAATGAATATAAAAGAGAGACATAAAATCCATAAGAATAATGTTGGGGAGTCCAAATCCCAGAATAAGTTGACTCAATAAATAATAAAGATGATAATAATCTTTTTTTGAGGCTATGACAAAAAGAACAAATAAGGATTTATTCTGTTTCTTGTAGCAAATGGTGTCATGTGAATCACACAATTTTGGACTGAATCTTTGTTTTTTTGCATATCATCTTATAGCCCTTAATGCCCCAATCTCTTCCTGTGAGTGATTCTTCTAATTACTATAATAATGAATATAATTTTTGAGAGTTACAAATAACATTTTCCCTATATATTAATGTATATAATTTGATCTAATTGTAGCCCTTAAAGAAGAGAGTTTGAATAAAGAAAAATTTTCCCCTTTCCCTCTCTTTCTTATTTACCTTTGCATGTTTCTCTTGATCTTTGTGTTTGGATATCAAACTTTCCACTTAGTTCTGGTCTTTTCTTTACAAGTACTTGGAAATCCTCTATTTTGTTGAAAGCCCATACTTTCCCCTGGAAGTATATAGTCATTTTTGATGGATAGGTGATTCTTGGATGAAGACCCAATTCTCTTGCCTTTCTGAATATCATGTTTCAGGCCTTGCGGTCCTTTAGAGTGGAAGCTGCCAGGTCTTGTGTGATCCTGATTGGTGCTCCTTGGTATCTGAATTGTCTCTTTTTGGCTTCTTGTAAAACTTTTTCCTTAGCTTGAAAGCTTTGGAAATTGGCAATTACATTCCTGGGAGTTGTCTTTTGAGGTTTTAGTGTAGAGGGTGTTCTATGGACTCTTTCAATGTCTATTTTTCCCCCCTGTTCAAGAACATCAGGGCAGTTTTCTTGGATGATTTCTTGTAGTATGATATCAAGATTTCTGTTATTTCTGGCTTGTCAGGTAGACCAATGATTCTCAAATTGTCTCTCCTTCCTCCATTTTCCTGATCTGTCACCTTGTCAGTGAGATATGTTATGTTTTCTTCTATTTTGTCAGTTTTTTGACTTTGCTTTATTAATTCTTGCTGTTTTGCAAGATCATTGGTTTCCAGTTGCTCAATTCTGGTCCTTAAGGCCTGGTTTTCTGCTTTAACCTTTTGGTTTTCTGCTTTAATATTTTGATTTTCTGCTATAATCTTTTGGTTTTCTCTTTGAACTATTTCTCACTTTTCTTGCCAGAAGGCTTCCATATTTTTGATAAGCTCCAATTTAAATTCTTCTAGAGCTTGTGGACAATTCTCATTTTTTGGAAGGTTTTGAGTTTATTTGAATTTCCTCCTGTATTTCCTCTGTAGCCTGGGTTTTTCCTCCATAAAAATTTTCGAGGGTCAATGTCTCTTTTTTGTTTTTTCCCTTGGGGGGTATTTGTTGCTCCTGTGCACAACTTGCCATTTCTTTGGAGGCTTTTCCTTCCCTTTTTAGTCAGAAATCTGAGTGAGATGGGCAGGCTCTCTGTGTATGGAGTTGAATTAAGGAGCAAGGATTTTGCCTGAGGCAGGCTCTTGAATCTCCACAGCCTTTGCTGTTCACTTCCCTTCTCTGTGCCACCTTCCCGAGAGTGCCCATGGTCTGTGCTCCCCAGCCCATCAGGGTTTCAGGTGTAGCTGCTCTCAGGGGTAGGTCTTTGGTCATCTTAGTCACCTCCCAAAGACCTAGAGGTGCACCTTGCTCACTCTAGAGGTGTCCCTCACTCACTCACTGATTCTGGCCTGTGCTGGCTCTGACTCTGGCTCCATAGGTGGGGTGGGGGAGGGTAGATCAGCTCACATTTGGGTGGGAGCTTTTTCACCTCCCTATAGTGTGGAAATTCCCAAATCCCACATACCTTCAATCCTGCACCCTGCTGTAGAGTCCCTTCACTCTTATGAATTTGGTTTTTTTTTTTGTCTTTTGAGGTAGTCTATATCGATGGGCGCTGAGGAGAGGAAGTGTCCTGCGTCTAGACTGCCGCCATGCTTTCCCAGAAGTCCTGGAGCTGAATCTTAATGCCCATCTCATTTAATCTGGCTTTGACAAATTATGCCCCAGAGTGATTATTATAATAACAATGACAATAATAGCTTATTAGCACGTAGTAGTTACAAAGCTCTTAGAATGATAGAATTTTATAGCATCTTCCATTCTAATCTACTTATTCGCCTTACTTTTTCCCCTTCAAGATTAATTTCATTATTTAACCTTATTTTTTTTTCTTTCAGTCACTTCTGGAGTCCTTGGAGCCAACCCATGCTTTTCTTTGAATCTTAGCTTATTGCTTTTTGTGAAGTTACTCTCCTCTTCTAGGAGAACCACTTGGAATTCTTTTAACCCATGGTTTTGTTTCACTGAATTCAGAATTTTCTTGTTTTCTCATATCATTACCTTCAGTTTCTTTGGAAGACTTTGTGCTTCCCTTCGATGGGATGCTCAAGTCCTATCTGGTTGTGTCTCCTTTACACTTTGAATGATATTGCAGGTATAGTTCTTGATGGCATGAGTGGGAGCAGGCACTGCTACCTTTCCTAGTAGCCCAGTTCAGGAATTAGACTTCTGTAGCCCTCTGTCCTTTCCTTACAACAAGGATCCTTTCCTCTGTTGTGGCCCTGACAAGCCACAAGTGGACATCAGAGAATGTCTCACTTCTGCATACTTTTTTTGTTGAGTACAACCAGTTGTTGAGTTCATTTTTCATACTGATCTGTTATATCAAAGATGCCAAGGTCACCCACTGCATCCCAAGTCATTGCCAGTTATCCTGACTTTTCTCTTGCCTCTATATTTTGATGACTCTGGGAGATAGAGGAAGGTTGATTTTGTACAACTCTGCTTCACTTAAATCCAATTCTAGTGAAAATCAAGACATTGCCCTTATGATGTCATTGGTCCTCTTTGAAAACTGTGAACCTTAAAAAATTCTCAGACCCTACTTCATAAGGTTTGGTTAAGAACATTCCTCATACTTTAGGGGAAGAAACTCCTTGCTGAACAATGAAAAATACTTAAACCCATATTTAGAGTAAGGCAAAAGTTCTTAAGCTGTGCCTATTTTTAGATCTAATACAAAAGGGTGCTAAGTACCTATAAAGGTCAGGCAACTTGTGAATTTACAAGGAGCAAAGAGGTGAGAACTTACTCAGAGGTTTTTTCAGGTGTGAACTTAATCAAAAGTTTAAGCCTACTTAGGTGTGAATTAAGAGTGGTCTGTCCTTTGGAAAAACGTCTACTGTGATCTGTGATTGGTAGATGTGAGAACTTAGGGGAGGTGACATAGGAGAAAATTCCCTTTAAAAGGAGATGAAAAGTTGAGAGAGGGATTGTCTCAGAAAAATTCTCTCTGGAGATGGAGCTGGCCAAAGCTGCCTGGTGTCTCTCTGAACACTAGAATCTAGCTTGGGACAAATCTTGTGGTGAGTGGATTGAAGACTGACTGATCTCTCTCTCTCTTAAGGCTGGTCTAATCTGACCTAGCTTTTTTTCCTCATTATTCCCTTTCTCTCTCTCTCTCTTTCTTTAATTCCTAATTTGTATTAATTAAAATCTCTATAAAACCCAGCTGACTTGGGTATATTTAATATTTGGGAATTTTCCCCTGACACTGTCTTGAAACCATATTTCTGCGGTCACAATTTAAGCCAAACCACTCTTTTATCTGCCACAGTTTATAACTCCCACTATTTTAATCAGCACAAAACCAAGGACGAACAGCAACAACAGCTCTCTATACTTCAAGGTCTGTACTTCCCTTTTGGGGTCTGACTTTGTCCCCTGTTCCAACTATTTAGGGTCAATATCCTCTCCCTTGTGTACCTACTCAGTGTATTTGCAGACTTTGAGAGGGGACTGAGTACAATTCTCCCCCCCCCCCCAAATGCCTTCACTTGGGGAATACCAAGTTTCTGGGGTCAAGAAGACCTGAATTTGAATTCTGCCTTAAATACTTCTCAATTGTGTAGCCATGGGCAGGTCACTTAACCTCAATCTGCCTCAGATTCCTCATCTGTAAAATGGGCGTAAATAGCATCTACTATCCCAGAGTGGTTATAAAGATCAAATGAGATGGCATTTGTGAAGTGTTTTGCAAATCTTAAAATGCCAGGGTTGTGTAAGTTCTGGCTATTATTATTATAGGTTCCCCTGGTTCATTCCTACTCATAGCACAGACAGGCCTTTGCCTCTGTATGATTGAGCTGAGTATAAGAACTCATTTTGCCAATATGAGTTTGAATGATGTGTTCACTCAAGGGCACACATAGGCTTTGGGTTCTGAAATCAGGCCGATTTGGCTCATCTGTGCTCAGACTTTAACCCACTTCAAACTCTTGTTGGCTTCTTTCTCCCATCTTGCAATTCAAGCACAAGAAGACTTGTGGTTGTCATCTTGCACAGTCTAGGAGAAGATAAAGGGACTCACCCTGCTTCTCTTCAGTGTTAATGAGCATTGCTTTGTCTGATATCCTTTTAGATACACTGGCTGGAGTGTACATTGGAGAGCTTTCACATACCCATCTTAGCCAAGAGTCTCCAAAAATAAATTTAATAAGTGGTTTTAATGCATTGATAGAGGGGGAGAATTTGCATACTCTCATAATCAGGGAATTCAGACCTGTGGTTTCCACAGCAACAGTAACTTGGCCCCTTTGTGCAAGGTACATATAAGGATTCAGGTGTAGTTTGGTAAATTAATCTGTTAAATCCATAGACATCATGGAAACTGAGGACTTGGGTGGATGACTTGCCTGCTATTTGGGGCAGTTTTCCAAGAACTCCCTAGTTCCCTGGTCTTTATAATCAGCCTGGGGCAGACTACCCAGATTTCCTACGAGTAGTAGCTTGAAGATGCTGGTGCAGTCACAGACTGTGGGAAGAAAGCGTCACAGGCAGCTGCAGGAGAAGCTATGGAAGGAGACAGAGGCTTATGTGAAGATGGCCAGGGGAAGAGGATTCAGAAACAGTCAGAACATAAACTTTGGTTACATGAACCTATAGTACTGATCAAAAGTGAGCTAGAAACCCGCATCTAGAAGCAGAGAGAGACTTTGGTTATCCTACTCCTTCCCTAAACACATAGGGGAAAGCAGCTTCTTCTGTCAATAAAGAATCCCTCCAGTTCCTGGCACTAAAGGACTTGGAGTTCAGAATCCTGCCTCAGACACATACTGATAGTAAGACCCTGGGCAAGTCAAACCACTGCTTTGGTTTCCTCATTTATAAAATGAGGGTAACAACATCACTTATCTTCCAGGATTGTTGGGAGGATAAAATGAGATAATGTATATGAAGTGCTTTAGCATCATATTACCACTAATTGTTATTATTATTGGAAAAGTCCATATATGAGTATGGCAAAGGGGATTACACTAAGACATTAATTGAATGCTAAAAATGTACTTAACAGCACATAGGAGACATACACAGAATGCCTATTTAACTAATATTATCATGAACAAACAATGAACAGTTGAAATTTATTTTATAAGCATTCTATGATCTCTCCATCTTACTGCTATCCAAACTAAAAAATTAAATTAAAAAATAACAATCATGCCACACCCAGTAAAACAATTCCATTGCTCATGTCTAAAAATGTATATATCATTTCATATCCTTTGACTGTTTTTCTTTTGGGGCTCAACACATTGAGTTCCTTCTGTATTTTAGATATACATTCTCTATCAGAGAAACTTGTTTCAAAGATTCCCCACTCCCCCAAGCCCCAGTTCTCTCTTTCCTTTCTAAACTAACAACATTAACTTTTGAAATAATCAGACTGATCCTGTATCATCTTTTAATTGACCCTATTTATAGTTAATTGATTTTGTCCTGTAATTGCCCAAATCATGAAATACAGCTGATCTGTAATGAGTTAAGTTTAGAAATCCAGTACTGCTAATCATTATTCTATTCTTGCCTCGAGGAATTGTGTTATCCTTGAGGGATGCAGATGGATCCCAGGGAGTTTGACCTAAAACCAAGCTATCCTTCAAGATTGTCTGGCTTGTTATTCAGAAAAATCTGGCCCACTTTCTAAAACCATGCAGTGGACTCAAACAATGAACATTTCTTAGTCACAGGAGGGAAGGATGGAATTGTTATCCTCTCTGTCCTAATTTCCAACCAATCATATTGTCCTCCATGCCTCGGCTCTGGAATCATTGACTTCACCACTTATGATGTCAAATTCTTTTAACCAATTATAGCTTGTGCTCTGTCTATGGTGTCCTGCTCTTTGTTCTTCCCTAAAAACTAAAAAGTGGAGCCATTCCTTACTCTGGGATCTTAGCTTTGCTGAGGAACTCAATATCCTATTTATTGGCAAATTCATACTTTAGTAATAAATAGATCATGCTTGGAACTCTGTGTCTTGATTTACATTATTTTGATCTTAACAATTTGTGCAAAAACAAAAGATTGTTCTACTGTCCTAAAGACAAGAGAGAATAGAAATGTATAGTTCTCCTATGGGCCTGAACCCATTCCTTTTATTTAAAAATAAGCAGTATAAGCACTCCTTTTTTTTTTTTTAAATATATTTTATTTGATCATTTCCAAGCATTATTCGTTAAAGACATAGATCATTTTCTTTTCCTCCCCCCCACCCCCCATAGCCGACGCGTAAGTCCACTGGGCATTAGATGTTTTCTTGATTTGAACCCATTGCTTTGTTGATAGTATTTGCATTAGAGTGTTCATTTAAAGTCTATCCTCTGTCATGTCCCCTCAACCTCTGTATTCAGGCAGTTGCTTTTTCTCGGTGTTTCCACTCCCATAGTTTATCCTTTGCTTATGAATGGTGTTTTTTTTCTCCTGGATCCCTGAAAGTTGTTCAGGGACATTACACCGCCCCTAATGGAGAAGTCCATTACGTTCGATTATACCACAGTGTATTAGTCTCTGTGTACAATGTTCTCCTGGTTCTGCTCCTCTCGCTCTGCATCACTTCCTGGAGGTTGTTCCAGTCTCCATGGAACTTCTCCACTTTATTATTCCTTTGAGCACAATAGTATTCCATCACCAACATATACCACAGTTTGTTCAGCCATTCCCCAATTGATGGGCATCCCCTCGTTTTCCAGTTTTGGGCCACCACAAAGAGCGCAGCTATGAATATTTTTGTACAAGTCTTTGTGTCCATTATCTCTTTGGGATACAGACCCAGCAGAAGCACTCCTTTTCCTTCATTTCAAAGTCTCATTGGTTCCTGTAACTGCCCACAGAGGCTAGGCTAGTACTAGAAAAAATGGGCATATAATATGATTTTAGATTTCTATTTCAGAAACTTTAGTAGCTATTGACAAATGCTAATTTCCACAGCTAGCTTATCTACATTTCAGTCAACTTAGCAAGTGTTTATTGAAACATTTAAAAAATATTCCTCCTACTGTTCCATAGGTGATTCAACATATAGCAAAATAACTAAATTATACAATACCTTGTCCCCTAAGATGCTTAGCTATATTGGCAAGCCAAATCTTTACAAATACTTGGAAATCTTTTATTTTTGTTAAATGCTCATATTTTCCCCTGGAAGTATATAGTCAGTTTTGATGGGTAGGTGATCCTTGGTTGTAGACCCAATTCTCTTGCCTTTTTGAATATCATATTCTGAGTCTTGTGATCCTTTAGCATAGAAGCTGCCAGATCCTGTGTAATCCTGACTGGGGCTCCTTGATATCTGAATTGTCTCTTTCTGGCTTCTTGAAATATTTTCTCCTTGGCTTGGAAACTCTTGGATTTGACAATTTCATTTCTAGGGGTTGTCTTTTGAGAATTTAATATAGAGGGTGATCTATGGACTCTTTCAATGTCTATTATGCCCTCTTGTTCAAGAATATCATGGAAATTCTCTTGGATAATCTCTTGTAATACAAAGTCAAGGCTTCTGTTTTTTTCTAGGTTTTTCAGGTAGACCAATGATTCTCAAATTGTCTCTCCTGGACCTGTTTTCCAGGTCATTTGCTTTTTTCAATGAGATATTTCATTTTTTCATTCTTTTGATTTTGCTTTATTAATTCTTCCTGTCTTGTGAGATCAAAAGCTTCTACTTGCCCAATTCTAGTCTTTAAAAACTGGTTTTCAGCTATAATCTTTTGATTTTCCTTTTTGGTTTAGTCTAACCTGCTTTTCATGGCTTCCAGCAGGTCAGTTCTTGTCTCTAATTTGCTTATCACTTCATGTGATTTATATGCTTCCTTTTTCAAGTGAGAGATTCTGTCTTTTAAACTGTTATTTTCTTTTTAAATTGATATTTACCACCTTTCTTCCCAAGTTTCTTCTAGCTTTCTTACTTGATTCTTTTTTTTAACCATTTCCTTCCATTTTGGAGTCAATACTGTGTATTGGCTCCAAGGTAGAGGAGTGGTAAGGGCTAGGCAATGGAGGTTAAGTGACTTGCCCAGGATCACACAGCTAGAAAGTGTCTGAGACCAGATTTGAACCTAGGACCTTCTATCTCTAGGCTTGGCTCTCAATCAACTGAGCCACCCAGCTGCCCCCTTTTTTACTTGATTCTTGAATTCCAATTTGAGTTCCTGGAGAGCTTGTGATCAATTTCCATTTTTTTGGAAAGTTTGGATGTGTTTGTCTGTTTGTCACTCTTTGCTGTTGCCTCTGTACTCTGCTCCTTTTCACCATAGAAGTTATCCAATGTCAGAGGCTGTCTCTGTTATATCATACTTTTTTTGGTACTTGTGGATTGTAGTTCTTGGGTGTTGATGGCCATTGCTGTGTTAATTTCATCTTTCCTTCTCAGCCAGAAGTCTGATTGAGGAGGGCAGGCAGCTCTCCACATAGGGAGCTACAGAGTAGGTTTTACCCTGAAGTTATTTTTTCAGGGCACTATCTCTGTTCCTGTGCTTCTTGGGCCCCAAGTCTCACTGCCACGGCTTTTCACTGTCCTCAGGGGTAAGACTGTGGTGCCCTCAGCCAGCCCCTGAGAATTTAGAGATTGCCTTGGCCCTCACTCTGACTCTGGCATGGTAGGTGATGTACACTTTGGTAGGTGTAAATTTACCCCCTTATAGCATGGAAATGCCCAATTCTGCCTATCCTCAAGGCTGTGCCCCTTGACAGAGCTCCTTCCCTCGTCTGATTTTGATTTTTGTACTTTTGAGATACTTTGTTGTGATCATAGAAGGAAGAGTCGTGAAGTTCCTTCTACACTGCAGCCATCTTAGCCCAAAAGCTGCAAGCCAAATCTTATACTCAAAAACAATTAAAGAATATTAAAATACAGTACATAATAGAACGATAAATTTAATTTAAACAAATAAACGTCACTCACATGAATATAGGCCCTTAAGATTTACATAAAAAACACTTTTCTCCCAAGGACCCCCTGAGGAAAGGAGTACATGTATTGCTATCCCATTATACTGATGATAAAACAGAGCCTTGGCTCAGTTAATGAGTTTCTTGATCACACATCTTGTGTAGGGATTTAAACCGCAGTGTCAAAGTGACACAAAGTCCAGGGATCCTTCTTATTACTTTCTTATTTTCCAAATTACTTCTGTGGAAAGGAAACTAAAACAAGTTCTGGACTTTCTGCCACTGTGTTGGAACAAGCAACAGTGGGAATATCAGAGAGAGAGGAAATTGACAAGACTGACAGTTGGTGGGAGAAGGGCAACTGGGAGTGGCAGTTGGTCTTGTGACTAGCACTTGCTTCCTGGCCTTGGAAGTAGGAGGAGCTTTTCTTCCAAGTCTCTGGATTGAAGTGCCTCTATTTTCTTCAGCCCGAAGAGACAGGCCTAACCAGCTCTTAAGGTCAGAACTTTTCTTGTTGCTTGCTGTCTAGTGCTAAGATTTTGAAATTAAGAAAACTAGCACAGATATAGTGTAGACAGGAATAAGAGAAACCCTCCACCAGCCTGTGAGGTCTGGCCTCAGCTCCAAAGCTGAGAAAGACTCCAACTTTATTTAGGGACATCCCTCTTCCCCTTTCCCTGATACCTCTTCAATCCAAACTGGTTATTAAAATTTATCTTATTTGAATATTGCAGTCAGATAAGAGGACTATCTTTTCTGGGGCATAGAGGGAACTGAACCTCAGTTCAGTCATCCAACTACAAAAGGTCCTTATCAGACCCCTGCTGGGCAACCAAAGTCTGGGGAAAGTCTTGTCCCTCAGGAGGGTCTGTGTTTACCTGCTCTGGAGCATCTTCGGCATCAATCCATAGAGAAGACATCCCTGCAGGCTATCATAAGTGGCTCATTTCTTGGACACCCCATTTTGTTCAAAATATAGCCTCTTGGCAGGGGGCATCTCTCTCCTTTTCCCACCCTCCCTTCAACTCCTCCATTCCCTGCTACAAACCTTCCATATCCCATGTTCTTCATATACACTCATCTCTCCCTATAAATATTAGTTTTTGGCAGAGCTGGCTAGGTTTTCCAACTGACTTTGTCAAGAATTTGGGAAAAAGAAGGCAGTTGGAATTGTCAGAGAAGTTTCAGATATATCAGGCCTACATACATTTCAAAAACCTGTGTGACTGTGGAAAGCAGCCATTTTGAGAGCAGTGTTGAGTGCAACTAATCTGCTTAGCAACACCACAGCCAAAGAAACCACTCCTTCTGAAGGGAGGAGGCAACTCTTAATGGGCCAGACTTTAAAACATTTTTACTGTTACAAAAGGCTTTTGAAGATACAAGATGGCAAAGAAACTATTATTTGCCATGGTTTATCTCTTCTTGATTGGACATTTCTTTTATATGTTTTACAACTTGCTTTTTGTCAAGATTCCATATTATATTTATTTTCTGCTTACCATCTATGAAAGTTTGCAATGGCTGAATATAAGTGTAAATCACTTGATTTCATTAATTCCCACATATGCTGGAGCATTATTCTTCTTAATCCAATTATACTATGCCCTAAAAAAAGGTGTACATCTAATTTATGAGAAAAAAGAAAAAGACAATAAAATGGCTGTGATAATTTTAGCCATGAGGGAGGAGATAATGTAACTAAAGCAAATGATTAAGACTGAGGAGAAACAAAGTGGTAAATATATTAACACACAACATGACATACCTAAAAATAACAATGTAGTTAAGGAAGAAAATATAGATGGGGCTGAAGATGGAATACCAATATTGCCACTAAGAGATCAAACAAGCCTACAACCAGACAGTGGCATAATTCATATTAAAATATATAAACCATTTATAACAGCTGACCTTGAAAGTCTGAAAAAAAAGGATGCCTTCCTGGTTTTCAGAACCTGTGAGATGTTTGAAAGAATTTAAAAGAGCAATTAGACTTTATGATCCAGATTTCCAGGACACTGAAATTCTTCTCTCAGAATTATTTACAAAAAGGGAAAAACAACAATTCATTGATGAAACTAGAAATAATCCAAATTTAACATCATGGCCAGAGGAAGGAACAGACTTAGAGTTATCTAATAATGCAAACCTATGTTCTCTAAAAAAAGGTCAGAGACGATCTATTAGAGGCAATGAAAAGTTTTTTAAAAAGATCAGATATGGGGACAATTTGAAAAATTGAGACAGGCAAGTGGGGAAGATCCATCAAAGTTCCTCAATAGAGTGATTGAAGTAGCAGAGGATGTGCTTGCATTTGAAAATTTAACTGAACAAAATCTCCAACACATATGATGATTTGTGAAAGGCAGTAACACACCTATTAGATCATATTTTAAACTTCAATGCCCAGACTGGGAAACACTAAGTCTATTTTCCACATTACTTCTCGGATAAGGAAATATGCCTGCATTTACACAATTCCATCATTTCTTGCTGCTATCAAAACCAGTGGCCAGTAGAGGGCAGCACAGTTCTAACTTAACCTGGGCAGACCATGCCTTGGCTCTGAAGATAGTTAGAGGGTGATGATGAACCATAGCTTATCAAAGATTTCATTGTTCCACAGTTGGATGAACAAGGTAGTTGATTTGAGAAAAGTATCAAAGATCTGTCATTGGAAGAATTAACTAGGTCTTATTACTGAGCAAACAGGCTCAGGACAAACACAAGGTATCAGTCATAAGCAGTCAAATCATCTTATCAAAAGTGTCTGTAAAAATGCATCACAATCAAAATATCAAGGAACCTTCCTCATGAGACTAGAAAGAATCATCATGAATGCATAAAGTAATAACAAGAAGGCAATAAAATAGAGGAGAAAAAATGGAGAAACATCAATGCAATAGAACAGATGCCTCAGATATCCATCTGAGAATATATAGTGAGTGATAAACCTAGAGAAAAGAAAAAGCAGGGAAAGGTTCATTTTTTATGAAATGTATATTTGGAGATGGCAATCTGATGAGAAAGGAGTTTAGATTAACATCTTCCAACATATATACTTCACTGATTGTTCAACTAGATGAGAGAGAAAAACAAACACCAATGAACCCTGTCACTCTTGAAAAAATCCTACAGAAATGTCATGAGATATCTATTTCAATTTTTAAAGCCTGAATATACTATGTTTATACATTTAATGTTTGCCAAGTGCTTTATAAATGCTATCTTTTACAGATGGGGTAACTGAGACACATTAAAGTGGTTGAGTGATTTTCCAAGGGTGACACTTAGTAAGTGTTTGAGACTGAATTTAAATTCAGGTCTTCCTCTCTTCAGGTCCAGGGCTCTATCCACTGCCCCTCACTAGTTACCAATTATGAAAAAGAGGAGATTAGAAAAATTAATGGAAGGAATTAAGGACTTCAAGGTAGCTCTATTTGAATACACGGATATATCTATATATCAAAGCACAATGTAATTAAAATTAAAAGAAAAATAAGAGATTGGGGGAAATTTTAAGATCAACATGCTAAGAGCTAGCATGATATGGAGGATAGAAATTTGGCCTCTGAGTCAAGAGATCTATAAAATAGACACTGGAAAAGTCCCTGAATGCCCCAAGATGATGTTCTAATATTATAAATTTCAGAGAAAGTATCAGTAGGGAATTCCTCATCAGAAACTCTCAAAACCCATGACAGGCCTACTAAAAAAAAAAAAGATAGAAAAACCAGACATCTAAAATGTCTTAACTTTAAAAGTCACAGACACAATCAAAGAATATGAACAATTTTCACAGAAGAAACAAAAACTGTAATCACTTGAAAAAAATCCATAACCACCATTCTTCACTTTATTTTCTCCATGAATTTTTCTCTAGTGTAATATGTGTTTTGTTTCATATGACAAACATGGAAATATCTATTATATTGTAACATATGTATAACCTATATCATATTACCTGCCTTCTTGGGGAAAGGTGGGAGGGAGAGAACATGGATTGCAAAATGTCAGAAAATGATTATTAAAGTGTTATTGACATGTAATTTGGAAAAAATAATACAAATATAAAAAAAAGAAAAATACATAATCTCACTAATAAGAAATGTGAGTTACCATTTAACATCCTTGAAATGAAGAAAAATAAGACAATGAAACTCAGCATTGGCAAGATGGTACACTCATCTATGGCTGGTGGAATTATAAGTTTGTGGAATCATTTTGAAGAGTGTCCTTGCAGCACAAATTTAAAGCCCTTTAAAACCTGTTCTTAACCTAGTTAGCCTTATTGCACATTGTCCCCAAATTGTCTTTCTTATTTTGTTGTTCAGTCATTTCAGTAGTGTTTTTCTTTTCATGATCTCAGCAAAGATACTGAAGTAGTTTGCTGTTTCTTTCTTCAGCTCATTTTACAGATGAGGAAACTGAAACGGAGTTAAGTGACTTGCTCAGGCTCACACAGCTAGTAAGGGTTTCAGGACAGATTTCATCTCAGGAAAATGAGTCTTCTTGACTACAGGCTTGGTGCTCTCCATCTCCATCTTTATAGGCTCTTGTCCCATGTGGTGTTCCATCCCCACCTCCACCATTTAGGATTTCTATTTTCTTTCAAAGGCTCAACTCAGTCTCTCCCTGCAAGTACATTCCTCCTGCACCCAGCATTGTTATCTTCCTCCATTAGAAAGTAAACTCCTTGGGGGCAGCTGGATAACTCAGTGGATTGAGAACCAGGCCTAGAGATGGGAGGTCCTAGGTTCAAATCTGGTCTCAGACACTTTCTAGCTGTGTGACCCTGGGCAAGTCACTTGACCCCCATTGCCTAGCCCTTACCATTCTTCTGCCTTGGAGCCAATACACAGTATTGACTCCAAGACGGAAGGTAAGGATTAAAAAAACAAAGAAAAAAAAAGAAAGTAAACTCCTTGAGGGTAGTGATAGTTTGGGGGGGGGGTTGCTTTTATTTGTATGCTTAGCACAGTGTCTGGCACATTGTAAGAGCTTAAAAATGTTTGTTGCCTGGGTGCCATCTTCTATTGGAGCCTTTTTTGATTTGCTGAGCTGCTGGTGCCTTTCCCAACAAATTATCAAGTTATCCTGTATCTATTGTGTGTGTGTGTGTGTGTGTATGCATGCGCACATATGTGTGATTCTCTGTATACACACTGGCTCCTCTAGCTAGAATGTAAATTCCTTGAGAGTAGGGATGGTTACAATTTTGTTCTTGTAACCTCAGGACCTAGCATAGTATTTGTGTTCTAGGTTCATCCTGATTGAAGCTAGTTCTTTGTGAGTTTAAGCTCAATACTGGGGGGAAAGTCATTTGAAATTACTTGAAGATCATTTAATATTTTTTTAAAGGAGGTTTACTTAGCCATAGCAGGGGAAGGATATTCAACAAGGACATTCTATCTGGAACATTGAGTCGATTCAGCTGAACTAAGCCCAACACCACAGTTTGTCAGTAAAGAACTGAAAAAAGGCTGGTGTTATTTGTGTGTTTGTTTCATTTTCAGTTGACCAGGAAGTAATGGCAACAGTCAAAGCCTTTGGTCTCCTGAGCCAATCTAATCTCAGGGATGGTTCTGATACCTTCTAAGGAAAAACTAGCCTGATTTGTATGCAGGTGGTGGACAGTAGGAATTTATTCCTACCACAACCTGGCACACAACAAATATTCAAATAACAATAACAACATTTTATAAACTTTATCTCATTTTATCCTCACAACAACCCTGTGAGGTAGTGCTATTATTTCCCTCACTGTACACATTAAGGAACTGAGGCATAGAGAAATTAGGTGACTTGTCTAAGATCAAATGGCTAATAAGTGTTGGAGCCTGGTTTTGAATATAGGGAGTTTCTGACTCTAAGCCTAGAGCTCATTTGCCACATCCCCTAGCTGTTTGTTGACACACAACAAAAATTACAAAAATAATCTACAAATTACAAAATAAATTATAAATTACAAAAAAATACTCTTTGATCCAAGATTTCATTATTGGGTGAATATCCTGAACATGTCACAGTAGAAAGCTTGACGGTGTGGTGGATAAAGTATATCGGACCTGGAGTCAGGAGGAACTGAGTTCAAATGCAGCTTCAGATGCTATCCTCATCTCTAAAATAAGAATGAATAGTCATACAGAATTGTTGTGATGTTTAAATGAGATGATATTCTGAAAGTATTTTAATGTGTTATGTAAATGCTAGGTGTTATTATTATTATAAAGTCTCCTTTTATTTCTGACAAATGTCCCCTCCTCTCTTCTGACACTTGCTACCAACCTGGAGCAATGGAAGGCTCTTGAACCTTCCTGAAAAGGGGAGTGAAAAGGTTTCTTTAAGTGATCATGGACTGGGTTAAGGTGAACACTTTGCAGCTGAAGAGGATGGATATGAGAGATGTTGAGGAGGAAAAATTGACAAGATTTGGCAACGGACATGTGGGCAGTGAGGGAGATGGAAGAATGGAAGATGACTCTGGGATTGAGGATCTAAGTGACTGAAAAGGTAGTGATGCTCTCAACAGAAAAGAAAAGTTAGGAAGAATGTTGTGGTGTGTTTGGGGGTAAATAGAATTAGTTCTAATTTGAGTGAGTTTGGGATACCAAAAAGCATATGTTAATATTTTCTGTCTCTTTATTCTTCTGTTTCTCTCTCTTTCCTTATTTCTGTTTCTGTACCTCTTTGTCTCTGTTTCTATCAGATAAGTCTCCATATTTCAGTTATTCATGGGTCTGAATATACCAAAAGGCAGAGGAATACATAATGTTTGAAACCACCATAGAAAATGAAACAATATCAATATGTAATACATATGCATCAAAAGGCATGGCATTTTAAAACCTAATGGAAAAGTTAAGCAAGTTGGAAGGAGAAAATCTGAAAGTGCCACATTCAGACCTAGACTAATCTAACAAAAATATAAAGAAGAATAAAAGTCAAGGACCTAAATAGAGCTTTAGAAAATTTAGAAGTGATAAATCTTTAGTGATTGCTAAATAAGAAAATTAAAATATATTTCTAAGCTATAAATGGCACATTTACAAAATTGACCATCTACTATAGAATAAAAACCTCATAAAGAAATGCAAAAATAGACAAACTTAAATAAATGGAGAGATATCAATTGCTCATGGCTGGACCATACCAATAAAATGAAAATGTCAATACTACCTAAACTGATTTACATATTGAGTAACATATCAAATTACCAAAAAAAGAAGCAGATGAAATAATAACAAAGACCAAGAAAGTCGAGGAATAAAACAAAATGTAAAATAAAGGGAGCCACCAGTACCATGTCTCCAACTATAGTGTGGAGCATTAATCATTAAACAATTTAGTACCAGTTGAGAATGAATAGATTTAGTTCAAAGAAACAAAGAGAAGCATAGAATTTAACGAATCTAAGGACATCAACTAGATGGGCAAGGACAAAAAATTGGTGAAAAAGTATTACTTAAAAAACTGAAAAGCTGGACAGAAATTAAGCTTAGATCAAGATTACATACCATCTACTATGAATAAGCTCCAAATTTGTTTATAACCTAAAGAATCTTACATCATAAAAAAAGTATCAAGAATGTGGTAACTTTCACAATGACAAATAGGGGAAGAATTTTTGACAGAACAAAGGATAGATATGATTACAGGTATGGACAATTCTGAGAACATAAAATTGAAACGTTTTTATACAAAAAATTAGTATGTGTAAAATTATTATTCTTTTTTGGAAAATTTAATGTAATTAATTAATTTAGAACATTTTTCTATGGTTACAAGATTTATATTCTTTCCCTCCCTTTCCCCAACCTCCCTCCCGTAGCTGACATGCAATTCCACTGGGTTTTACATGTGTCATTGATCAAGACCTATTTCCATATTATTGATATTTGCACTAGGGTGATCATTTAGTCTATATCAGTATGGGTAAAATTAGAAGGAAAATAGTTAACCAGGAAAAAAATTCTTAGCAGCAATCATTTCTGATAAAAGCTTTCTATTCAAGTTATAAAGAAAACTGATTCAGATATATAAGAACCAGAACCACTCCCTAGAATAGTCACCATATCTGACAGGCAATTCTCAAATGAAAAAATCCAAGCTATCAACAAGTATATGAGGAAAAAACGCTCCAAATTACTGAAATAAGAGAAATTCAAATTAGGGAAGCTAGACAATTTAATGTAGAGAAGTGAATTGGTTCAGCCATTCTGGAAAGCAATTTGAAACTATGATCCCCAAATTTACTAAACTGTGCATATTATTTGATTTAGCAATATTACTAATAGGATTATAAACCAAAGAGGTCAAGGAAAGAGGAAACGGATCCATTCATACAAAAATATTTAGAGCAGCAGTTTTTGTTGTAGCATATACCTGAAAACAAAGTAGATGCCCCTTATTTGAAGAACAAATTATGTTATATGAATGTAATTTTATCAATGTATAAATTCCTTTTGCTTGACTTGCTTGCTTGTTACAAAGGAAGGTTCTGTGTGTGTGTGTGTGTGTGTG
The DNA here is from genome assembly GCF_027887165.1 of Monodelphis domestica. Classification (NCBI taxonomy): domain Eukaryota; kingdom Metazoa; phylum Chordata; class Mammalia; order Didelphimorphia; family Didelphidae; genus Monodelphis; species Monodelphis domestica. The sequence continues at coordinate 277,982,397 of NC_077232.1, forward strand.
TGTGTGTGTGTGTGTGTATAGTCTAGGCAAGATAAAGGACAATAATGTCAAAAAGATAAGAAAAGGAAGAAGAGAGCATCAATAAAATATTTTTAAAATACACAGAAGAGAGAAAGAAGGAAGACCAAAGGGATTTACAGCTTTGGGACTACTAAGTTAAATTAATTATATTCTTAAAAAAAACCCAATATATACAACATAATAGAGATAAATGGCTTTTTAGTCATATCTTTTCTGTTCTTTTGATATGAAAACAATTATATTTCTTACTATTTGTCAAGATAAAAAAAATCATAAAGAAAATTTTCACATATGTCCTGGCCACAAGCTGTATCTATATGAACCTGACACTCTAAAACAAAGAAAAATATGTAAGGTGGTCTTCAGACCTGTGTGACTTCCTTCTGCTTCTAAGGGGTTCAGAGGGTACTGTCTTATGCTCACCACATGGTGAATGTCATAGTCTCATGTGAGCTCCTTGAAAGCTCCTTGTTTTTTGCTTTCATTGTATCCTCACTCCTTAGCAATGCCAGGTTATAGTAAACACTGAATTTCCAGTCATGGCCAACTCTTCATGACCCCCTTTTTAGTTTTCTTGGCAAAGATAATGGAGAGGTTTGCCATTTCCTTCTCTAGCTCATTTTACAGATAGGGAACTGCGATAAACAGGGTTATGTGACTTGCCCTAATAACACAGCTAATAAGGGTCTGAGGTTGGATTTGGCCCAACATCCACTGTACTACCTAAACACTGCATAAATGCTTATTGTTGACTGAATCCAATATGCCAGATGCCTTCCTCACATTCTCCAGACATTAAGGGAAGCATTCTGAGTGTACACCTTTCATCCTTTGCCCTCAAATACATGAACAGCTTATCTTCTCTTTCTAGCATCTATTTCCTTTCTGACATCTTTTGTTCTTGTTTTTCAAAGTTCTTCCTGGGTTTACATTGCAGACAGCTCACACTCACTATGCACCTCTCCATTACTTTCTGGTTAATATGAATTTTTAATTCAGTGGAGAATATATTGCACATGTAATCATTCAAGATTCCTGGAAAGATATGACAGAAATAGCATTGTTCAATAGCCATCTAACCTATAAACATAAGGTAAGGCATAAAACAAGGAGCTCAATACTCACTACAGGAATTCACTACCATGAATCCAAGTCAGAAATGGGTTCCCTGTGGGTGGTGTCATTCTTCAGATACTACTGTTTGATAGTTACACTGAGGGGTCATCGCCAGAATATTACACCAGAAGAGTGGATTGAGTAATCTACAAAATAGCCTTAGGATCTAATTTCCTTCCTAGTAATTTAATACCTAATAAGGAACTCAGAAGAACTAGAGTAATGTCTTCAAGGAAAATTATGATTTAAAAAGTTAATTGGCTACCTGGCAAGGTCAAGGGATAATAGCTTCATTTTCCTACTGGTATCATCTTAATAATAATAACCTTCACCAGAATATTAACTCTCTTAGAAGAGAATTTTGTTTGTTTTTTTGTCTTGCCTCATTATTGTTTACATTTTTCCATAAAACTTTTTTTGGAGAAAATTTTATTTAATTAATTTAGAATATCTTTCCATGGTTACAAGATTCATGTTCTTTCCTTCCCCCCACCCGCACCCCCTCCTGTAGCTGACACTCAATTCCACTGGATTTTACATGTGTCATTGATCAAGACCTATTTCCATATTATTAATATTTGCACTAGGGTGATCATTTAGAGTCTACATCCCAAATCATATCCCCATCAACCCATATGTTCAAGCAGTTGTTTTTCTTCTGTGTTTCTATTCCCACAGTTTGAAGAGAATTTTATAAAGAATGTCTACTGCACCTTTCTTATTTGGACATTTTTATTTATCAAAAGGAGTAGGGGAAAGTACACTTGTATGAGAAATATTGAGAAAAGCAGCTTCTAGGGAGTGTGAATTTTAAAAGTCTCCATCTTGGTCTAGCACCCAAAAATTGTGCACACCCACACTACACGGGCATGTGCTAGTCAATGACAAATCAGAAATAACTAACTGCCCACCTGGGCTGTCCTAAGCCAAGCTAGAGCCACCATTGGCACTTGTGAGGCACAGGAAGTGAGGTAGGGAACAGCCGCTGGAATTAGCGCACTTCCTGTGGAGAGAGCTAGACGGCAGTTCGTGTTAGAAGCTTGAACAGAGAGGAGGACCGCAGACAGCTTCCCTTCAGATCGGTCATGTGAATCAAGGACTAATTCCTTCCACCTTGGCCTTTGGGCCTAAACTCCCTCTGCCTTGGTCAGAGGTTGAGTAACATCCTTTCCCTTTTCTCCTCTCTCCTTCTCTCCCTCTCCTTTTCCCTACTCCCATTGTGATTAAACCTCCATAAACTCCATTCTGACTTGAGTGTTTCATTTTAGGAATTTCATAAGTAAATTCCTTGGCAGCCATTGTTCAATATTATAGCAATCTTAAAAGGCGAAATTTTCACCACAACAGGAGAAAGACTTGAGAAAATAGTTATGAAAGGACCAGAGAGAAAATAGCCGCCCAGGGGAACAATACTTAGAGAATCTGAGAAAAAGCATAATAAAAATGTACAAATATGTCCAAAGTGTCTCATCTCTTAGTGGTTCATTTATATAAGACTATTGTGCAGATATCTATGTTGTTATTATTCAGTTCAATTATGTCTGATTCTGCATGACACTATTAGACTTTTTGTCCTTGGGGTTTTCTTTGTAAAGACAGTGGAGTGGTTTGCCACCTAGAAATAAAGACCCTTCTACTTACTACTGATATTTTTTAATAGCAGTATTGTATGTCTTTGAGATTTGGAATAGGATAATTCTGAAAGAACTGGAAATAACTAATATGATAATAAAATGTGTATAATGGGTGTGAGTAGTCTAAAATAGTATAATATAATGGTATAATATAGCCTAAAGAACTAATTTCCTAACTAGTAACTCTTTTTGGTAAGTGGGACAATTGCATGTTACCTGTCCACATGATGTTGGGCTGAAATGTGGCTTCTGGTATACTACCCTAAGGTATTACCTAATGGTAAGTCATTTCACAAGAAATCCTGCTTTGAAAATCAATGACTGACGAACTCTCTAAATGCAAATACTAAAAACATGGAAATAGGTTCGAATCAAAAACACTTGTGATACCCAGTGGAATTGCACATCGGCTATCGGATAGGCGGGGGGGGGGGGGGGGGGGGGGTAGGGGGGAGAAAATGATTTTTGTCTCCAATGAATAATGCTCGGAAATGACCAAATAAAATAATGATAAAAAAAAAAAGAAAAGAAAAGAAATGACCAAAGCCAAGGAAATAGAAGAAGAAAGATACAAAAGGCAAGCTCAGGAGAAGGAAGGACCAGAACAGATGATTAGAGGAAAGAGTACCTGGTCACATATATATTATATTTGAATTATGGCCTGCATGGATTCCCTATAGAATTGTCTAAGACAGGAAGTCTGACTTGGACCTAGAATTGTCCAAGAGAAGAGTTGGCTGGATTGCCTTCAGGAAATTACAAAACTCCTTAAAGGACTTCAAGCTTCCCATGGAAACAAATGCCCATCTAGTAGAAACATTCTACTGATGTTATATGTTTGAGAGGTGTAAGATAGCATATCATCACATTCTTACTAGAACATAAACTAGATGGTATAAGGAAACTATGAAACAAAAAGGAAGAATAGCTCACAGGTTCTCCTAAAGGAGTTAGCCACATATGCTTCCAAAGGCAACGAGAAACATTATTTTTTCTTTATAATTGTTTCATTATGAGTATGTACAAAAAGACCTCTGACACTAAATACTGCTTATGGACCAATATTTAATATTGTAGAGAATTAGAAGATAGTCTATGAAAACTTTAAAAAATTGTTCAAATTAAGTGAATTTCTATTTTAAGTACACAAGCACTTGGATGCAAAGATGGGCACAAGAGAAGATGGTGAAAAATGTTAGAAAATGTGGCACAGGGGGCAAGTGGATTGAGAGCTAGGCCCAGAGATGGGAGGTCCTAGGTTCAAATGTGACCTCAGATATTTCCTAGCTGTGTGATCCTGGACAAGTCACTTAACCCCCATTGCCTAGCCCTTACTACTCTTCTGCCTTAGAACCAATTCACAGAGTTGATTCTAAGACAAAAAAAATGTGTCACAAAAAATAAATGTGGCACAGGATAAAGAAATAAAAGAGGTAAAAAAATTTAGACTATCCCAAAGCCTTGTGCCTATGTATTATGAATACTTCTTCAAGAGAGTCAAGAGGTACACAAGATATGAAACTGACTATATCTTATCACATAGGAAACAATTGGTTGTTGACTTATTAGAGCAAAGGGGGACAAACTACAAATTAAAAGACTAAAAATGAGTAGATACTTAAACATTGCTGATTTCATGAATTGGGATGTTACTTTTAATGATATGATTCTAAAGCAATCATGGCTCTCCATACTATGCAAATCTCATATATGTTCCTCATATATTTGCCATAGGAGATCATGCTGGTAGCCTTTCTTGATTTCTCTTGTTATTATTATGATTCCAATAGAACAATGAAGCTATTAGCCCTTGCCCTTGCTAATTAATCATTTTTTAATCATAATTTTCCTTGAAAACATTACTGTGATTCTTTAAAGTTCCTTATTAGTCACTTAGTTACTAGTTAGGAAATTAGTTCTTTAAGCTATATTGTAGCCTATTCACACTCATTATGTATACTTCCATTATCATCTGTTATTCACTTCTAATTCTTTCCAAATCATCGTATTCCAAATCTCAAAAACATATAATACTATTGGTAAAATATCAGTAATAAAGATGAGGTTTTATTTGTAGGTGGAAAACTATTCTGGCATCTTTGCCAAGAAAAAATCCATGGACTATGACCAGGCAGGATTCATACCAGGAATGCAAGGATGGTTCAATATTAGGAAAACCATCCACATAATTGACCTAAGCAAACTGACAAAAATCACATGATTATCTCAATAGATGCAGAAAAAGCCTTTGATAAAATACAACACCCATTCCTATTGAAAACACTAGAAAGTATAGGAATAGAAGGGCCTTTCCTAAAAATAATAAACAGTATATATCTAAAACCATCAGCAAACATCATCTGCAATGGGGATAAACTCGAAGCCTTCCCAATAAGATCAGGAGTAAAACAAGGATGCCCGTTATCACCTCTATTGTTTAATATTGTACTAGAAACACTATCAGTAGCAATTAGAGAAGAAAAAGAAATTGAAGGTATTAAAATTGGCAATGAGGAGACCAAGCTATCACTCTTTGCAGATGATATGATGGTTCACTTAAGGAATCCTAGAGAATCAATCAAAAAGTTACTCGAAATAATCAACAACTTTAGCAAAGTTGCAGGATACAAAATAAACCCGCATAAGCCATCAGCATTTCTATATATCTCTAACCCATTTCAGCAGCAAGAATTAGAAAGCGAAATACCATTCAAAATCACCCTAGACAATATAAAATACTTAGGAATCTATCTGCCGAGACAAACACAGGAACTATATGAAATGTGAGATTTAAAATTGGATTGAGGTCTTAAACTGTAGTGATTAAAATAGTGTAAGATATAAATTGTGATAGATATAAGAGAGGGTGAGTAAATTTGACCACAGAAATATGTTTCACTGCAGTGTCTTGGGTTTTAAAATCAAATATAAGGTGGTCGCCAGGGAAATATTCCCAATTATTCAAATACCCAAGTCAATTGGGTTTTATAGAGATTTTAATTAACAATACAATGAATAATCAAAGAAAGAGAGAGAGAGAGTAAGAAAGGAATAAGTATGAAGGGCCTCAAGCCAATATGGCCTAGACCTGAGTCTTAAAAGAGAAATCAAGTCAGTTTTTTTATCACTCACCATAAGATCTAAGTAAGGAATTCTAATGACACCAGGCCATCGTCCTTCCTCAAAGAGTCTTCCAGCCAGAGATTGTTTCAAAGGGCCTCTCTCTCAAGAGCCTCCAGAGCTCCTACCCCAGAGGGACAGAGCCCCTCAGAGGAGCTCCTCAAAGAACTCTCCTTCAGGATGAGAGTCAGAAATCGAGATCCCTGAATGAGTCTTCTCAAAATGAGCTCCCTCAGAAATCAGCTCCAGCTCTTCTCTGAGCTCTTATTTTTAAGGGCAAAAATGTCACCTCCCCTAAGTCCTTACATCTACCAATCACTGTAGATGTTTCTAAAGGACCACCCATTCTTAGTCCACACCTAAGAAGGTGTGGATTTTTGAGTAATTCACACCAGGAAAGCCCTGAGTAAGTTTTCCATTTCTTTGTTCCTTGTAAATTCACAAGTTGCTTGACCTTTATAGGTACTTAGCTTAAGAAAAGTATGGGTTTAAGTACTTTTCATTGTTCAGAAAAGAGTTTACAACTTTATCTTCACCTAGGGCAGACCCAAGTAGGTAAAGTAGAATTCTCACATTCCTGCTAGGGAATTTTTTAAGTAGAGTTCACTGCCCAAATGGGGAATGGTCTTAATCCAATCTTATAAAGTAGGGTCTGGGAAATTTTAAGGTTTACAATCCCCCCTGATGATCATTGGGAGACTAGTCTCCCCATTGATCATTTAACATAATCAATCATTTTGTAGTTCTAAATGCACTTCTAACTATAGATATACACAATATTCAATTTTCTAAGAGAAATTAGAATAGTGAGGGAGGAAATAGAAAAGAAAAGAAAGCAAAACCAATGTTTTGCTGGGCGTATTGACAGAAAGCCAAATCAGGGGCAGTCCCTTTTGGCATAAATGTGTACATTTACAATAAATGTTCAATCAAAGTTCAATTCAATCAATCATATCCAAAGTTCATTCTTGATCTTCTTGATGAAGTGTAGGTTTTCCGGTATCTTTCTGCAACAGTTCATTCTCTGGATATAAAAGTTTCAAGCTTCTTTCTTGAAGATCTTTTCTCGAACAAAATCAAATCTTGATTTTTATGTAAAAATACAATCTCAAGCAAAAAATTCAAAATTCTTAGATTTTAAATTAAAATACAGAACACAACTATAAAACACTTTCCACACAGCTAAAACTAGATCTAAACAATTGGAAAACCATTGATTGCTCATGGGTGGGACAAGCTAACATAATAAAAATGACAATCCTACCCAAATTAATTTACTTGTTTAGTGCCAGAACCCATTGAACTACCAAAAAACTTCTTTACTGAATTAGAAAAAAACATAACTAAGTTCATTTGGAAGAACAAAAGATCAAGGATATCCAGGGAAATCATGAAAAAAAAATGCAAAGGAAGGAGGGACTTGCAGTCCCAGATCTCAAACTCTACTATAAAGCAGTGGTTATCAAAACAATTTGGTACTGGCTAAGAGACAGAAAGGAGGATCAGTGTAATAGACTTGGCGTAAATGATCTCAGCAAGACAGTATATGACAAACCCAAAGATCCCAGCTTTTGGGATAAAAATCCATTATTTGATAAAAACTGCTGGGAAAATTGGAAGACAGTGTGGGAGAGATTAGGTTTGGATCAACACCTCACACCCTACACCAAGATAAATTCAGAATGGGTGAATGACTTGAACATAAAGAAGGAAACTATAAGCAAATTAGGTGAAAACAGAATAGTATACCTGTCAGACCTTTGGGAAGGGAAAGATTTTAAAACCAAGCAAGACTTAGAAAGAGTCACAAAATATAAAATAAATAATTTTGACTACATCAAATTAAAAAGGTTTTGTACAAACAAAACCAATATAACTAAAATCAGAAGGGTAGCAACAAATTGGGAAACAATCTTCATTAAAACCTCTGAAAAAGGTTTAATTACTCAAATTTACAAAGAACTAAATCAATTGTACAAAAAATCAAGTCATTCACCAATTGATAAATGGGCAAGGGACATGAACAGGCAGTTCTCAGCCAAAGAAATCAAAACTATTAATAAGCACATGAAAAAGTGTTCTACATCTCTCATAATCAGAGAGATGAAAATCAAAACAACTCTGAGGTATCACCTCACAACTAGCAGATTGGCTAACATAACAGCTATGGAAAGTAATGAATACTGGAGGGGATGTGGCAAAGTAGGGACACTAATTCATTGCTGGTGGAATTGTGAATTAATCCAACCATTCTGGAGGGCAATTTGGAACTATGCCCAAAGGGCGATAAAAGACTGTCTGCCCTTTGATCCAGCCATAGCACTGCTGGGTCGGTACCCCAAAGAGATAATAAGGAAAAAGACTTGTACAAGAATATTCATAGCTGCATTCTTTGTGGTGGCCAAAAATTGGAAAATGAGGGGATGCCCTTCAATTGGGGAATGACTGAAAAAAATTGTGGTATATGTTGGTGATGGAATACTATTGTGCTAAAGGGAATAATAAAGTGGAGGAATTCCATGGAGACTGTAACAACCTCCAGGAAGTGATGCAGAGCAAACGGAGCAGAACCAGGAAAACATTGTACACAGAGACTGATACATTGTGGTACAAGAGAAGGTAATGGACTTCTCCATTAGTGGCAATGTAGTGTCCCTGAACAATCTGCAGGGATCTAAAAAACACTATCCACAAGCAGAAGATAAACTGTGGGAGTAAAAATACCGATGAAAAGCAACTGCTTGATTACAGGGGTGGAGGGAATATGATTGAGGAGACTCTAAATGAACACTCTAATGCAAATACCAACAACATGGAAATGGGTTTGAATCAAGAACACATGTGATACACAGTGGAATTGTGCATCGGCTGTGGGAGAGGTGGTGGGAGGGGGGGAGGGAAGAAAAGAAAATGATCTTTGTTTCCAATGAATAATGTTTGGAAATGACCAAATAAAAATTAAAATAATAATAATAAATAAATTTAAAAAATAAACTATTAAAAAAAAGAAATAATATGGCAAAAACAAAAGAATGAAAAAATAAAATAAAATGTGAAATATCACATTGGAAAAACAACTGACCTGGAAAATAGATCCAGAGAGGTCATTTAAGAATTATTGGACTGCTGGAAAAGCTAGCAATGAGGTCTTGCCCAGCAAATCAGTGAAGATTTTAGGGGTAACTGAATCAGTAGCAGTGATTTCTGAAATTCTCAGACCATAGAGCATAAGGTGATCTTACAATTGGTAAGAAAGAGATCAAAGGGGACACTTTTCTGGCATTGGGTGTAGGACTCTGTTGCATTGCCTTTGCAACATGCACAAAAAAGGGCCTAAGGGCCTAGATATCACATTTCAAAAAACTCAAGGAAAACTGTCCTGATATCCTAGAACCAGTGGGTAAAATAGAAATTTAAAGAATCCACCAAGCACCTCCAGATGACATCCCCAAATGAAAACTTCCAGGAATTCCAGAGTTCCCAGATCAAGGAGAAAAAAAAAAATATATATATATATGTGTGTGTGTGTGTGTGTGTGTGTGTGTGTGTGTGTGTGTGTGTGTGTGTGTGTATACATATGTAAATATATTTGCACTGAATAATCCTTTAATTGCCACTCCCAAGTAATACATAAAACAGTGAATCATATTTTCTGACACTGTTAGGGACGATATCCTTCAGAGTCTAAATGGAAGAAGGATTTTCTATGGATAGAGTGGTAATCTAGATTCTTCTGGTTGTTGATGACTTTATGTTGATTTCTCAGTGTGACATGACCATTCAAAGGAAATCAAACTCAAAAGCACATGGGAAAAGGTAAATGAATGAAATATGCCCAGCCCAGATGTAATCTACATCCACAAAATAAATACAATTTAGCCTCTGTCTTTATCCCTCTTCTGAAATTTCTCTCCCAAAGGTTACCCATTTATATTCTAAGCACCAAATTCAGATTTGTTTCTCCTTGATCTCTCTCTGCAGCATTGACATTGCTGTCCACCCCTTCCTTCTGGCTAGTCTCTCTCTCTCTCTCTTTGGCATTAGAGATATCACATTTGCCTTGTTCTTTTCCTCTCTCTTTCATCACTTTTCTGTCTTCTCAAGGAGAATATATTGCAAGTTGTCAGAAAGAAACAATTCAAATATTGTAAAGCTAAAATCAGGATAACACAAGATTTAGCAACTTCTATATTAAAGTATTAGAAGGCTTGGAATATGATATTCTGAAGAGCAAGAGAACAAGTATTACTACCAAAAATCATCTTCCCAGCCAAACTGAATATAAGTCTTTGGTGGGGGGTGGGACAGAGAATAAATATTTAATGAAATAGAGGAGGTGAAGAAAGAGAGATGGAGGGAGGGAGGGAGGGAGGGAGAGAGAGACAGACAGACAGACAGACAGAGAGAAAGAATCAGAGCCAGAGCCAGAGCCAGAGAAGGATAAGCATGGGGGAAATGAGATGGAAGAAAATTTACAGTTTGTAATTAAAACTGTGAACGTGAATGGGATGAACTCACCCATAAAATGGAAGCAGATAGCAGAATGGATTAAAAACCAGAATCCTATAATATGTTGTTTATAAGAAACACACTTGAAACAGAGACACACACACATATACAAAGCCAAAGCAAAAATAGAACTAATTAAAAGATAAAGAAGAGAATTCTATCTATGCCATAATGAAATAATATCAATACTAAACATATATGTACCAAATGGTATAGCATCCAAATTTTTAAAGAAGTTAATTGAAGAATTTACAGAGATCAACAGAATTTTAGAAAAGTTAGATATATTAGACCTTTGAAGAAAACAGAAATGGAATAGAAAAGAATATACCTTTTTCTCAGTGATACATGGAACCTTCACAAAAATTGACCATGTATTAGGGCATAAAAGCCTCACAACCAAATGTAAAAAAACATAAATATTAAATATATCCTTTTTGCATCATAATTCAATAAAAATTACATTCAACAAAGAGTTATGGAAATATAGATTAAAATTAATTGGAAGACAAATAATATAGTCTTAGAACAAATCAAAGAAATGATTATTTCATTAAAGAGAAGGTCAACAATGAGATAACATACCAAAATTTGTAAGATGCAGCCAAAAGCAGTACATATCTCTACATGCTTACATGCTTTACTGGTGTAAAGTAGAGAGATTAATGAACTGGACATGCAAGTAGAAAAAGAACAAATAAAAGAATCTCCAATTAAGCACCAAATTGGATATCCTGAAAATTAAAGGAGAGATTAATAAAATTTAAAGCAAGAAAACACTTTAACTAATAAATAAAACTAGAAGCTAAAAATCAACCCCAAAATAGATAAACCATTGGATAATTTGATTAAAAACAGAAAGAAGAAAACCAGATGACTAGTACCAAAAATGAAAAGGGTGAATTTGCCACCAATGATTATAAAAAGCAATTACTAGGAGCAATTTTGTTTAATTATATCCCAATACATTTAACAAACTAAGTGAAATGGAAGAATCTAACTTCAGATATGTATAAGCTGTATGACCCTGGGTAAGTCACTTAATTGCTATCAGCTTAAGTTTCCTCATCTATAAAATAAATTGGAGAAGGAAATGACAAACCACTAGTACTGAACAGTCAGACACAACAAAAACAATAAAATAGCAATAGTAACAAAATAAATTTTCCCATAATTACTGTTTGTGAGTTCCTTCTGCAAAACAGAAGAAATTTCCCTACTTGGGCTCTTCCATATTGATTTCAAGGCTGCTTTTGACTTATGAATCAACAGAATGAAAAGTAATTTGAAGAATTTTTTTTTATCAACCAGCCAGGTTTAAAGTGATAGTAACCCTTTACTATGGCTGTTTGGGTTAAACTCAGCATTCCAAATCTCTAGATTAACAATCTATCAACGAGTAAGTGTTCTTACATAAAATAAAACTAGGATGAATTTTATGTTCATATACTAACTACTTGATTAACTAGTAGATCTGTGTTATATTTGGAAACATTTAAACTTATTTTGAGGTGAAAATCTTTCTAAACATTCAAAGTAGGAAGAGAATGACCAATGCATCATTTTTTCTATACCTTCCAATAAGAACACACCTATGTGTTCTTAGTTTTAAATAAAGATACCTATTAAAACTCCTTTCCTGAGTCTTTCCATTAATTTTTTCTTCCCCTTCTACATTCTACAAATAGGGAGCTGAAAAGGGCCCATGACAATAGTCAAAGTCTCATAAAAGAATGGACAATAGTATTAAAGTCACTTAACCTCCTTTGCTCAGACCTTACCAGCCTCCTGCCTAGGAACCTATGTACAATATTGATTTTAAGATGGAAGGTAAAGCTTTAAAAATCATCCTATGATACCTTGTTACATAATGAGGGGGGCATCCTCCTAGTTCTGTTACAATACCATGTGAAAAGGTCTAGAGAAGAATTTAAGTAACTACTCTTATTTTCTATCTTAAAATGAAAGTCAAAACATAGTCTTTAAATGATTGCATAAGACAGATTAGGAATAAACAGTGCCAAATTTGAAATGCCCCAGAACAGCGCTCTCTCTCTCTCTCTCTCTCTCTCTCTCTCTCTTTTGTTTTTCTCCCTCTCCCTCTCTCTCTCTCTCCTATGAAATTCTCCCAAACAAAACTATTTTTCATGTATTTTTATTTCTAAAAGCATCATTACTATATGCAACATTTTTTAAAAATTAGTTTTATTTTATATATTTGAACTATTTTTCCAGTTGTAAATCTCTCTGACCTTTTCCAGAGAACTTTCCCAGTTGACAAAAGATTTTTTAAAAGAAGATATTTTTAAATGAGTAAAAGAAATTCATATATCAAAAGTCTAGATAAATTGGTCCAGACTTATGGACTCTCCCTCTCTCTCTCTGTAAAGGAGTGAGGTGAGGCATATTCTCATTTCTATTTTTTATTATTATAAATATATTTTATTTTACCAATTACATGGAATAACAAATTTCCATATAATTTTTCTGAAGTTATATATGATCCAAATTGTCTCCCTTCCTTCCTTTCCTCCCCCTTCCCAGAACTGGCAAGCAACTCTACATGGATTATACAAGTATTATCATGCAAAAGATATTTCCAAATTATCCATTTTTGTAAGAGAATAATAATATTAAACCAATCCTCCCCAATAAAAGTCCAAATAAACTAAAGTAAAAAATCATATGTTTTGATCTGCACTCTTAACAGTTCTTGCTCTTGAAGTTGACAGCATTCTTTGTCATAAGGCCCTGAGAATTGTCCTGGATCTTGTTGAGAGTGGCTAAGTCTATCACAGTTAATCATTCCACAATATTGCTGTTACTATATATAACGTTCTCCTGATTCTGCTTATTTTACTCTGCATCAGTTCATGTAAGTCTTTACAGCTCTTTCTGAAATCAGCCTGTTCATCATTCCTTACAGCACAACAGTATTCCATCACCATTATATACCACAATTTGTTCAGCCATTCCCTGATTGATGGACATCCCTTCGATTTCCACTTCTTTGCTACCACAAAAAAAAGCAGCTATAAATATTTTTGTACAAGCAGGTCCTTTTCCCCACCCTACCCCCCTTTTAAAATCTTTTTGGGATACAGACCTAGTACTGGATCAATCATTGTTTTTATAGCCCTTTTGGACATAGTTCCAAATTGCCCACCAGAAAGGTTGAATCAGTTGCTCCACCAACAATGCATTAGTGTCCCAATTTTGCCACATCCCCTCCAACATTCATTACATTCTTTTACTGTCATGTTGGACAATCTGATAGGTGTGGTATGGTACCTCTGGGTTGTTTTAATTTGAATTTCTCTAATCAAGACTGATTGGGAACATTTTTTATATGATTATTTATAGCTTTCTTTTCTTATTCATATCTTCATTTCATTCATCTTCATATTCATCTTCATATCATATTCTTACTTATTCATATCACTGACCATCTGTCAATTGGGGAATGGCTTGTATTCTTATAAATTTGACTTAGTTCTCTATATATTCAAGAAATTAGACCCTTATCAGAAAATTTTGTTATAAGAATTTCCCCAAATTTGTTGTTTCCCTTCTTGTTGCATTGGTTTTGTTAAAGCCTTTTAAATTTAATATAGTCAAAATTATTCATTTTACATCTTGTAATGTTCTCCATTTCTTGTTTGGTAATAAATTCTTCCCTTCTTCTGATAGGTAAACTATTCTGTTCCCCTAATTTACTTATAGTATCTCCCTTTATGTCTAAGTCATATATACATTTTGACCTTATCTTAGTATAGAGTATGAGATCTATACCTTGTTTATGCCCCGGTGTCTTCCAGTTTCCCAAGCAGTTTTTGTTAAATATTGAGTTCTTATTGAACACTGGATTGCTGAGGTCTATACAGAAGTAAACTATGTAGAGCATTTCAGTGCAGGAGAAAACTATAAGAATAGGTCCTAGATCCACCACAAAGAAACCTGACCTTGAACAGGTGCTAACTGGCAACTCTGTCACTAACTACCCAGTTCCCAGTAACAGATCCAGGGAGGACAGAAGAAGTTCCAGCTTCCTAGGGGTGAGATACACAGGTAAGGAGTACTTATAGGCTCTGGCTATGTACTGTGAAAAAGAATAAGTTCAGAAGCAAGCAACAACTATGTGACTTGGATTCTAGGAGTGGAACAGGGGTCTTAGTTCAGCTTCTAGCACTGTCTGACACAAGCATAGAAATAACAGGGGCTAGGATCCCAGACCAAAGGGAAATCTATAGCAGTGTGACTGAACCAGCAGAGTTTTCCAGCTGGCTGGTTGATAGTGACTGAGTCCAATAGCCATCTATTGAAATTCCAAATGGGGTAAGCTCATAGGTATATTGCTTTGACCCAAACCCATGTCAGGAATATGTAGATATCAGCAAGGAGAAAGTAACTTGCCCTGGTTAAGACAACTTTGGGAGTGCCAAAAGCTTGCAGGTGCCAGTCTGAGCTGTCCTTGAAAGCTCAATATCCTCAAGAAAGCAGCAGCATGAGCAGACCAGATAGTCCTTCTAGAAGTGCAAAAGTCTGACCTTAATATAAATTCCAAATTCAAAAAGTAGGCTGGAAAAATAAGCAGCCAAAAAATAATCCCACCATAAAAAATCAAGTTGTTAGGAATATTCAAAACAAATCCAATATATGATTCAGGGTTTTGGTTTGAAAAGATTGATCTATTACAAAAATGAACAACATGGAAATAGGATTTGAGTGATAAAATATGTATAACTCGGTGGAACTGCTTGTCAACTCCAGGAGGGGGGAAGGAAAAGGGGAGGGAGACAACAAGAATCATGTAACCATGGGGAAAAATTAAAAATTTAATTTAATTAAAAACATAAACCCAAAAGAAATGACAAATAATGACTCAAAGAAACACAAAGTTTGGGAACAAATTCAACTAGAATTCCTGGAAGAGATAAAACAAGCATTAAAAAAAAGGAAAGAGTTTAAAAATGTTTTTATAAATGTAATGAAAGCACTAGGTGGGGAAAACTGAAAAAGAAATGAGAATTATAGAAGAAAGAATCAGAAAAGAAATTAATAGCTTGGTAGAAAAGGTATAAAATCTTACCCAAACAATGAATTCCCTGAAAAATACAATGAACCAAATAGAAACTAATACTTTATGAAGATAATAACAAATAGCAAAATAAAGTAAAAAGACTGAAAAAATAGAAGGAATCTAAAGTCTTAAAGCAAAAACAATTGACCTGAAAAACTGAACAATAGGGTTAGGACTTCCCGAGAGTTATGGCCAAAAAAAGTCACATATCATGTTTGAAGAAAAAGAAAACTGTCCAGATATAAGTATAAATGGAAAGAAGCTAGCAGTCATTTCCTGAAAAAACCTCCAAATGAAAACTCTCAGGCACATTATAACTAAAATTCCAAGCTTCTAGGCAAAATAAACAAACACACACACACACATATATATACACATCAGTGTATAGATTTATAGGTGGTTTTATATGTATATTTATATACATAGACACATATGATGATATTTACATATATTTAAATACTTGTGTAATGTATATGTATATACATATTGCATATGTATATATATATATTTTTTTTTCACATACAGGATCACAAATGATTTAGAATTCAGCACCATAATGGAGTACCTTTACTGAAATAGAATCAAGCATTTCTTACAAAAAGACCAAAGCTGCTTAGAAATTTTCAAGTTCAAACACAGGAGTCAAAAGAAACATAAAAGTAAACACAAATGAAATCATTTGGGACTAAGCAAGAATAAACTGCCTATATTATAATATGCCAGTATGATGTTTATATCTTCTCTGAATCCTATCATCAGGGGTCAAAGAAGAAATATAATTAGACAGAAAGTCTGGGAGTGGTTCCATTATATCTTGATGATCTTAAAATAAGAGTGGAAAGGAAGGGGAAAGAAATATATGAGAGGGGTTAGGAGGGAATAGGGGTTGGGGAGTGCAGAGGAGGAAGATTAGAGAAAATTATCTCACATAATCAAGCTCTATAAGTAGAAGTTTATTAATAAACAAGGAGGTAGGGGTTGGGAGAATGGCTAACACTTGAACCTTACTTTTTTTTTTTAAACCCTTACCTTCCTTTTTGGAGTCAATACTGTGTATATTGGCTCCAAGGCAGAAGAGTGGTAAGGGCTAGGCAATGGGGGTCAAGTGACTTGCCCAGGGTCACACAGCTGGGAAGTGTCTGAGGTCAGATTTGAACCTAGGACCTCCTGTCTCTAGGCCTGGCTCTCAATCAACTGAGCTACCCAGATGCCCCCTTGAACCTTACTTTCAATGTAGGGAAGAATACAAAAACAGAAATACATTTCACTCAAGAAGGAAATGAGAGGGAAAGAGGAGAAGGGAGAAGGGGGAATTAAAAAAAGGATTGGCCCTAAGTAAAACAAGCTTAAGGAAGTACAAAAATATTTATAGCTCTTTTTGGTGGCAAAGAATCAGAAAAAGGAGGCAGGAAGAGAAGGTGTCCAGTTAATAAATTGGAGAATGGCAAAATAAGTTTTGGCATGTAAATGTGATAGAATACTATTAAGCTATAAGAATGCAGTGATGGGAACAGAATTAGGAGAAAATTTTATAAAATGGCAACATAACAATATTGTACAGAGAGACAATTCTGAAAGGCTTAGGAACTTTGATCAACTTAATGACCAACCACATTTGAAGAAGACTAATGATGGAGCATAATACTCATAATACTCACCTGACAAAGAGTTAAAGGATTCAGAGTGCAGAATTATGCACATACATACACAAACATGAATGAAGAAATTTGTTTTGCTTGACTGTATATACTTGCAATGGGGATTTCTCTATTCTTTCTCAATTGCTGGGTGGAAGGGAAATGAGTTTGAATATTATCTAGTTGAAAAAAATTTTAATTTAAAGAAATAGGATGCTACTTAAGGCATTGACCCAAAAGTAGAGAATCCAGGAGATGGACATCCAGGGGATGGATTTCTTACCAATGGATGGAAGTTACAATTTAGAGCAAGGTTTACAAATAAATTAGTGTTTGAGATTTTGGGGAGAGAACACTGGTTTCCACAATGAGAAGTCCTGAAGGTATGGTTATAGTTTGCCTTGTAAGATTCTCATCTACAAAGCACTTCTACAATAGGTCCCCAGACTATAAAAAAAGACCTCTATCCAAACAGGAAACATCCAAGACTTCCACATATTCACAATATGCACCTATCCCTTTTCTCATGCCTAAAATTAATTCTTAATCTCTTTTTTTTTCTTTTTTAAACCCCTGCCTTCCATTTTAGAAGCAATACTGTGTATTGGTTCCAAGGCAGAAGAGTGGTGAAGGCTGGGCAATTGGGGTTAAGTGACTTGCCTAGGGTCACACAGCTAGGAAGTGTCTGAATCCCATCTCTAGGCCTGCCTCTCAATCCACTGAATCACCTAGCTGCCCTCTCCATTTATCTCTTTAGTTAAGTACTTGTGTGTAACACAGGATCGTGTTTTAAGTTTTGGGATGTCTCATCATTCCCTACTTCAGCTATCCTCCTTGAGAACAAGATCAATTGTTGGAGAAGGTGAGGGGAGGAAACAAGTATTCATTAAGCATCTATATGCTATCCTTTCTATACGCATTATTTTACTTGCTTTTAAAAACCTTTTTGTCCATCATAACTAGGTCTAGAGATGAAGGAATTATTATACACAATTGTTATCTCCAATTAAAATGAATTTCCATTAAAATGAAAATAATATTTTGGTTTCTTCCTTTCTCCCTTTCTCCCTTTTTCTCTCCCCCACTTCCTTCCTACCCTTAGCAGTTATCACTGGGGCTACAAACTATCCCCTCAATACCTGATACATGACTGACACTTGTTGACTTGACAGGGCAAACTATGACAGTACGTGATAGAAAATGATGGAATTTTGTCTAAAGTGCACAAGCTCCTCAACAGCTCTACACGTTGGTTGATTTACACATAGGTACAAATTTAGGGTTGAGAGAGGGTGCTGAATTCTGCTGAGAGTAGAATTGAACTTCATCAACACCAGATCCCTTAGTCACAGTGAAAATGATTATAATAACCAGGTTATAGGTACAATTTGTGAACTATGATTCCAATTAAACACCAACATTTGCTTTCTTATTCCAGGATTGTCACCAATTCTTAAATCAATCCTGAGGATAAAGAGGGACAAATGTGAGAACATGTAGAAAAGAAAACGTCAGGAGGCAACATTTGAAATTGAGCTATTTTATAAAATAAACTGAGCATCACCTCAACTAAATAGGGCAGCATAGTGTAGTAGATAAGTGTTAGTTCAAGAGTTAGGATAGCCAAGTTAAAATCCTGCCTCAAATAATAGCTGTGTGATGTGGGCAAGTCACTGAACTCTGTTTGCCTCAGTTTCCTCATCTGTAAAATGAACTGGAGAAGAAAATGGTAAACCACCCCAATATCTTTGCCAAGTAAACTCCAAATGTGATGGTAAAGAATTGGACTTGCCTAAACAATTTTTTTCTAAATGATGTATTTAGCATATTAAAAGATATCTCTGGAAAGTTAGTGATATATTAGTTTTGAGCTCCCAGTTATGGAGTTTTTCTATGTGCTTAGTGCAGAATTTAAGAATTAAGAATAGGATAGGGCCATGACCTGGGATTTAATTACTATGAGGAACTCCTAGGTTAGGAGACTACCTTTATGGAGATAGGTACCTTCTCTGAAACTCTTAGTCTTACTTAAACAGAACACTAAGAAGTGAAGTAAATTGTTCAGAGCCACACACTCATATATAAGTGTCAGAGGTGAGTCCTAATTCAAGTCTTTCTAGTTCAGGTCTCTATCTTCTATGGAAGATCACAGAACTGTATCATTTGGAAATTCTGGATAATCAAATTCCCAGTTTTTTAAGAATGGTGAATTGTACTTGATTTTGGAAAGATTGTGTTTGTGTTTCTCAGGAAAAAAAAATCTGGGTAATTCATGACTACTACAACTACCTGGAAGATATCTTGATTGGCAGGTATCACACAAACTCTTGGGGAAGAGACGACTTAATCTAGGTAAGCTAATTCAGTGCTATGAAGGATTAGCTTCATCTATAGTGAATCTGTTACAACCTTCCATTATTGGATATGTGTATTTAACTGGACCAAGGCAGGAAATGGAACATAGCCTAATATTATTTCTGAGGTTTTATATTGGATGGATGTGTTAAAAAAATCACAGGCTACTTCTGGCACGAATGTAACAATTCATTCCCTTCCCCTGGGAGTTTGGAGTTGAGCTGCAGAACCTATCCTTGCATCCTTTTGTTCTGTCACTCGGTTGCTGAAGGGTGGTCTGGCAGGAGCCTGGACCATAAAATACCTGGGGAAGAATGGTACTGCATTGAAGCGTTTTGGAGAGCTATGTTCCTTATGTGGGGCGAAGAGGAGAGCTCCCTCCTGGGCAGCCTTGGGGGTGGGGAGCGGTGCGCGGAGGTAGGTTCTCTGAGCCCATTTCAAGCCTCTTTTGCTTGCCTTTTAGCAAAGAGGAGACGCTCGCTCATTATACCCAAGCCTCCCCACGTAGTTCTTGCAGGGATGAGCAAACTCGCATCTCTGAGAAAAAGAACACTATGTTTCTTTTTAATGATGCCCAAAAGAAAAGCTGTCCGGGGGAGAGGAGAGCGGAGGGCCCCTGCCCAGTACCAGCTTGCAGGCTTCCTGAGGCAACTAGCCTGAAGGGCTGGTCCATGGAAAAGCGAGGCGGGGCGTGGGGAAGCTAAGCAGGCCCAGGGGACTTAGGGTGGCAGCGGAAGCGATGCCCAAGACGGCCGGGGCCAACAAGAAGAGCCGAGGGAACTGGCTCAGGAGCCAGGGGCGAAGGGCTGACCAGCGGGCAAGTGGGGGTGGAGGTTGGGGGGAGGGCTCACCTGGCAGCGGGGCGGCGGTTGAGGGCCGTAGAGGAAGGCTACGGGTGGAAGCCCGGGGCCACTAGAGGGCCGGCAGGATGGCTAGGGGCAAGCCTTAAACCCGGTGGGTTCGGGACACTTCTCGCGAAGGGGTGCTCCAATACCCTCTACCCCTTTTAGGGCTCGCAGGGCTTTAAAGCTGAAGGGTGCGGTGGCTTCCCAGGAGGAGCCCTAGCCCCACTGCGGCAGCGCCAGCCTCCTCCCTTCTCCCATGCCCACACAGAAGCCGGTGGCTGTCATGGAGGGCACCGCACTACCAGGATGGAGGCGTGGAAGCCTCGGGTCGCCCTCCCGCTCTTATCGCCCAGGGCAGCTGGGCTGAGGCGGGGGGCCGGCAGGGCGGAATGGGAGCGGCAGCCCACGCCTAACTGCCCTGCCCGCCTGCCCGTGTGCCCGCTTGCCCGCCTGCCTACCTGCCTACCTTTGGAGGAGGTCTGAGTCCCACCGACTGACGTCCGGGCTGCAGCTCACCCGCGGGAAGCGCCGGGAGCCGTCACAGCCGCAGCGCCGCAGAGCCCGGAGCCGAGCCCGAGGGAGGAGAGTTAGGAGAGGGAGGAGGGGTAGGGGGAGGAGGACACAGCCTTCAGGAAGGGGAGGGGGGAATTTGCTCCAGCCGGACTCAGCGTGGTGGGCGGCTTCCCAACTCCTCCTCTTTGAGTGAGTGTGTGTATATGTGTGTGAGAGTGAGTGTGTATGATTTTGTTAGAGTATCTGTGTGTAAGAGGAGGGGGGACAGGTGAGAGAAAGAGCAGAGACCACTGCCTTCCCCACTTCACTCTCACTGGGCTGACCTCCTGCGGGGTTTTCTCCGGAGGACTGTTGGGCGGCTCCTAAACCCTTTACTTCCATGTACGACTTTCTCTGGTTGCTAGAAGTAAAAACAACTCCTCTTTGCAATGGCTTCCTCATTTGCTTCTCCTACCTCCACGAGCTCTGATTTCCCCAGGAATTCCCTCTATAACTCAGAAATAAAGTCTTGGGAAGTTGCTCGAGGTTCAGGGGGATTTAAGGGGTTTCCAATGGGCCAAACAGCTTGACACCAGCACTTTTAAGCAGGGCACAGCGCTAGATCCTGGATACCAACAGTCCCTGCTTTCAAGAAGCTTCCAATCGACAGCGCAAACACCCAAGTTTAGGGCTCCTTCCAGAGCCCAAGTTGATATTGATCTGAAGCATCTTCCAATTTTTTAGGGAAGAGTGAGAGAGTTTGGAAGCTGGAAGATAGGAAAAACTTAGACTTAGTATTAGTTGGGAACCAGCACATAGTCATAACTGGAATGCTTCTGTTGATACCTGATTTCGATGTCTTTTTTTTCTTTTCTTGCTTTTAACAGTGTCTAGCTCAAGTTAAATGAGAGGGGGCAGCTGGGTAGCTCAGTGGATTGAGAGCCAGACCTAGAGACTGGAGGTCCTAGGTTCGAATCTGGCTTCAGCCACTTCCCAGCTGTGTGACCCTGGGCAAGTCACTTGACCCCCATTGCCTAGCCCTTACCACTCTTCTGCCTTGGAGCCAATACACAGTATTGACTCCAAGACGGAAGGTAAGGGTTTAAAAAAAAAAAAAGAGTTAAATGGGTAGTCTACCGGGATAATCCAGAGACTATTAGTTAGTGTCTATTGGACATGAAGCAATACATTAAAAATAAACGCAAGAAAAGTTTGGTAAAAACAAACAAGCAAACAAACAGAAGTAAATAGGAATCAGGATTTGAACCTATGTCTTCTTGCCTACAAATCGGGCACTCAAACAATTTACCAGCAGGCTCAGAGTATGCCAAGCCTCAAAAAAAGGAAAGAGACCTTGTCCATAGGGAACCTAAGTGAGCTATGCTTCTCCAAGTCTACAAAACAAGATGTTCAACTGGAATCCTTTGACCAGTACCCCCTTGGACTTGGACTGATGCTTTTCTTTTCAGCCTCCTAACTTTTAACTCCTAAACAGTTTGTTCACTTAAACTTAAGGTCTTTGTCCTATTACTTTATGACTTCATTTCTCAATAAATATTACACCAATTTCTGGCTTTTGTCATCAAAGTTGTCCACCCCTTGTCACTGTCTTCTTATTCTGAATACTCCCCCTACTACGGCCTAGAATTGGGCTAAAGAATTCTTGAACTGTGTTAGCATTGTTTTCTTTTCCCAGTCTCTATCTCCTCTCCTCCTCTCCTTCAGTCCTAGCCATTTCATATCTTTAACACCTAGCCTGAAAGGAGATCTTGCTATTATAAAGTCTACACTGGCCATCACCTCCACAGAACTTTTCCTCAGGATTTTTATTTCTTTTGATACTGATCTCATAAGGTTGAACCCTTCTTGCCAAAAGAAGACCTCCTAAAGAGGGATGAGCTATTTTTTGTGGGGAGGCTCCCTGTCCTGGCTGCTCCCATGACTAATAATATACAGTGAAAGCATAATTCCGACTTCAATGGGTATGCTACGATAAATGCCATTCTTTTCCATTTTAATGTTTTCTCTTTGAATTTCCTTTTTTTTTTAAAACCCTTACCTTCCATCTTGGAGTCAATACTGTGTATATTACCTCCAAGGCAGAAGAGTGGTAAGGGCTAGGCAATGAGGGTCAAGTGACTTGCCCAGGGTCACACAGCTGGGAAGTGTCTGAGGCCAGATTTGAACCTAGGACCTCCTGTCTCTAGGCCTGGCTCTCAATCGACTGAGCTACCCAGCTGCCCCCTGAATTTATTTTTTAAATTAATAAGCATTTACTTTCTTTCTCTCCCATATCTCTTCTTCCTCCCACTCTTTTATTGGGGGGAAAAAGAAAAAATCCTGTAACAATTTGTGAAAATGTCCTTTTCTTATCATTCATTCAAAAAACTTTTATTCAGCATTTTGTAATCTCAATATTCTTCTGTTAGGTACTGGGGGAACTACAAAGATGAATATAAATAAAGACTCTTCTGTTAAGGAGTTTATAATCTAGTAACAAGAAAAATCTTTGTGGCAAGTTTTTCTCATAAAGGTTTCATATTTAAGAGTATATAAAGTATTGATTCAAATGAATAACAAGAGCCATTCCCCAATAGGGGATCAAAAGATAGGAACAGGAAATACTCAAGGGAAGAAATATGAGTTATCCATAACCACATTAAAATGCTCCTAATCTTGTACACAGAGACTGATACACTGTGGTACAATCGAACTTAATGGGCTTCTTCATTAATATCAATGTAATGTCCCTGAACAATCTGCAGGGATCTAGGAGAAAAAACACTATCTACAAGCAGAGGACAAACTGTGGGAGTAAAAACACCGAGAAAAGGTAACTGCTTGGCTACAGGGGTTGAGGGGACATGATTGAGGAGAGACTCTAAATGAACGCTAATGCAAATACCAACAACATGGAAATGGGTTTGGATCAAGGACACACATGATACCCAGTGGAATCACACGTAGGCTATGGGAGGGATGGCGGGAGGGGGAGGGAGGAAAAGAAAATGATTTTTGTTTCCAATGAATAATGTTTGAAAATGACCAAATAAAGTAATATTTAAAAGTTTAAAAAAATGCTCCTGATCATTAATAATTGGAGAACAATGAAAAATAAATTAAGGCAACTCAAGTTCCATTACACACTGATCAGTTTGTCAAAAATGACAACAACAACAAAAAAAGGAAAATGGGAGCTGTGGAGAAACAGGCTCCCTAATACACTGTTTGTGGGGTCTGAGAATTGGCCTAGCTGTCAGTGATACTACCACTAAACCTACACCCCAGAGGTCAAAGAAAGAGGAAAAGGATCCATATGTTAAAAATACTGATAGTATGGGTAAAGAAATAGAAATGAAAGGGATGTCCTGCAATTGAGAAATGGATAAATAAATTACTGCTCTGTAAAGGGAATGGACTATTACTACCTGGTAAAGTATGTTGAATATGCTGAATATAGGGAAATATGGAAAGACTTATATGAAATGATGCTAAGTGAAGTAAGAAGAGTCAAGGAAACAACATAAAGACTACTAGAATGTAATGGAAAGGATTCCCCCTACAAAACAATAAAAAAATGAATGTAGCAAAATGATAAATAACAAGCTGGCCCTAAAGAAGAGCTACTAGAATACCTTCCTACTCCTGGGTTCAAATTTGGCCTAAAAAACTTCTTATCTGTGTCACCCTGGGGAAGTCACATAACCCTAATTGCCTAGCCTTTACCACTCTTCTGCTTTGGAACAGGTCAGATTGGAACCCAGGATCTTCCATCTCTGGGCCTGACTTTCAATCCCCTGAGCTACCCAGCTGCCCCCTTACACAAAAATTATTATTACAGTTATAGAACACTGGAAATTAAGGAGTACCCAGTAACTGAAGAATGACTAACTAAATTAGGGACTATGAATATATTATTATAATATTATTGTACAGTATTGTTTTTTATTGCTCAATCATACCCAACTCTGTGACCCTGTAACATTACCTATTTATCTAATTTTCTTCTATCTCCTCCTTTTGCCTTCAATCTTTTCCATCCTCAGGGGTCTTTTCCAATGAGCCCTGTTTTTTCATTATGTGACCAAAGTATTTAAGCTCAGCGTCAGTAGTTGACCTTACAGTAACTAGTCTATTAATTAGCTTTTGACTAATTCTTTTCTAGTCCCACTATTTGAAATAGCCAATTCTGTGGTGCTCAGCTGTTTGTATAGTCAAACTTTCAAAAATCAAACATTGCCTCTGGAAAAACTATAGCTTTGACTAAATGGGCCTTTGTCACCAAGATGGAGTCTCTGCTTTTCAGTGTACTGCTCAAATTTGCGAGTTTTCCTTCCAAGGAATAACCTTCTTTTAATTTCATTGCTGTAATCACTGTGTGCAGTAATCTTTGAGTCCAAGGATATAAAATCTGATACTGCTTCCATTTTTCTCCCCACTATTTGACAGGAAGTGATGGGATCAGTTGCCAAGATCTTAATTTTTTTATGTTAAGGTTTTTTTTTATTTTTATTATTGCATAGTAAGAAAAGTGAAAGAGAAATCTGGAAAGGCCTATATAAAATGAACAGAACCTAGAGAACAGTTTGTATAATGAAAACATTTTAAAGAAAAACAACTTTGAAAAACTCAATTGGGTGACCAAAGTACAATTTCAGAGGGCTTGTGATGAAGAATGTTACCTGCTTCCTGAAAAAAAGAAATGAAGGACTTAAGGTGCAAAAGAAGACATTTTTGCATATGGCCAAATGTAGGCAGTTTGTTTGCTTGACTAGGCTTACATGATACAGGGGTTTTATGGATTTTCTTTCCTATGGGAAGAAGGGAAAGGAAGAGCAGGAATAAAGTAGCAGAAGGAAGGAAGATAGGGAGAAAAAGACAAAGACAGTCATTGACACTTTTTCCAAAATTGCACAAAAGAGAAAAGAAAGGCCAGAATCACTGACAAGCAGGACAATTTTGAAAGTTTCATTTGAAGAAAACAAAGCTGTATATAATAGCCATGATTTAATGTGCATTCTTCTTTTTCTATTCTACCATGTATGTACCCCATATGTACTCCTGGGTCCTTATCCTTTCTCATACTTGGCAGGGCTTTGAGTTTCCACTCTGTGTTCTCTCCAATATCAATTGCCAGTTTTCTCTTCAAAATTATTGATTGACCCATTGATGAATGTCCCCACTATCATTTCACCAATTAATTTAAATTCACTTTTATAAAGAAATATTTGTAAGACAGATCACCACTGCAGGAGAAGGGCTCTTACCCCTATACCCCCTTAGCCCCTTTGGAGGATGGGTTAAAATGTAAAGAAATTACTACAAAGCCTTTACTCCTCAAAATTCACTTCAGAAGGCAGCATAACTTCTGAAAGAGTCCCTATCTTGTACATGAGGCCTTAGCTTGAATTTAATGATAGGCTGGATCAAATAGGGATACTAGCAAATTCTGATATGCACTCTAGTGTATGGATATATGGTGAGTCATACCTCTGACTTTTCAGAACTCACAAGCTCATAACTATGTTCAATACTCCCTCATCTACGAAAAGGAAAGAATTAGCCCCACAGAGAGAACTTGACATGGACTCTTGGTTCCTGGTAAGATAGAGCTCATGGCTCTACCCCAACCTGGAAATTAATCTTTCTCATTCAGATGGAGTCAGGGAGGAAAGAGGTTGAATGTCCCTACAAGAAGGAAGGAAACAAGGAAACAACCATTTATGTGGCAGGCAACGTGTTAAAAGTCTGAGAATACAAATAAAAACAAAGACAGTCCCTCCCCATTCCCTAATGAGGGAAGACAACATAGAAAAAAAAACAACTGAAATGTGTATTGGGGAAATGAGGGTACCTAGTGGGTTGGTATGATTTTGAAGGACAGTTTGGGAGGGGAACAAAGGTCAGAGTCCTTCCACAACATAAGATATCCAAGGATAATTAACCAATGAGCGAAGAGGGATATTCCAGCTTAAGAGGCCATAAGAGTGGTTGGACATTTCAGGGCCAGGAGGCCCCCAGGCACTAAGGGAAGTTCCAGGATGAGAAGAATGGTTTGGAAGTCCAGGAGCAGGGCCAGGGTCAAGGAGTTCTGGCTCAGGAGTAAATCTCTAAAACTTTGCTCACCACACAAGGAAGAGATAGTAAACAGCTACAGCATACATGAGCAGGATCCAAAGTGGAGAGTGGGGTCCTTCATGACTTATGCTTATAAAGCGAGTCCACTAAATACTCATGGTGGTGGGGAATGGCAGATTAAATAGATCCTAAGTTTTTGTCCAGTTCCCCATGACACATATATGCAAATGTCCATTTTATTTTTCCTTTTTTTATTTTGCATATTTTCCCATGGTTACATGATTCATGATCTCCCCCTTTCCTCTCCACTCCTGAAGCCAACAAGCAGTTCCACTGGATTATACATGTATCATTGTTCAAAACCTATTTCCATATCAAACCCCCAATCTTATCGTTATCTCACTATGTGATCCATCATATATTTTTTTCTTCGGCATTTCTACTCCCACCGTTCTTTCTCTGGATGTGGATAATGTTCTTTTCCCCCAAATTCCTCTGGATTGTCCTGGGTCATTGCATTGCTGCTGTTAGAAAAGTCTATTACATTCCAATGTATCAGTCTCTGTGTATAATGTTCTCTTGGTTCTTTTTTTTGCTCTGCATCAGTTCCTGCAGGTCGTTCCAGTTCACATGGAATTCCTCTAGTTCATTATTCCTTTCAGCACAATGATATATCATCACCATCAGATACCACAATTTATTCAGCCCAATCAAGGAATATCCCTCCTATTTTCCAATTTTTTTGCTACCACAAAGAGCGAGGCTATAAATATTTTTGTATAAGTCTTTTCCCTTATTATCTCTTTGGGGTACAAACCCAGTAGTGATATGGCTGGATCAAAGAGCAGGCATTCTTTTAAAGCCCTTTGGACATAGTTCCAAATTGCCCTCCAGAATGGTTGGACCAATTCACAACTCCACCAGCAGTGTATTAATGTCCCAATTTTGCCACATCCCCTCCAACATTTATCAATTTCCTTTGCTTCCATATTGGCCAGTCTGGTAGGTATAAGGTGGTACCTCTAACCAGGAGAGATTTAGAATACTTTTTCATGTGCTTATTGATAGTTTTGATTTAATCATGTGAAAACTGCCTATTCATGTCCCTTGACCATTTGTCAAATGAGGAATGACTTGATTTTTTTGTACATTTCACTTAGTTTCTTATATATTTGGGAAATTAAAGCTTTGCCAGAGTTTTCTCATAAAAATGTTCTCCCACTTTGTTGCTGAACTTCTAATTTTGATTGCATTGTTTTGTTTGTACAAAAACTCTTTAATTTAATATAATCAAAGGTATTCATTTTACATTTTGTAATGTTCTGTCTCTTGCTTGGTCTTAAATTCCTTCTTTTCCCACAAATCTGGCAGGCATACTATTCTATATTTGACTAATTTATTCATGATTTCATTCTTTATATTTAAGTCATTTACCCATTTTGAATTTATCTTGCTATAGGGTATAAGATGTTGATCTAAACCTAATTTTTCCCATACTGTTTTCTAATTTTCCCAGCAGTTTTTGTCAAAGTGAATTCTTGTCCCAAAAGCTAGGGTTTTGGGGTTTATCAAACACTATTAGCTGAGGTCATTTACCCCTAATCTATTCCATTGATCCACCCTTTTGTCTCTTATCCAACACCACATTTTTTTGATGACCATTGCTTTATAGTACAGTTTTTAAGATTGTAGGATTTAAAATAATGTCCAATATGCCAAGTATTATATTTTATAAAGTTTATTAATAATCACTAGAAGTAAAGCAATAAAAAGGTAATTATCTAACAAAATAAGACCAAGAATGACCAAGCTCTCCTTGCCTGTTTAAAAGAACCACTCCACCTCATCAGAAGAAAAGAGAGCAAGAGGCAGGGCTACACCAAATTTTATATCCTCCCTACGTCAGCACATAATGTGAGGAGAGTGGGCTGCTGGGAATTGTCGTTTTTTGGATAACAGATTCTAATTATACCATCCCTCCTGTGATCCTTTTGGAGACTAGTCTCCCCAATGAATCATTTAATCATAACTGTCTTATGCCTCTAAAGATCTTCTAACTAAAGGTACATACAATATTGTACTTTCTAAAAGGAAACTACAATAATCAGCGGTAAGAGGGAAATAAAAGAGAGAGAGAGAGAGCAAAATCAGAGTTTGTTAGGTGCATTGACAAAAAGCCAATTAGGGGGCAGTCCCCGTTGTTGTAGGAGTTTATATTCAAAATAAATGCTTTAAAATTCCCACAGTTTAATTTCACTACATCCCAATGTTCATTCTGGATCTTTTGGTGCAGTGTGTGGTTTCTGCAGTCATCTTCATTGGTGCCTTCTCCAAGCAGTTCACTTTCTTGATTTTGGGGAGGTAGCAAGTATCTTATCCTAAAATTACTCTCAAACAAGAAAATTTTTTTGTAAAACTATAATTTAAATTAATTATGCAATCCCCCTGAGCAGGGTGTTGACAAACACATGGATCACTCAGGGATACATGGCTGAGTTATGAAGTATGTGAATCAACTGGCAAAAGAAAATCAAAAACATAAAAAAAATCCCAAATAAATGAGAAAAAAGTAACTTCTAAATGAAATATAAAATATCAAAGTCTTATGTTTAAAAATTCTAAGTAAGGAAAAATAAACCTATAACACCTTGAATCAGGGCCTGATCAAAGTGATTTATGTCCCACAAGCCTGTAGGACCATTGTAGCAATATGTACTTACCCAATCAGCAGCCAGGACTACTGTAAATTGCCACACTTATGAAAGACAGAAAAGGGACTAGATTTTTGTAGCAGATGGGAAATAGCATTCCATAGTCTGATTTTATGTTTGCTTTCAAGGATAGGAGAGCCAATATTCTAGCCAAACTGGGGTACTTTGGGGAATATGGCATGGGGAAATCCCATGTCTGATGTTGTCAAACAGCCACATCCTTGAAACCCAAAACAAGTCCTCTGTTTTGGCACAGATTCTCATCAATACCACTGGGATTAGTTGGTCTTCTTGACCTTGTGCTTGTAGGCACTGTGCAGATTAATTTTGTGCTTCCTTGCACTGAATAATGGCTCTTTTGTGATCCCTTCTCCTGGAATCAGACACAATCATTAATGAAAGTCCTATAATATTTAACAATCAATGGCAGTTTTCCATAAAAAAGTCTAAAGCTTTGGGGCATGTATTTATATGAGAAAAAATGGATATTTTAAATTTATATTAGTGCAAAATAAAAAAAAAACCATTAATATTGGTAACGTGCGTTAAGTACAAAAAATGAGAGAGAGAAAAGAAAACTCAAATACTCTATTGCACACCAATAGTACAATTAAAAAAAAATCAAAAATATATAGTTCATTGTCAGTGACACACTGTGTTTCCCTAAGGGGAAGCAGAATGCAAATGTTTCTCACTCAAAAATGAGATCCATTTCCTTTTTAACTTAGCTATGATCCACAGTGTGAGTGTACATAATTTTCACTAAGAAAATAGCTTTATAAAAAAAAAACAGTAGTAGAGCAACTAATGCACATTCAAAAAGTACCAAAATTCCCCAAATTGTAGCAGCTCATTTAATGACAATAGCAAACAAACCCACTATCGTTCAGATTCACATGAGTCTCTATAGCCACTGAAACTCATGGATATTTGTCACAAGTTCTCCAGATCTAGCAAAACTTTTAACTTTGGCTGAGATATTTTTTAACAAAGTCTATTATTGTCATCATTCTAAAATTTAGCAGAAGATCCCAGAAAGAAAACCCACAAACCACTGTACTGCTGATGAAAACCTTTTAGGTCCAAAATGTCATCATGAATCTTGATCATTCTGGTGGAAGGGTAGAGTAAGCTGAAGAATTACAAATATAAAAACCATCCAGAAGCTAGTAGGCTTCATGGGGAATGCTCCCTCTCATGGGCCATTCAGGGGTACCACACCCCCTAGAAAAAAACTTTACCACATCCAGATGAACCTTCCTCCTCTGGCACGAGACTGTAACAGTTGTAAGAGGTATGTCTTTATATGTCCCATCCATTGCAATGTGGAGGCAAGGGCTACAATAGTGAAAAATCACTTCAGATGTCTCATCCATTACATTATTATAAATGCAGAGGTTAGGAATATAATAGTGCTACAGCACTTCACTTCAACTACTAAATGGACCCTTACATCTTGTTACACACAACTCAAAGGTAGGCAAATGATCAGTCAGAGATAGTGGTGCTACTGGATATCTAAAAATAATTTCTCAAGGCCCCTTAAAATCAATTTAAATTTTTAGGTCATTAAATTTTCCAAAAATCATATTCAGGTTGTAACCAATGTGATGGAGTCCATCCATCATCATCTATATGACAATTAAAAAAGGCGAAAAGGCACAAAAGGCCATTTAGGCAACATGTGACCTTGATGGATCTGGTGACAAACCCAGCATCCATAAGGACCTATGTTGCCTAAATGACCTTTGGTGCCTTTTTGCACAGATTCTAATTATACAAGATCTGGTACTGTTAAGGTCCCATCCTTCACTTTTTTCCCATTATTTCCTTTGATATTCTTTTTTTAAAAAACATTATTTTATTTGGTGATTTCCAAACATTATTCATTGGAAACAAAGACCATTTTCTTTTCCTCTGCCCCCCACCACCTCTCCCATAGCCAACGCACAATTCCACTGGGTATCACATGTGTTCTTGATTCAAACCCATTTCCATGTTGTTGGTATTTGCATTAGAGTGTTCATTTAGAGTCTCTCCTCAGTCATATCCCCTCAACCCCTGTAGTTAAGTAGTTGCTTTTCATCGGTGTTTTTACTTCCACAGTTTATCCTCTGCTTGTGGATAGTGTTTTTTAGATCCCTGCAGATTGTTCAGGGACATTGCATTGACACTAATGGAGAAGTCCATTACCTTCGATTGTACCACAATGTATCAGTCTCTGTGTACAATGTTCTCCTTGTTCTGCTCCTCTCACTCTGCATCACTTCCTGGAGGTTGTTCCAGTCTCCATGGAATTCCTCCACTTTATTATTCCTTTTAGCACAATGGTATTCCATTACCAACATATACCACAATTTGTTCAGCCATTCCCCAATTGAAGGGCATCCCCTCATTTTCCAATTTTTGGACACCACAAAGAGCGCAGCTATGAAGATTCTTGTACAAGTCTTTTTCCTTATCTCTTTGGGGTACAAACCCAGAAGTGCTATGGCTGGATCAAAGGGCAGACAGTCTTTTATCGCCCTTTGGGCATAGTTCCAAATTGCCCTCCAGAATGGTTGGATCAATTCACAACTCCACCAGCAATGAATTAGTGTCCCTACTTTGCCACATCCCCTCCAACATTCATTACTTTCCATAGCTGTCATGTTAGCCAATCTGCTAGTTGTGAGGTGATACCTCAGAGTTGTTTTGATTTGCTACTCTCTGATTATAAGAGATGTAGAACACTTTTTCATGTGATTATTAATAGTTTTGATTTCTTTGGCTGAAAACTGCCTGTTCATGTCCCTTGCCCATTTATCAATTGAAGAATGGCTTGATTTTTTGTACAATTGATTTAGCTCTTTGTAAATTTGAGTAATTAAACCTTTGTCAGAGGTTTTTATGAAGATTATTTCCCAATTTGTTGCTTCCCTTCTGATTTTAGTTACATTGGTTTTGTTTGTACAAAAACTTTTTGATTTGATGTAGTCAAAATTATTTATTTTACATTTTGTGACTCTTTCTAAGTCTTGCTTGGTTTTAAAATCTTTCCCTTCCCAAAGGTCTGACAGGTATACTATTCTGTGTTCACCTAATTTACTTATAGTTTCTTTCTTTATGTTCAAGTCATTCACCCATTCTGAATTTATCTTGGTTTAGGGTGTGATGTGTTGATCCAAACCTAATATCTCTCACACTGTCTTCCAATTTTCCCAGCAGTTTTTATCAAATAATGGATTTTTGTCCCAAAAGCTGGGATCTTTGAGTTTGTCATAAACTGTCTTTTTTTCTCTTTATTTTATTTTAAATTTTTATTTGGTCATTTCCAAACATTATTCATTGGAAACAAAGATCATTTTCTTTTCTTCCCTTCCACCCCCCCCCCTCCCACCACCTCCCCCATAGCCGACGTGCGATTCCACTGGGTATCACATGTGTTCTTAATTCAAACCCATTTTCATGTTGTTGGTATTTGCATTAGAGTGTTCATTCAGAGTCTCTCCTCAGTCATATCCCCTCAACCCCTGTAGTCAAGCAGTTGCTTTTCATCAGTGTTTTTATTCCCACAGTTTATCTTCTGCTTGTGGACAGTGTTTTTTAGATATCTGTAGATTGTTCAGGGACACTGCATTGCCACTAATGAAGAAGTCCATTACCTTCGATTGTACCATAATCTCTGGATTAATGGATAATGGATTTTTGTCCCAAAAGCTGGGATCTTTGGGTTTGTCATAGACTGTCTTGCTGAGATCATTTATGCCAAGTCTATTCCACTGATCCTCCTTTCTGTCTCTTAGCCAGTACCAAATTGTTTTGATAACCACTGCTTTATAGTAGAGTTTGAGATCTGGGACTGCAAGTCCTCCTTCCTTTGCATTTTTTTTTCATGATTTCCCTGGATATCCTTGATCTTTTGTTCTTCCAAATGAACTTAGTTATATTTTTTTCTAATTCAGTAAAGAAGTTTTTTTGGTAGTTCAATGGGTATGGCACTAAATAAGTAAATTAATTTGGGTAGGATTGTCATTTTTATTATGTTAGCTCGTCCCACCCATGAGCAAGCAATGTTTTTCCAATTGTTTAGATCTAGTTTTAGCTGTGTGGAAAGTGTTTTGTAGTTGTGTTCATATAGTTCCTGTGTTTGTCGCGGCAGATAGATTCCTAAGTATTTTATATTGTCTAGGTTGATTTTGAATGGTATTTCGCTTCCTAATTCTTGCTGCTGAAATGGGTTAGAGATATATAGAAATGCTGATGGCTTATGCGGGTTTATTTTGTATCCTGCAACTTTGCTAAAGTTGTTGATTATTTCGAGTAACTTTTTGGTTGATTCTCTAGGATTCCTTAAGTAAACCATCATATCATCTGCAAAGAGTAATAGCTTGGCCTCCTCATTGCCAATTTTAATACCTTCAATTTCTTTTTCTTCTCTAATTGCTACTGATAGTGTTTCTAGTACAATATTAAACAATAGAGGTGATAATGGGCATCCTTGTTTTACTCCTGATCTTATTGGGAAGGCTTCGAGTTTATCCCCATTGCAGATGATGTTTGCTGATGGTTTTAGATATATACTGTTTATTATTTTTAGGAAAGGCCCTTCTATTCCTATACTTTCTAGTGTTTGCTATAGGAATGGGTGTTGTATTTTTATCAAAGGCTTTTTCTGCATCTATTGAGATAATCATGTGATTTTTGTCAGTTTGCTCCAAAACAGAAGTCCAAAAAAGACACAAAAGCCTTTGCAATCAGGTTAAATACCTTCTTGATCTCGGCCCACATGAGAATTCAAAGCATTCTGGGGAAGTGGAGCAAGGGCTTCTGAGGATTGAAGTCCAGAGTTCAAGTCTATTTTTACACTGATAAATTTTGCTGATATTGTTGGTTTCTTCTTTTTCTTAAAAACACTATTGTTAAATGGAATGACTGTCTGAGAGGGGGAGGAAGTATTGGGAGAAAATCTAGTAATGCGAAAAACAAAGACATAAACTTTAAAAAGAGATAGAAAGAGAGAAACTAAGCCTCAGATGAATTGCTCTGGGTTGAGTATGAGAGTTCTGAGACTGGCAAGTTGGGAGCTGCCAGTGGAAAATATCCTTATTTTGGCCATGTGTCTTTTAACAGTGGTTGTTGAACACCAGGTCACTCCTTCAGCTACTAAGGAAGAGACACACAGATACAAACATACAGACATGTTGGTGGAATAACTCAAAGGGGGTAATATGTACTCCAAGATAAAATGCTTAAAAGGGGTACAAAAATTCCATAGAGGAGGCTGTTTGGTCACCTTAGGAAGGAAACAGCTTGAAGGAACTAGACATGGCAATTGAAAATTAGACTGGAATTAGTCTATAAAGAACTCAACTGAGCCATTCTCTCATCAAAGATCTAAGGGGGGATGACTTCTGTGAGAACTTTAGGAAGAGAAAAAGAACTTCCATTCCATCTATGACCAGGATTTGGGAATTGCTTTTGTTACATGTGTATCTTAAATATGTGTCTTTAATGCCATTTTTCTTCAAGTGTGAGCCCATTCTTCCCATGGATACAGTGTATATTTGTAGGAGAGTGGTCTCCAAGTTTTGGGGAGGAATAACTATTTTTACTAAGTATGATAATTGTTTTTTGAAATAAATTATTTAATGTTGAAATTATAAATGATAGGACTCAAATGTGGAGTTACTTAGGCTAAATGATGCTAATGCTCATAAACACACAAGCAATATCACACAGCCTGTACATTTTTACTGTACTGACTTATTCTGACCCTGTTTCAAACATGTAATTGAATTGTAGCTCATGATTGCACAAGGCTCCCAACTAACTACAGTGGCTTTGTGCCTATATGAATTTCTGGGGTCTTTGATTATCAACTCAAAGTCTCCCCCAATTTCTGGTTCCAAATTGCTCCACCTGAACAATAAAGAATCCAGGGAATTTCTCTATTATATCTGGGTCTGATTAGGAATGCCCTCTCCAATGTCCATCAACTGGGGAGTGATTGAACCAGTTGTAGTATATGAAGATGTTGGAATACAATTGTGCTCAAAGAAATAAATTATCCACAAGATGATTACAGAAAAAGTTGAAAAGACCTACATGAACTGATGCAGACTGAAATAAGCAGAACCAGGAGAACATTGTACACAATTGTCTGATGTACAGTAATATTGTCTGATGATCAATTGTGAAAGACTTTGCTATTCTCAGTAATACAATGAGCCAGGACAATTCTGAAGGACTTATGATAAAGAATGCTATCCATCTCCAGAGAAAGAATTGTTGGAGTTAGAATGCAGATCAAAGCATCTGATTTTTACTTTAGTTTATTTGTGTTTTCATTTGGGGGTTTTGGCTTTATATGAGTATTCTCATACAACATGACCAATATGGAAGTAAGAGAAAGGAATACTCTCTCCCATCTCTAGCATCTTAAGAGAGTTTATATTTAAATATACATATGTATTTATAATATAAATAAAATATAAAACTTCCCACTCTGAATATGGATTCCCACTGAGATCCTGGCTGATGTATACATCTCCCTCATGTGAGTGACCCTGGCCCTATGTGTGGCATATAGTTGAATGTGTTTATAGGCCTTTTTTTTTTTTGCCTGCTTGCTGATCTGTATGGTAATAAAGCTCATGCTAGTGGTAGCATCCTTAGTATCAATTTTCTGTGAATCTTTAAACCTGGGTCATAAGGTCAAATAAAGCAATATACCACCTTAGTAAATGCTTTTGCTAAAAATTAATTATGTCTATTTACTGGTGGTATAGTGTCTAGAGAGAGCACTGGGCCTGAAGTCAGGAAGACAAGAATTCAAATTCTGCCTCAGAAACTTACTAGTTGGGCCATCCCAGGTAATTAATTTAATTTCTGCTTACCTCGGTTTCCTCAACTATAAAATGGCTCCATAGTGAGATAATATTTGTAAAAAGCACTTAGCACAGTGCTTAGCACATAGTAGGGATTATGGAAAAGTTTATTCCTTTCCTTTCAACAGTTGTCTTCTGGGGACTCAAGTTAGAAGTGTAAGTGTAACTGCCCAAAGTAGGGAGGAGTGGGGTTGGTGCTTTATCTGTTGATGTACAAATAAAATAACTACAAGAAGTATCAAAATGCCCTAAAGAAGGTGGTTCCTGTAGGTATGTCAACACAATCAATTGGGGAAGAGGACAATTCTAGACATAGTTTGTTAAAAATAGATAAGCAAAGTATGATAATAGCATGAATCTCTTAGGGGACTTCTAGCATTTTCTCCTCAGAAATCAGTAAATGATACAAATCAGGTATTGGTTTATTGTTTTGTTGATGTCTAGACCCAAGGAAGTGATGGAGAAAATGCAGACTAAAAAAAAAAGTGTGCCAGAATTCATTCTTAAAGTCACAGATACCACTTTTTTGGAGTAACTCAACAATATAATGCAAAAAATTTGACTTCTGAGAAGAGAACACAAGAGCAAGAAGTCATGGTTCTAAAACAGCCATTCTAGAGAAGACTTCAACCTCATCTGGCCTCATTAAATCAGACACAATAAATATAACTCCTATGTCGATTCAAAAAAAAAAGTGTGCTGTGGATATATAATATTTTTTTCTTCTCAGAGAGTTTATTGTTAAATATTTTTACCTGAATTTGCTATATAGCCATGTGATCTCAGTCTTATTCTCCATAGTAAATAGAATAAAAAAACCATGTTTAATTGCCTAGGGCAAAGCTTAAATTGCAGCTTAAAATCCATGCCCTTAGCAATCAGTGTAAACAAATGTCTAGTAGAGTGCTTATCACATAATAGATATTTAATCCATGCTTGATGAGTTTTGCCATTATGCAATTGATCCAAAATATAGAGAATACGAAAATACCACTATGCTCATTTGAATCAGTAGGATCAATACTCCATAAGAAATAAAGGCTTCATTCTAAAAAGGTGATTGCTATGCATGTGTAGCCATCAGAGAGTCTGGGAGTGATGCCAAGGAGCATTTACCAGCAAGCAATGACAGCTGGTCAGCTATAGCTTTACTAAGATTCACATGTTGAAAGTGTAGGTTTGAAGGAACATGAAAAATTCAAGGGGGCTCTTTTTGAGACAAAAGCTAGTAGACTAGTTCCAGAGAGGATCCAGCATCTTAAAAGCAAGTTGGGGAGAGCTTTTGTATATTCAGACTCCAGTAAATTGATCAGGGGTTTTCTAGAACAGTTAGAAAAGCAGATTGCTTTGTGTTCAGCCCCTTCTACATGCTCAGAGCCCAGTCTGTGATGGTTGCCAGGCATGAAGGGAAAAGTCATATCATTCCTATCATTCTCTCCTTTTTCTTTTATGGTAGGAGAAAGGAA
This sequence comes from Monodelphis domestica, assembly GCF_027887165.1. Classification (NCBI taxonomy): domain Eukaryota; kingdom Metazoa; phylum Chordata; class Mammalia; order Didelphimorphia; family Didelphidae; genus Monodelphis; species Monodelphis domestica. Next base: position 278,020,330 of record NC_077232.1, read on the forward strand.
GGAGAAGGTGTGACATTCAATCAGTCTCTAGCTACTTTGGGCTGATATTGGGCGGTGTTGTGGAGTCTCCAATCTCCTGCTGTCCTGAACGCTGGGGGCAGCCTCATCCAGGAGTGTCAAAGGTGTAGAGGGGGAGTATTCATGAAACTGTAGATGGAATTTCTGGAGTCTAGAGGAAACAAACTTAACAAAGATGTTAAAAAGACAGGGGTCAAAATTAAGGCCCAGATAGAGCATCATCAGAGGGATGACAAAGTGTCCTATGAGGGATAAAGCCCAGTACTTCCAGGAGGAGGCAGAGGAACCTAGATCGGGGAGTGTGTTCAGCATTTGGAAGACTGATTATACTTGTCCTGACTGATTGACATAGAAAAAACAGAGTTCTCCTAGGAAGGCACAAGTACCATCCTGAGTTGCAGTAGGGGCATCAAGGGCACCCCTGTTTTGCGATTTAAGCTTTGCCCTAGGCAATTAAACATGTTTTTTTTATTCTATTTACTATGGAGAATAAGACTGAGATCACATGGCTATATAGCAAATTCAGGTAAAAATATTTAACAATAAACTCTCTGAGAAGAAAAAAATTTAGCACCAAGGCTACATGGGCCAAGGACTGGTTTTAGAGTTCAAAGCCTCTAAGACCCCAACCAGGTTGTCATTGACTCTAGCCAACTGGGAAAAAAGTTTGACAAACTGTGAGGAGAGTCCCAGAAATTCCAGTGCCCATTAATGTCCAACATAGATAACAGTGGTCAAAGGGAGAGAGCCATTATATCATGTGAAATGGGGTGAATGGAATAAAAGATCAAAAGTACTGGGGTAGTAGCATTAAGAGTGGTAATCTCTGGCAGAGCATAGATGAGAGTGCAGAAACCTGTCCATAAAAGGGCCACCAAGGTAAAACAGGCCTCTAGAAGGGAGAGTAGAAATATAAAAGGAAGAGAAGCCTTTCCCCCTGAGTTATTGAATCTGATCAGGGTGTAAGAAAGCAAGATGGGTTTGGGGCAGGATTGAAAGTAGAATTACAGGGCTCTTTGGTCTTATTGCCAGGCACATTGTGGAAGGTCCATAGATAACCTTGAATAGGATCCCATAAGGTAGCATCATAGGTTTTCAGAGGGATGCACGAACTGTGGCTGTTAGTAGGATGGTAGTGAGTATTAAGAAGGACCATGATGGAAGTAAAGGTACCACTGGGACATCAAATAATTTTGGAGAAGCATGGAAAGAGGAGTTCATTAAAGAAGCCATAATGGACAGTGGCTTCACCATTATGATGGGGATGGAACCATGCTTTAGGATGGTGTGCTGGCAATAATGAGTTGAGTGTTTCAAGGTTAGGTCCTATGGAATTGGTTTTATAACAGAATGGAAAAATGCAATTAGGGGAGATCTGCAAATTGATGTAAAGTGGACCAGTGTAGGGTGGCTCTACCATAGGGAATATAGAGGGAATACAACTCGGAAGTATATGGAGAGGTGCAATTGGTGCAAATGTGCAAAAATGTGCAAAAAAAATGTGCAAAAAGTCAGCACATTTGGAGGCCAAAGATTCTGGCAGTTGTGTTTGCAAAGTCTAACCATGGGTGAGAAAAAGAGGTCACAAGGATGAGTAGAACAGCTACATAGAAGCAAGGAAGAATCCACCGGAGTTTAAGAGTCATGGTTGGGGGTGGGTAGAGAGGGAGAAGAGGAGAGGGACAGAGGGATAGAGAGACAAAGAGACAGAGAGAGTTTCCATGGGAGAAGACAAGAGAGATGGAGGGCTATGAGGAGAATAAGGATTTGCCACACCAAAAGAAAGAGCACGTCTAAGAGTTCAGTGGTCAACATTAGATGGGTTGTACCTGAAGAGGAGTTTGGGATCCTCTTAGCATTCACAGGAATAGGAATCAGGGACTTTGAGGGGTTCAGAAGGGGGAGAATGCTTTAATGAAAGATTCAAGAGTCCCACTGGTGAGTCCCTTGAGTTTTACAGCTGTGTGGATTATTGCTAGAAGCCATCAGGCCACAATGCCTTGACAAAGTCACTCGTGGTAGCTAAAGAGGTAACAGAATATCCCCTTGGCAACATGTGACTACCTACTCTGTCCCCTTTGCATGACCTCTCTCATTAACATCCCTTATGGAATCAAGATGACTACTATTCCCCCCTAACCTTAGAAGGAATAATACAAGAGCAAAATACCTGTACTCTGTTTCCCAAAAACATCACCAAAAGATCAGACCCTCAAACCCAATCCCAAAAGACTACCATGAGTTAACTTTTACTTAGGTACATAATGCTCAATAAAACTGTAGCTACAAGCCAAGCCCAGAACTTTTCCACTTACAGAAACTTATTCTCATGAAGCTAGCATACATGGTATGGTATGGTATGGTATGGTAGTTGTCTCTCGGTAACCGAGGATGACGATTGTCTTTGTGAGTTTTTGTGCACAAAGACACTTGTGCATGAAGATTTAAGTGGAAAAGTCGATGCACAGAGACAGTCCCACTCTCTTGGCATTGGAAGCCTGGGTCCAGTGGCATGAAAAGTCATTACACCTGGAGACTTCCTCAGCTGAATTGGATGGCCATGTTGTCTTTTGTCCTCCAACATGCCCTAAGCACTCCACAGTGCCTTGCTGCATTGCCATCTCAGCCGTTGAATCTTCTTGTGAGTTTCTTCCACCTGTTCCGCTGAAACAGTCTTCACATGCTGGGGGAGCAAAGCCCTAGTTCACCAGGGGTCCACAATGACCCGATGGCTACCCTCACAAGGTTTAGCTGGCCTGTCGAAGCTGTTGCTTGGGGTGTGGCCGCTGCCACATGCTAGCAGCTACTAAGAGCCACAAGTGAGAGCTGGGTGTCAGGTGAGAGTCAGAGGCTGGAGAGCTGCCCTAGGAGGGCACGACAAGCCCTCCATACCAAAGATATTACTCCTCCCTGAGCACCCCATCCATCCCTAGCTAGCATACAAATCAATCATAAAGGCCCATACAAAATGTGCAGGTGCACCAAGCTTCATCATGCCCCAGTGACTTGATTCTTCCCCTTGAGAAACTCCCTAGTAAACCCTGAAAAATGATCAGTCTAATATTAAATCTGAATCGTGTTCTCAGTACCTCTCAACCTCAATGTTATGATTGTTGAATTGTCTTTAAGAATTTCTGATTATTTCTCTTTATTAAAAGTAATAAGTAAATTTCCTTGATTGTTTGTAAGCTCAAGCTCCTCACAGGGTAATGAGAAAATTAATCCACCTGTGATGAAATTATTTAGCTGTGTGAAACCTTTATTCTGTCAAGAATCTGTAATTACAGGGGGCAGCTGGGTAGCTCAGTGGATTGAGAGCCAGGCCTAGAGATGGGAGGTCCTAGGTTCAAATCTGGCCTCAGCCACTTCCCAGCTGTGTGACCCTGGGCAAGTCACTTGACCCCCATTGCCTAGCCCTTGCCACTCTTCTGCCTTGGAGCCAATATACAGTATTGACTCCAAGACGGAAGGTAAGGGTTTTTTTTTTTTTTAAAGAATCTGTAATTACAATACAAGAATATAGAATGTTAATCAAGTGATTTGTTAAAAGTTAATGTATCACTTTTCCAATTATCTTTTTTTAGACAGTGTTAGGTAATATGTCTGTGTGCCAAAAAAATGGGTATAAAAATAAACTCTAGGCCTGAGGATGGCAGAGCAGCTATCAGATGCCCATGGCCGATTGATAAACAGCTGTCTTCCATTTGTTATTTTTTTTAAACTCTTACCTTCTTTCTTGGAGTCAATACTGTGTATTGGTTCCAAAGCAGAAGAGTGGTAAGGGCTAGGCAATGAGGGTCAAGTAACTTGCACGGGGTCACATAGCTGGGAAGTATCTGAGGCCATATTTGAACCTAGGACCTCCCGTTTCTAGGCCTGACTCTCAATCCACTGAACTACACAGCTGCCCCCCATTTGTTATTTTCTTGACTTACTGTTTGCCATCTGTTGGAAATCCCTGAAGTCGAAAGTGAGGCTGAACCTTGCCCAGGGCAGGTTATGAGGATGACCTTAATAATGTCCCTTCCACCTAGGATGGAGGGATTCTTGGCTAGAGGATTTCCAGGACTTAAGATACACAAGATTTCCTGGGACCTCTCAGTAGGATAGGTCCATGGCTGTGCATGGTTTTAGCATGTGGGAATCATAATCCACAATAGCTTGTCTGAGTGGGCCTAGGGATTTGGCATAAGTGGTCAGTACATGGATCTTTCCAGGGAGTGGATCTCAGAATGAAGAAAGAGATCAGTTGTAAGGAATGGCTGACCACACAGAACCTTAAAGGGGTTGAACTTAATGTTTGTGCAAGGGTCTAGTAGAATGTGCTGAAGGGCAGTGGGGAGAAGCTTAATCCACTTGGATCTATGGAAGTCTATGGACTTCCATAGAGTTTTGTCAGGGTTCTTTTGAAAGTGTGATTCATTTCCGTGGCCTTCCCAGAGGATTGTGGATGCTATACTGAGTGTAAATGGTAAGTTATTCCCAGTGCCTTGGCAACTGCTTAGACTACTTGAGAGTTAAAGGCTGGTCTGTTAGCATTTTAGAGAGACTTAGGCAGGTCAAAGTGGGGGATGATGTTATCCTACCTCGGTTGCTGTCTTTGACCTACAAGGGAAGGCTTCCATCCATCCTATGAATGTGTCAACCAACACAAGAAGGTATTTTAAACCTCTACAAAATGGCATATGAGTGAAATCTAGCTGCTAGTCTTCCTTGGGGAATTTGGTTTGTTTGTTTTTTTAAATCCTTACCTACCATCTTGGAGTCAATACTGTGTATTGGCTCCAAGGCAGAAGAGTGGTAAGGGCTATGCAATGGGAGTCAAGTGACTTGCCCAGGGTCACACAGCTGGAAAGTGTCTATGGCCAGATTTGAACCAAGGACCTCCCCTTTTGGCCTGGCTCTCAATTCACTGAGCTACCCAGAAAGTGAATTTTCATTGATTTTTTTAAAAAAATAAATTTTATTTTGTTTTATTTTAAAATAACATAGATTACTAATAAATTGAATAGACTTCCTCTCTTACTCTCATTAGATCTAGTCCCCCAGACCCAGTTTTCAGTGAAGGAAAACTATCTCCTTTCTTCTAAGAATGTGGTTCCCTTATCCCTTTCCAATGTCATGTTTGTGATCAGTTCTGTACAAATGACCAAAAACCTGGTACATTTGCCAGCAAAGGACTTATTGACAATGAGCAGACCATCACAGAGAAGTTCAAAGGTTATCTATACAGCCCTATGTTTCAGGTGTGAATGGACATCTTTTGCCTATTCCAAGTTGTATGCTGCCCACCAGAGATGCTATGTATAGTATATGCTAGAAGCCATTGTAGACTAATTAGGATTCAGAGGCTCTATCCTATAGACCAGTGATGGCAAACCTTTTAGAGACTGAGTGCTCAAATTGCAAACCTCATACCACATGTGAGCCCCCTATCTTACCCCAGACAGGGGAGGGAGGAAGCACTTTCATCGGCCTGCTGGGCAGAGGGACAGGTGAAATGAGAAATGTCCTCAGGTGCATGTGGAGAGGGGGAAGGGAGCAGCCTTCTCCAGCACCTGTGCCATAGGTTCACCAACACAGCTATAGACCTTATAATACTGGTGTTGTGCTGATAACCATAGGTGAAATGAAGGCTATCAGGGAGCTAATTTCATTCAAAAGGAAAAACATATGAGACTTGTACCTAAAGGTACACCACCAACATATGTGAATTTTGTTGTACCAAACCCATTCTCTTTGATTTGTCTTTGGACAAATTGTTTGGACAGGTGTATGATAATGGAATGTGAGAAGTAATGAAAGCAGTAGAGTGAAAGACTGACCCTTGTAGCTCAAATTTCATTCTCTGAGGGGACCTTAAGATTAAAACAATGGTGGATGTTAATGCTGTTCAATGGAATGCTTAGAAGCAGTTGGTGCTTCTTCATATATTTCATGCTGTGGTTGTGAAGAGAATGCATGATGAGAGAATCCTTGATAGAGTGAGAGACATATTTTATTGGCCCCCAAATAGCAGCAAATATCAATAAGAAGTGTGTGACTTGTGCTTGATATGTCTAAAGTAAGATTCTCCCGACTTGATGCAACAGATGGATCCCACAGCCAGGAGTTAAGGAAGAGCTAAGTTTAAATCTGGCCTCAGACATTTATTAGTTGTCTTACCCTGGTCAAATCACTTAACTTCTGCTTACTTCGATTTCCTCAACCATAAAATGAGGATAATAAAAGCATCATCTCCCAGGGTTGTCATGAGGAGTAAATGACATAATATTTATAAATCTCTTAGCACAGTGCCTGGCACATAGATTCTTAACAAATGCTTGCCCATTTCCTTCCTTCATTCCCATAAATACTAGGATACCACTCACTGGAGTTTATGTTCATTGACTGATTTTTTTCTTGAAGGAGGCAGTATCCTAAATCATAGTTTAGTGAGTGACTGACCATTTCAACGGGTTTCCACAAGACTACTCAACCAGGAACCAGGAAACTACAATTGCTAAGGTACTATGAGAAAAATACTTCTCAGCATACAATTTCTCAGCTAGAATTCATTGTGCCTAAAATAAGGATGTTGAAAGCAAACTATTCAAGATGTTGGCCTTGGCAGGAATCAAGAAGCCCAGAATCATACCTTACCAACCTCAGAGACTCCTTGTACACACACACGTACATATATATATATACATTCACATGTATATATAGAGAGAGGGGGGGCAAAGTTCCTTATAATTATTGTCTCATTTGATCCTCACAATAACCTTATAAGTTTTTTTTTAATATCCTCATTTTATAGATGAGGAAATTAAGGCAAATAGAGGTTGAGCGACTTGCCCAAGTTTACACAGCCAGTTAGTATCTGAGGCAGGATTTGAATTTAGGTATTCCTAACTCCCAGCCCTATCTCTCCACTGCACACAGATGCACATGCACACATATATACATCTATTTACATCTGTGTGTATATATGTAGTATGTATATATGTCTCTATAGTATATTTAATGTATACATATACATCAGCAATGCTTATGAAGTTAAATTTGCTGGTTTGTGGTAGGACCTTTAAATCTTCATGCTTGTTGCTGATAAGGGGGTGTTTGAGAATAGCCTCTTGAACCCATGGTTTTTTACTACTGATTTTCTTGAGTTTTTCTCCCTTATGAACTTCTAAGCACCTCAATGACTATTTTTTCCCTTCATTATCGCAATTCTCTACCTAGGACAGAGTACATGTACATAGGTAGTTTTCTTCTTTCTTTGAACTTTTAAAATTTAAATCCTTTTTAAAATTAGATTTCCAAGACATCAGGCAAATATACCCTTATCAACCCTTTAGGTACTCTCCAAACCTCACTGTGCACCTGTTGTCCCTATATTTTAAGCAAATATCTAAAATCCAAATTCTGTTCTCAGATACTCTTATTAACTAGCTGTTCACTTCTGAAATTAATATTTCTTCCCCCCCCCCCACTTCTTGATTTCAATGGGAAACCATGAGAAAAACACAACATATGTTTCCTATGGTCTTCAGTTTCTTGCCAATGAGTTTATGACCTCCAGCAATATTTTTTAAGTTCCTTCTGGCAGTATTATTTATGCCCACATGAATCACTTTGGTAAGTCTTATAGGATTCTTTGTTATGTCTTGGATACATGCTCCAGAAAAAGAACAAAACTCTATTATTGTTCTATTATTGTTTTCTTCCCTTTTTAATTCAGTTTGGTTAAAGGTTTGTTAATTTCATAGGTCTTTTCAAAGAACCAGCTTTTATTTTCATTTATTGGTTTCACAGTTTCTGTTTTCCAAATTATCTATTTCTGCTTTCATTTTCAAAATTTTTTCTTTTGTTCTCCTTTGGAATTTTCTGGTTTTCTAATTTTAAAAATTATTTATTCCAGTTGTACATCCTCTCTTTTCTATTTTCCTTAATATATGTTGTTAGGACTATTTTTCCTATATGGACTACTTTAGCTGCAATTGATGGTATGTTCTCTTATCATTTTTAATTTATCATTTAAATAATTATTATTATGAAAAATAATGAATCATGTAGCCATGGAAAAATATTCTAAATAAATAAATAAAGTATTTTCCCATGGTTACATGATTCATGTTCTTTCCCTCCTCTCTTCTCTCCCCCCTCCCAGAGCCAACAAGCAATTCCACTGGGTTATACAGATGTTATATCACTTGATACCTATTTCCATATTACTCATTTTTGCAATAGAGAAATCTTTTAAAATCAAAACCCCAGATCATATACCTATATAAATATGTGATGTCATATGTTTTTTTCCGCATTTCTATTCCCACAGTTCTTTCTCTGGATGTGGATAGCGTTCTTTTTCATAAGTCCCTTGGGATTGTCCTGGATCTTTGCATTGCTACTAGTAGTAAAGTCCATTACATTGGATTATTCCACAATGTTTCACTTTTTGTGTACAATGTTCTTTCTCTTGGTTCTGCCCATTTAACTTTGCATCAGTTCATGAAGGTTCTTCCAGTTTATGTAGAAATCCTCCAGTTCATCATTCCTTATAGCACAATAGTATTCCATCACCATCATATACCACAATTTGTTCAGCTATTTCCCAATTGAGGGACAACCCCTCATTTTCCAATTGTTTTGCCACCACAAAGAGTGTGGCTATGAATATTTTTGTACAACCCTTTATTATCTCTTTGGGGTACAAACCTAGTAGTGGTATTGCTGGATCCTCCTCAAATTTTAAAGGTGAAGAAACTAAGATCCAGGTGAGATGTCTTGCCTCAAATCACACAAACAATAAGTGACAGAGTTTAGATTTGAATCCTCTGGCTCCAAGTACAATGCATTTCCCCCTATTCCATGTTGAACAAAGAGAATACAGAAATGAAATTCCTGTTATAAGCTAAACATAAGCTACAACAGAATCTCAGAATGGCCAGATTTGAGATTTGGATAAGACCTCAGCAGGCATCTAGTTGCCCCTGTACTGTAATATCCCACTAACAATTGTCCAGCCCCTACCTGGAGATCTCCATAGATCTCCTATCAAGCCTTGAAGCACAATGTTCCTCTTTTGTATAACTCAAATGCTTAGTAAGTTTCTCCTGATGTTGAGTTTGAATTGGCATTTTGCTACTTTCTCCCTTTGTTCCTGGTTTTCTCCTCCAGGGCCAGATAGATAAAATCTAATTCCTCCTCCACAAGACAGGTTTTCTAATATTTGAAGATGAATATCATGCCCCAGCCAGTCTTCTCTTCTTCACACTAAACATGCCTAGTTCTTATGGCCACAGGGCTCTTAAACTATGCATGCTTGTTGATCTAGCAATACCACTACAAGGTCTGTATACCAAAGAGATTTTTTTTAAAAGGGAAAAAGACCTATTTGTACAAAAATATTTATTGCCACTTTTTGTAATAGCAAAGAATTGGAAATTGGAGGGTTGTCAACCAATTGGGTATTGGCTGAATAAATTGTGGTATGTGATGATAATGGAATGCTATTAAGCTATAAGAAATGATGAGCAGGATGATTTCAGAGAAACCTAGAAGTATTTACATGAAGTGAGCAAAACCAGAAGAACATTACACTCAGCAATATTTTTGATGAACAACCATGAATGACCTGGTTTATTCTCTGAACTCCAGCTATCCAAGGCAATCTCAGAGACTCATGATGAAAAATGACATCTGCTTTCAGTGAAAGAACTGAATGGAACCTGAATGCAGACCACAACATATTATATTTCTCTTCCTCCCTTCCTCCTTTCCTCCCTCCCTGCCTCTCTCCCTCCTTCCCTGCCTACTTCCTTCCCTCCCTGCCTCCCTCCCTCCTTCCCCCTTCCTTCTTTCCTTCTTTCCTCCCTTCCTCCCTCCCTGCTTCCCTCCCTCTGTCCCTTCCTTCCTTCATTCCTTCTTTTTTTCCTTCTTCCTTCCCTCCCTGGGTGTTAAGTGATATGCCCAGGGTCACATAGCTAAGAAGGATTTTAGGTCAAATTTGAACTCAGAACCTTTTGACTCTAGGCCTGGCCCTCAAACCACTAAGTCAACTAGCTGCTCCCCCCTAAAATATCATTTTTTAAAAATATGCTTAGTTCTTCAACAGATAGTCAAGAAACATGAACTTTAGGTCTTTTAGCACCCTGATCATTATCTTCTGAACCCTTATCAATATTCTCTTTAAATTGTGGCACCCACAATTAAACCTAACTGATGAGGTCTGATAAAATGAAATCAATACAGTAGAAGATGAATGATTCAACTATAATTTGACTGATCCCAGGCTATCGCAAATTAGAACTCTTATTCCAACTCTGTGTTGTGGGACTACTACTGATACTGTTAAGAGATCTGAGCCTGCCTCCCTTCTCTGTTCCCAGTGTAATCAGGTTAGATTGCCTGCAAAGCATATTGCCTGCCTCCATCCTCCATGGTCACAATGCCTTTTTATCTGATGCCTTTTTATGCCTTTCATTTTGCCTTCAAGGTCTCCCTTTGGTGTGCATGGTAAATGATATCTCACTTGTTAAAAAAAAAATTTGGGAGTATGTGGACATCTAGTTCCAAAGACAGTTCTTCCAAAAGAACAGAAATTACACTAAACTGCTATTCACTGCACAGATTCTCAGAATTAAAAGAGATCTCAGAGGTCTTGTTTCTGAAATTATATTTTCTTTGGAGTAAGACTTGGTCAGATACTGACACCAATTTATTTATCTCAGTTAAATTTCCCTTTAACCTATGCCCTCATCTCCTTGGCAGTGCTTGCAGAAGGCCTGGCCAAGATAGCATTACAGAAATAATTTAGAGGAGTACTCTTTACACATTAGAATGGGCTGACAGGATATTCTCTTCCTCATGGAAATGATCTACATTTCATTTACACTTGATCCTTCCACCTTTCTCCATAGTCCTTCTAGGAAATTCATTTAAGGAAATAGCATTCTCCATTTGCCAATCTGCTAAGAAACCACATCCATATCCAGAGAATACAGCTTGAACCAAATTAAAATGTAATTGGGAAATATTAAATGAAATAAATTAAAATAAAATGAATATAGGTAGTGGTAAAACCTAATTTTCTAAGACAATATATGGCCTGCAAGGATTCCTGTGTAAGGCTTATAGGCCCTGTTTTTATCTGACAGTTTAAAGGACTTGGCCAGGTGTAATAGATAATATTGAGAGGGTATATTTGATACTTGATAACTAATGGATCAGGTAGTTATCTTCTTTTGCCCACCTTCCTCCCTGTATACCTCCCTTCCTCCCTCTTCCAGCTTCCCTTCCTCCCCTCTGCTTCCCTTCAGCTTCCTCTCCCCCTTCTTCTTCAGCCTCCTTCTAAGTCACTCAGGGTGAGCTACAATATTTCAAATGATATTGTTTTTATCTTCTTTTATCTCAAGTAAGGGGTTTGTTTGGGGAAGACAGGAAAGGGTAGAGAATGGAGGTAAGAGGGTTGGAGGTTTCCCTATTATCTACAGTGAGCCTTAGGTTGGAGGATATTGAGAGAAATGGTTGATAGGTCTAGTATCTCAGTCACTATCATTAACAGAGCAAGTCAGAGAGAGATATAGACTATTGTCCTTCTTCTTCTGCCTTCAGATCAGCCAGGGCCACCTCCAACTTGATTACCCCAAGTCTCAGAGATAAACTCAACTTCTTCCTTCAAAGTCACCACCATCAGCCGAGAAGCCCAGAAAACAGTCAGCAGTTGGCTCTTGCCTTCAACTGTTTCCTGGTAATATTCCAAATGGAATCTTCCTGTGATTGACAGTTGATCAACCTCCAGCCATTGCTTCTTTTCTTTTTGCATGCCTTCTAATTTCTCTCTTCCACACAGGGTCACATAAATAGTATGTCAGAGGTGAGACTACCATTTAGGTCTTCTTGGTTCAAAGGCTGGCTCTCAATTCACTATGCCTTGCTGCTTCACATTTTATTCACTTATTTTTTTTAATTGATAAGGAAAATGGGCACAGAGAGGTTATGATTTTTTCCCAAGATCAATGTGCAGCAAAACATGACTAGACTTAAGTCTAATCAGTTTTTAACCTTTGCTCAGACAAAGGTATCCCAGATAAAGTTCAACACAATTCAGTAATAATCCATTAATGTCTTCTCTTCTTTCTAAAAATCCAAATACTTGGTCACATAAATCAAATCAATGAGCCTTTATTATGTGTGTGTTAGTCACTATACTGTGTTGGGGACACAATGTAGCATCCTTTTAGGGTTACCTTCCTTTAACTTATAAGGAGAAATTGGGATCTGAGAAGGGACTACTCCTCCAAGTTCTAGTATTCTGTAGGTCTTGTTTTCCAAAACATTAGTTATCAAACCCCTTTCAGTAGTCAGACAGAAGATGCAAGTAGTTCAAAATAAAGGTATTTACTGAAAAAGAATAAGAAACATAACAGCTCCTTACAAACCTGTGATATACTCTCCTGTAAACACATATGACATCAGTGGGAAGTGGAGGAGTCACAAATAGAGGGAGGAAGGAAGCCAGCAAATAAGTTTTTATTAAGCACCCTTTATGTGCCAGGTACTTTGCTAAGGACTTCACAAATATTATTTCATGAGTCTCACAACAACTCTGGGATATAGGTGCTACTGTTATCCACATTTTACAGTTGAAGAAATTAAGGCAAATAGAGATAAAGTGACTTATCTAGGGTCATACACATAGCTAGGAGGCTGGAAATATTTTCAGGCTGACCTCAGGTTCAAAAGTACACATGAAAACACAGGGCCAGAGCAAGTTATGTCTCTGAATCTGTTGGGCTCTTTCTGTTCATCTTGTTCTCATTGTCTCTACTATATACTGCAAAGCTGAACACTATTGGGCACTTCTCTGCTAGAAGCTAATGTACTGATATCTGTAGCCAGGATATCACTGTGTTCTTTCAGCTATATTTTTATTGTAGTTTGCAAATAGTAGATACTTTACTTGGACCAAGAGAAGTCTCCTCTAGTTTATTCCTTCGGAATCTTAGCCATGAGGCTTCACACCTCATGAACAGGAAATTTCCAGCCCCCGTTGGTGGGTTCTTTAGAATCAAATGTAATAAAATAAAATTATGAGGCTGCTGGTAGCTTTAATAGCTTTATTACATCAAAGTAGAGATAGTAATGAGAGGGAAATGTAGAAAAGAGGTAAGGAGTCGCCTAGCCTATCACCCTCTGTGCTGTTCTGATGGAATAAAGCTTAACACTGATTGGGTTCCAATCTCCAGTCAGAAGTCCACGAGAATCCCTTCAGCAAGAGTCACCAACGCCAGAGTCAGAATCCGAATCTGAATGCGAATCTCCACCAGAATCCGAATGGAAATCCAAATGTCCCAATGTCTTCTTACTGTGGGCATCTCACGTGGTAAAGGACCTCCAAGTCCCTGACTGATTAAATTAAAACAAAGGAAGGTGCATTCCTTTCTCACACAAACACAAGGTGGTCTCTGAATGTTTTTACCCTCTGGGTTAGCCTTAAAAAAATCTGTTTTAAATCCTTACCTTCCATCTTAAAATCAGTACTACGGATTGGTTCTAAGGTAGAAAAGCAAAAAAATGACTAGGCAATGGGAGTTAAGTGACTAATTGCCCCCAGCTTAGCCTCCCCCCCCCCATCCTGATATTAGGCTCAGTGCCCATCCTTGGACAAAAACCTCACTTTGTTTATGGTAGCTAAGCAAATTATCTCCTAAATTTGCATCTCTGAATGTGAGACCAAAATCCCAGCAATGGTCATTTTTCCCCCAATAATAACAAAATTTTTTTCTGATGTTCAGGGTCCTCCAAGTTTTTGTTTCTGAATTTTTTCATTTGCTTATTCAAATGAATGGTCAGAAGAAAAGACAGAGAAGCTTTCTGTGTCTAAGGAATAAGGTCACTGACTCTGCTAATTAAGTCAGTGAAATACGGGCCTCCCCATTGGTGCCATTTTAAGGTCTTAAAAGGGTAAAAGAGAATTTTCCACGTAACCCTTTACAATAACAATATTGAAACCATCCCCAACCTCTGAGAGTTCACATCCTCCCAAGAGAGACAACATGGATAGACCAAGAACAGCAATTCCATGAAAAGACAATAGTGGATAGAATATTGAGTCTTGAGTTAGGAAGACCTGAGTTCAAATCTCACTATAGATACTCACTAGTTGTATGACTTTGGATTAGTCACTTAATTTCCATCTGTCTCAGTTTCCTCATCTGTGAAATGGGGATAATAACAACTTCTACCTCATAGAATTATTGTGAGGACAAAATTAGATAATATTTTTAAAGTGCTTTGCTAACTGTCATATTGTGTAATAGTTAGCTATTGTTAGGCAGTGTCTAAGAAGAAAAGACCTGGAAAGGGTGGGTAATGTATTTAGAAGAAAGGGGGAGCAAACTACTTCTGTACACCATCTTTATTAAGGATGAAGGCCTGAAACTGAATTACCATGCGTATGGATGGAGTATTAGGAAGAATTTCAACAGTGGCAATTGAGGGTATTGTAGAATTTCCTTCTCTGCAAAAATGGCATGGTAGCCTTGGCTATTTATTTGTCTCTATTTAGGAGTATGGAAGCTGCCTCTCAAGGTTCACCCAGCCCTAGATATCTTTGATTCACTGGTCTACAGTTGGAGGAAAAAAGAGTTAGCTGTTGGTTCCATGAGAACTTAAGGGGAGTTTTGCCAGTAATTGTTTGTGGTTAAAGTTTAAGCTTCTCTGGATCAATGAAAAGAAAGGTGATGCTTAGGTTAAGAAATTCCTTTCAGGTTGTGAAATGCTGACTGTAAGTGAAGCCTCCTGATGCCATCTGATTCTTGACAATGTCATTTTTTTGTGGAAAAATGAGGGTTTTCCACCAGAGAAGTCCTGTAAACTTTCACCTACTTTTAGCAGCCCTCCCATATATTTTGTAATCAAAACAAAGCTATATAGGAAATGGGCTGATTCCTCAGAGAAATATCAAAACCCAGTTTGTACATAATCCAAGCTTTTTGTGGCATGCTATATCCAAAGCAGAGAAACAGATTTGAAAACCAAGTTTTCACTTTTTTGATACTGTTTATTGTCAGACTAGAAATGAATACACCAATTGTTGTGGAGTTGCAAAATGACTATATATATATATATATGCCTCACACATACATACACACTTTAATATTATTGTGTTTTCATAGCCAGATCAATATTCTTGAACCTGTCTTTTGCATCCCCACAACTACCACACGAATCCTTATATTTCATATATTACATATATTCATATATTACATATATGGCTGTTCAGTTGTTTCAGTCATGTCTCCATCTGGGTTTTCTTGGCAGAGATACTGGAGTGGTTTGCCATTTCCTTCCCCAGCTCATTTTACATATTGAGGAATTGAAGCAAATAGGGATATGTGATTTGTCCAGTTCCACACAGTTAATATATGAGGTCACATTTGAACTCATGATGGTGAGTTTCCCTGATTCCAAGCCCAGTGCTCTATCTGCTGTGCCACCAGCAGTCAGTCCTTTTATTGGTCTGTTGAAATACCCTGACTCTATATTCTCCCTTCCAATCCATCCTGCAAATCAATCAAACAAATACCAAGTATTTTTTAAAAAGCTATCATATGCCAGGTCCTATGCTAGGAGCTGGCAATATAAAATCAAACTATAAAATCCTTTGATCCCAAGGAGATTATATTTTACATAGGATGAGGGAGGAGATATCATGTGCAAATATAGGTACATACCTTACTTATATGCTTACCAAATATGAGGTAATTATGGAGAAGAAGGTACTAGCAACTGGGATATTTCATTCTCCTACCTGTCTGACTCTTTCTTCCCAGTCTCTTGCTAGATTTTTCAACCAGGTCATTCTTTCTGGTATTCTTCAGTGTTGGTTCCTGAGTCCTTTTTTCTTCTCCTTTTATGAAGTTTCATTTAGTGATCTTATCAGGTCCCAAGGATTCAACTATCATCTTCATACAGATGATTCTCAGATTTATTTATACAATCCTAATATCTTGTGACTTTCAGTCTTGCATCTGTAACTACCTATTGGACATTTCAAAATGGGTTTCTTGTAGACATCTTAAACTCAACATGTCCCAAATTGAAGTTCACGTCACACTCAATCCATCCCATCTTTTTCACTTTCCTATTACTTTCTAAAGCCTAAGTTTAACCATGTTACTCCCCTATTCAGTAATATCAGGGGCTTTCTACCACCACCAGGATCAAATATAAAATCTTCAGGGATTGAAAGTCAGACTTAGAAACAGATAAGTTACCTAAACATAAAATGTAGTGTCAAATTAAAGGAGAAGCAAAGGAAATAACTTACAACTACTAGTAGTGGAAGCCTTCTTGATTCAAGACCAGATGATCAAAAACAATAAAATGGGTTCATCTCTCATATCTTTCCCCTTCTTTCTATTCACACAGCTGCTATCATAGTTCTTACCCATGTCATCCCTGACCAGGACTCTTACTTAGTAAGTTTTCCAATCAATCCCCTGTTACAAGTCTTTCCCTTCTCCAATCTATCCTCCACACAGCTGCCAAAGTGATTTTGCTGAAACACAGATCAGACTACGTCATCCATTCATATTCCATAAACTCCAGTGGCTCCTTATCACCTGTAGGATCAAGTATCATCTCTTCTGTTTGGCATTTAAAACCCTTTCCAGCCTGACTTCATCCCACCTCTTCAGACTTATTTTACATTCCTCCTCTTAGTGAACTCCCTCTTAGTTTAATTGGTATGGTACTGAATCTGTAATTAAATTGGTATTATATTGATTTTTATTAAAATTTACACTGACATGGCCTAACCATGAACAATTGAATTCTGTGCATTTTTAAATGGCTCTGAACCCTGGGAGACTACATCTCCCAGGACCCCAACTTCCTCAGACACATCCCACTTCCTTTGTAGGAGGTGTCTGAGAAGATCTAAAAAGAATAGAGATGTGTGGGTTTGGGCTCCTTTTCTAGAGAAGAGCTTTTCCCCATCTAAGAACCTTTGGACCCGGCATACCTGTGGGAGATCTAATTTTCCTTAACTTTCCAAACTTTTATTTTTCTGGCCAAAATCTATCAAACTATTCTTGGAGTCTAGCTAGATTTAGTTAACTATGCCTAGCATAATTACAATCTAAAAAGAAAGGGCTGGTCAATTTCCCTATCAGGGCTATGGGAGCAAGGGGCTGGGGGGATCCCTGGCTACCTTCCCTTTCCCTCCATTTTCTCCAACAACAGTTCTCTACAATTATTTGACTATTGTTTTCTGTATAGAGTGTTTCACAGGTGTATTTGAATAATTCCTGTATGTCTTGATATTTCACAGATCTTTCATTCATTTTAATTTTTATTTATTTATGTATTTTTGAAACCCTTACCTTCTGATCTAGTAACAACTAGGACAGAAGGGCAAGGGCTAGGCAAATGGGGTTATGTGATTTGTCCAGGGTTATAAAGCTAGGCAATATCTGAGGTCAGATCTGAATTTAGGTCCTTCGAATTCCAGACTTGGCTCTCTATCTACTGTGCCACCTAGCCTCCCTGGTTTCATACATTTTTAGCCATTTTGAAAGGAATTGCTTTTTTTCTGGTTTTGTTGTTACTATCAGAAAGATTAATTTTTTTGGTGGGGCTAAAGTAATTGTTTTCATTTTAAGTTGAATTTCTAAGATTGTCTAAAACCATTATAAGTTCTACCAAAAAGTGATACTTTTTGTTTCTTCTTTGCCTACACTTGTTATTTTGATTTTTTTCTCTTTGGGAAGCATTTTTATAACCATATCAAACAATTATAACAATGAACTCAACTTTGCACTACTTTTTACTTTACCCCTGAACTTTTTGGAAAGGTCTTGAGCATTTTTCTGTTAACATAATGCTAACCCTTGGTTTTAGAGGTTGTTAATCTTAGTGTGTCATGGACCCCTGTGACAGTTTGGTGAAACCTATAGACCCTTTCTCAAAATAATGTTATTAAATACATGAAGAAAATGCTAAAGGTTAGCTAGAAGTTTAGTGAAAATAAAGTTGTAATTTATTTTTATTCAAGTTCATAACCTCCCTGAAATCTTAACCTTTAGATAGATACAATTAACATATAAGGTGCTATTCCTTTATTCCCATTTATTTTTAATGTTTATAATATTAATAAGTGTTAATATTAATAATTAATTAATAATATTAATAAGTTAGGGTCAAAAGTCAAAAGATTTTCTTCTCTCATTCATCCTCTTCATGGTTAAATTTATGATAGGTAATTATATATTTCTCTCCAACATAACATAGCTTTGCTCCCTGCTTTTCCTTTAAAAAAAAAATACCGTTACCTTTCATCTTAGAATCAATGCTGAGTGCAAATTAAAATAACTCTGAGGTATCACCTCACACCTATCAGATTGGCCAATATGTCAGTAAGGAAAATGATAAATGTTCGAGGGAATGTGGCAAAAATGGAACACATGCTTTGCTGGTGGTATTGTGAACTGATCCAGGCATTCTGGAGAGTGATTTGAAATTATCCCGAAGGGCTATAAAAGAATGTATACCCTTTGATCCAGTAATATCACTACTAGATCTGTATCCCAAAGAGATTTTTAAAAATGGGAAAAGATCCATTAGTGCAAAAATATTTATAGTTTCTCTTTTTGTGGTGGCAAAGAATTGGAAACTAAAGGGATGCCCCTTTTGGGGGGAATGGCTGAACAAATAGTGGTATATGATGGCAATGGAATATTACTGTGCTATAGGGAATGATGAACAGGATGATTTCAGAAAGAGCTGGAAAGACCTACATCAACTGATGCAGAGTGAAACAAGTAGAACCAGGAGAACATTATGCACAGTAACTGAAATATTGTGGGCTGATCAAATGTATAGACTTTACTACTAGGTACTTTACTACTTATAATCCAGGACCATTCTGAGGGACTTCTGAAAAAGAAAGTTATCCACCTCCAGAGAAAGAACTGTTGGAGTAGGAATGCATATGATTTATCACTTTTGGGGAGGGGAGAGTCTTTTCCCACAGGATTTCTTTTTGTGTTCAGTTTTTCTTTTGTTTTTTAGTATTTACAGCCTTGGTGCTTGGGTTGGATTAAGTTCCTTTTAGAAATCAGGAAAGTAGCCATTGTTTGATTCCTTTCAGTCTGGATGCCATTGCCACACTTGGCCTATATAAGACACCTTTGCCTCAGTCACTTGCTTTTCTCTCCATTTCTTTTTTTTTTTTTAAATATATTTTATTTGATCATTTCCAAGCATTATTCGTTAAAGACATAGATCATTTTCTTTTCCTCCCCCCCCACCCCCCATAGCCGACGCGTAAGTCCACTGGGCATTAGATGTTTTCTTGATTTGAACCCATTGCTTTGTTGATAGTATTTGCATTAGAGTGTTCATTTAGAGTCTATCCTCTGTCATGTCCCCTCAACCTCTGTATTCAGGCAGTTGCTTTTTCTCGGTGTTTCCACTCCCATAGTTTATCCTTTGCTTATGAATGGTGTTTTTTTCTCCTGGATCCCTGCAAGTTGTTCAGGGACATTACACCGCCACTAATGGAGAAGTCCATTACGTTCGATTATACCACAGTGTATTAGTCTCTGTGTACAATGTTCTCCTGGTTCTGCTCCTCTCGCTCTGCATCACTTCCTGGAGGTTGTTCCAGTCTCCATGGAACTTCTCCACTTTATTATTCCTTTTAGCACAATAGTACTCCATCACCAACATATACCACAGTTTGTTCAGCCATTCCCCAATTGATGGGCATCCCCTCATTTTCCAGTTTTGGGCCACCACAAAGAGCGCAGCTATGAATATTTTTGTACAAGTCTTTGTGTCCATTATCTCTTTGGGGTACAGACCCAGCAGTGCTATGGCTGGGTCAAAGGGTTTTTCTCTCCATTTCTTGATGAAATGGGTTTGGGCTTTGGCTGGTCTCTATTTTCCCTCCTTTCACATTCCTCTAATCAGAAGTTGTGTCCATTTTCCACTCTGGCCCTAAAAGGACCCATTAAAATTTTTGAAATTATATTGGTACTGAGTTCACTCTGTCTGCTCTTATGACTGCCAGTGTCCTGGGGAAGGGGAGCTAGGACTTTCCTCTGCTTCTCTTCTGATAAGTTGGGACTGAAATCTGGTTTCAGTTCCCCAATTATTAAAACTTGTTCAAAGGATCAGGTGATTAAGTGGCTCTTTTGGGGGAACTTTTGCTGGGTTCTCTGGTTTGTTTTCTAGTTTCTGCCTAAAGATTTTCTTTCTGAATGTCTGTCTTTCATTCTCTGTCTCTTTTTGCCTCTCTTTCTTTGTCTCTGTCTCTTCTGTTTTTCATTCTTATCTCCTAGGTTTCTCTGGTACAACTGCTTTATTGGTCCTTGTCTTCTGACTTTTCCCCTGAAATTCACATCCATTTCTCTTCACTGAGGTCTTTGTAAGAACAGATGATGTATGTGTGAACTATACTTATGTCTAAATATGGGCTGGGGACAGACCTTCTTTTCCTCTCCATTCTGATGACTACTGACACCCAGAAGGGAGATAGATTTCAAGTATTAAGGTTTCATAGGGCAAAGTTAGGGTTGTTTGGTTGTTTGTTTGTTTTCAGTGCAAAATGGCTAGGGGTTTAAGGCTAATTACTTAATTAAAAATTGAGTCCATTAGAGGGAGAAATAGAGAATATGGGTGGGGGGCCAGATTCCTCTTGGGACAGAAACTGGTAAGAAGGCATCCTGGGCTTCAAAGCAGCAAAGAATAAAGTTTTTCTTCCCTGGGCTCTTCCATTTTGTCTGACTAGGATTTAAATGAAAGGTCTTCCCCTAAGAAAGAAAGGAACTAAAATAAACTATGCTTCCTACTTCTCTCTAAACATTGACATTTCAGCTTGCCCCAGCTTAGTACCCCAGCTTAGCTGGATGAAGACTTTCTCTCCCCCACTCTTTCTCTCTTTTTCTTGTCTCTATCTCTTTGTCTCTGTCTATCTCAGTCACTCACTCACATCTCCAAGGTAACTGAAGCAACACTCTCTTTGAAAATATTCTTATTTTATGACAATTTTTCAAAATGAATTTTTCTTAGACACAAAAAAAAAACCTCTTACCTTCCTAAAATCAATACTGTACATTGGTTCCAAAGCAGAAGAGTGCATTAGTAGGCTAGGCTATTGGGGTTAATTGGGGTCTTCTCTGGGGTCACACAGCTAAGAGTCTGAGACCAAATTTGAACCCAGGACTTCCCATCTGCAGACCTGGCTCTCAATCCACTGAGTCACCTAGCCATCATCTTTTGGATACTTTTGAACTTGGCTTTCTTTATTGTTTGTTTGGTTTTTAATCTTGGGGGATGTAAAAATTTTTATACAGGATTTGAAAATACTTTTGTTTCTTTTTTGCTGAAATTTTACATCTTGAGCTTTAAAAATTCAGATCCAATGTTTACATTTTGTTTTGCCTTGTTTTGTCTTTGCATTTCTTCTGGGCTGTTGTGGGTATTTCCCTCCATCACAATCAATCTGTCACATTCCAATTCTGCATTAAGTCTGTGTTTGTGAAAAGTCTAGGAATGTGAAATCACTATTGACTCATTCAAGATGTTGCCTAATCATTTACCATTTCCTCCTCATAAATGAAAGTGTATTAGAAGCTACTGATAACTAGAAACTGCATATGTGGACAAAACTGAGATAAGATTCTTTCAAAAAGAATGAAAGAAGGAATCTCATCTTTGGGGGAGGCAGAATACAGGTTCTTTGTATTAGAAATAACATTTTCACCTGAGAAAGGTGAGTCCCTTGATCCCCTGAGTTGTAAAGAAAGTTTTGCTTTTAGGGGCAGCTAGGTAACAGGGAAGACAGGGTAGGAGTTAGGAGGACTGGTTTCAAATCTGACCTCAGACACTTCCTAGCTGTGTGATCCTGGGCAAGTCACTTCACCTTGATTGCTTAACCCTTGCCATTCTTCTCTCTTAGATGGTAAGGGTTACTAAAACTAACTAAATAAATAAATAGAAGTCTCACTTTTGAATGCAGCGAAGACTCCATCACTGGAGTCCTTCAGAGAAACCTCACCTATGGACAGGCCAGAGGTACCTCACCACAGGTGAAACACTGACTTCTCTAACCCCCATCAACCTGGACCTTCAACCTACCACCCAGGATTGTTGTGAGGATCAACTGAGAGAATATTTGTAAACTGCTTAGTACAGTGCCTGATGCATAATTGTTGTCTGTCCTTTTTCAAAGAGGACCAATGACATCATGGAGTGATATCTTGACTTATCGTGCAGGAATTAGATTTTATGTTAAGTAGAGTTTCACAAAGTCATCAGCTTCACTCTCTATTCCAAAGTCATTGAAGTCCCGTAGCAAGACGAAAGGGAAGATGACTGACCTGGCTTGATGACCTTGGCATCTTCAATGTCTGACTGAGCTCTAAGGACTCCACAGCATCTGCTTCTGCTGACTTCATGGGAAAAGAAATTGTTTTCATCCTCCCATTCCACTGGGGAATTCCACTGGAGTAAACATTCCGCCTAACTCACCAGTGGGTTTGTGGCCCACCAGTTTTATATATATATATATATATATTAGGTACTTAATAAATTGTTCCTGGTCCTTTCTGATTATCATATCCTCCCAATAACCTTCTAAGATCGGTATTACTCTAGAAACTATTATTTTACAGTAGGATGAATTGAGGTTCTGAGAGATCAAGTGGCCTGCCTATATGCTAGTAAGGATCAGAAGCAGCATTTAAATAAAGGTTTTCTATTTCCAGGTCCAGTTTTCCACTTGGTGAAGCTGCCTCTCCACACCTGTAGGAACTGGGTGGAACTAGACACAGGGAACCAAATGAAGCAATACAGACAAGGATTCCAATTGTAGTTGCATACACACAACACCAACCATCCAGATAAAGCATGATGAATTCTCACCTCAATTCTCCAAATATTGAGTTTTCTTACTTTTTCAAGTCAAGCCAAGTCAATAAGGATTTATTAATCCCTATCTATGACAGGAACTGTGCTAAGTGCTGGGCTTACAAAGAAACTAACAAGCATTTATTAAACCCCTATTATGTACTTTCTTGTTGTTCAGTCATTTCATGGGGTTTTCTTGGCAAAGTCACTGGAGTGGTTTGCCATTTTCTCTTCCAGCTCATTTTACAGATGAAGAAACTAAGGCAAATAGGGTTAAGTATAATGTTAGGGGTACCAGAGAAGGTAAAAGATAGAACCTGCCCTCAAGAAGTTTATGCAAATTGAAAATAAGTAGGAAACCACTGGTAAATAAAAAACATCTCAATAAGTGCTTATTACTTATAAGTGAGAAAGAAAAAAATGGTATAATGATTATGGGCAGACCTTAAAACTAGGAAGACCTGGATTCATGTTCTACCTGGGACATAAACTGTGTAAGCCAGAACAAATTGCTTTTCTTCTCAGACCTGCAGGTAACTTTTTATTTCTTCAAGTTTTTAAATAGTTGGCAATGTCTATGTTAGGAAAGGAGTCTAGCTCCAGCAAAACCACAAGTCCTACCCTTTCTTCACTCTCCTTGAGAGCAGGAAATATCTGTCTTTTCTTTGTACACCTAGCCATTAGCACAGTGTCTGGCACACAGTAGACATTGTGCTAAATGTTTGTTGAATGAACTGTTTTTGTCTTAAAACTCTTCATAATATAATGCCATCACACATTTGGATCTAGAGAGTTTTGGAGATGACCAAGTCCAAACTACTATTTTACAACAGAAGAAATGAAATCTGATATAAATGTGATATTTATTGTACATGTAAATATGAGATTGCTTGACATCTCAAGAAGAGGGGAGAGGAGGGGAAGAGAGAAAGTGAATTTGGCTCAAAAAATTTAATGAATTTATTTTTACGTGTGTCTGAGGAAAAAATAAAATATTACATATAAAAAAGAAATAATGTGATATGCCTATGGTCAGACAGATAGTAAATGACAAAACTGAGATTTGAGCTCAAGTCTCTAGAGTCAAATTTCTTTCTACTTTACAAAATTGCTTCTTTCAAATGGAGTTTATAATAGCAAGTATACAGCAGTTATTCCAGGTGACAGTCTTGGAAATACATGAATTGATAGCCATAACATCTTAGGCTCTTCATTCTTTCCTAAAAGGAACTTCAATTACTTAATGGGCACAGATTTTCCTAGTCTCATTAGACTAGCACATCAGATTTATTAGCATTTCATTTTAAACTTCTACATTTAAAGTTACATCCTGGTTTTTCAGCCCTATATATTAAACATACACTCCCCCCTCAATTTATTCTTTATGAATTTTTGGCCTTAAAGAAATTGAATTCCATATTCTCTCCCTCCTTCATGTATGTGAAGGCAAGCAATATGATATCAATTATACATATGAAGTCATACAAAACATATTTCCATATTAGCCATGCTGCCAAAAAAAAAGGGCAAGAATAATAAAGTGAAAAAATTCTACTTCAGTTTGTACCCAGAGTTCATCAGCTCTCTCTCTGGAGGCAGATGGCATTCTTCATCATGAGAATTTTAAATTGCCCTGGATCGATCACAGTAGATAAATCTCTCACAGTTGCTCATCATTAAAATATTGTTGTTACTGTGTACAATGTTCTCCTGGTGCTGCTCTAAACATACATCCCTTTGATGACTTTACCAGATACAATTCCAGAAGAGTATCTAACTGCACCTCTTCCTCCCTTTTCTTCCCTAGCCCTTTCTCGGTCTCTGTCTCAGGGTTTGGGTTCCTTCTTCTTTCTTTATAAACTCCCAAGGGTTATCCCTTGATAGAACTGTGAATTGGTACAATCATTTTAGAAAAGAGTTTAGAACTATTCAAATAAAGTGACTGAACTATCCACATCCTTTGACTTCAAGGACCAGAAATGTCAATGGATATAAACATTTGCTTGGCTCTTTGAGTTATTCTTTATATGGATAACTCCTGAGTCTATATATACAGACCTAACATCTCTATTGAAATCCATTATTTCATTGCCAAGTGCCTGCCAGGCATCTCTACCTGGATGTTCCACAGACAATTCAAACATAATGTGTTCAAAACAGAACTCAATATCTTCCCTTCCATACTGTGACAGAGGCTGGCACTAGAGAAAAAGTGCCAAGCTGAAGAGTATGTGAAATTGATCACCTTGATAGGGGAGGGGCCCCAGGAGTGATTTCCAGAGAAGGAGGAGACTCTGGCTTGGAGAACAGTGAGGATCTCTCAGTCTTGAGAAGCAGAAGAGAGAAGTTGGGAAAAGACTTTCTCCTGAGGGTTACTGGCTTTTCCTGCCGGTGACTGGAAATCTTTCCCCCAACACTTCCCAATTGAAGGGACTTTCTGAAGAGAAACCTGAGCAGACTTTACCTCAGCTCCTGTTGCCTAGGGGTGAGTCAACTTGACTTTCTCTCAGGGGGCTCAGGATGCCAAGGCCCGAGTTCACCCCCAAACTTGAGAAGGGAGGGAAAAGGGCTTAGATAGAGACAGGGCCCCCTTCTCCTCACTTTCCTTTTCCCATTCTTCCCTGCCTGTTATTCCTTTTGCATTACCTGATTGAGTTAACATTAAAAGTTATCTGTTCCCCAAGCTGAGTGTGAGTGAACTGATCAAGGGAAGACCTTTTGGTCTCAAGTAGTGGAGGGGGGATGAGAGGGACTAGAGCGAATTGGGGAGAGCAGCTTTAGCTAAGGAGGGAAGGCAGAAGGGGGAAAGTCTTCAAACCCCCTCTCCTCTCTCTGAGCAAACCCGTTACATATACTGTCTCCCCTGAACCCCACTTTGAGAAGGGGGTTCTCCTCTCTTTTCCCCCTCTCCATACCGAAAGCCCAAACTTCCCTCGGGGCACAAACTTCCCTCTCTTTTATTTTTTTAAGACAATACCACCGTATTTTTAATAGGCAATTCACAACTCTTGATTGGGATGAGGGCTTGAAAGTCTTTTCCCTATTTAGTCTTAATGCAGCTCTCTTTGGGGACAGCATCTTTGCTGGATGGATTACTCATTTGATTTCCTAGAGTCTGCTTCTTTCTATTTTCTGACTCTCTTCTCTACTGCCAGGACTCATAATCCTTGAAGCAGTTTCCTCTTTGAGAATGGCTATCTATGTATATCCAAGTCTATCTGGGGTGTGTCTCTGCTCTACTGGATGTACATTGTCTCCTGCTGGTCAAGTAGCTGGACTTCAAAGCAACACAGCTGATGGGAAGGAAAGGAGAAGGAAATTCCCTTCAAACTTCCATGTTTAAAATAATTCCCCCATCAAACTGATGACATTTTTCTAGAGTTTTGCTCTTAAAATCCTGTAAGGAGATGGCTAATTTGTTTTCTCAGCCAAAGACACTATTGCTTCCTTCACTCAGTGAGGTGTATAAAGAGATGAAGCTGGTTAGTTAACATATATTCTGAGCCTTCTGTGATTACAACTGAGTTGGGGGACTGTGATTTCCTCACTTGTAAAATGGAGATAACATTTGTAGCTGTGCTATTGTAAACTGCTATAAAAGGGTTATGAACTACTAAATGTTATTTAAGTTATATTGGTTAAATTAGCTTAAAATTTAAATTACAAAAAAAAGTAAAAGTAAAAAAGGGCAATTGACTTTTTATTCTCTAGCCCTTCAATTTGCCCTATTTTTAGTGTAATTGTTATATCTCTTTTTAAAAAAAATTAATGATACAAATATTCTTATCGACAAAAGGTCTATTTCATGAGGCCCTAGCAAAGATAAATTGTAATCCATGTTATATGACACAGAGGACACTGATATAGGGTCTCAAACTGAAAATTGGAAGGTATCTTAGTGATCATCTGGTGTCATGACCTTATTTTACAGGTGAAGAAATAGAGTTAAAGGGAGGTTGCAATTTGCCCACAGTGATACAGATAATAAATCACAGTCAGAACTTGAATCCATGTCCTTGGGCTCCAAATTCAGCACTTTTCCCATGCCATTATGCATTTTATACTTTCATTTCCAAGTGGAATCCCATCCCCTCCCTTGCCCTCAAGGAACTTACAATATAATAGGGGAGACAACAAACAAATAAATATATACAAAGCAAGTTGCAGAAAGGATTAATAGGAAATAATTAATAGAGAGAAAGCACTGAAATTAAGAAAAATTGGTGAAGGCTTCTTGTAAGAGGTGGGATTTTAGTTGGAACTTAAAGGAAGCCAAGAAAATCATAGATCCAGGGCAGTTAATATTGTATTAAAATAATGTATGTAAATTTATTTAGCCATTCCCCCAAGGGTGGGCAAAATGATTTTCCTTTGTTTTTGTTTTGCAAAAAGTAGCAAGGTTTTGGAAACCTTCTTTGCTTCTTCCCCTTATCAAAAGGAGGACCTGTCTGTCATCCCTTGCTCTTAAAACATAACCTTTTTTTCTGTGGAATAATTCTTGGAAAAGGTCCTTTACTCCTGTTCTTCGTCAGAATTCCTTATAGGTTATGTGTTGCACCCTGCCCTCAACCATCATGTGCTTTTTGTTTTGTGATACTCATCTTTAACTTTTCAGAAGCAATAGAGTTCCATGTTTTTTTTCTGGTGGGGTAAAAGAATAAAATTGGTAAACTCTGAAAAGTTCCTTTTTGCATATTCAAATTTTGCTTTAGTTGCTTTGTTTCCTTATTTTATCATTTGTGTAATTGGTATGTGTGTGTCCCATTACAATGGCAAGAGTTGGTTGATTAACAGGTGTGCATTAATGTCCTTCTGTGAAAGAGAATTCTTTACTGTCTATCCTGAGTTAACACTAACTTAAGTACCTCACTAGATTGTGAAGACAGGATTAACTCTCCTTTGCCTATCTTTTGATTGAATCAACTTAAGCTTGAATTAGGTGTATGAGTAGCAAACCACTTAATGAATTCACATGGTAGGTGAGAAGCCAACAAGATACTTGGAGAACTCCACCCTTTTTTGAACTAAAAGTCAGAAACTATTCTTTTAAGAGTTCACACCCTCAGAAACTGTTCAATCAGGAAACTGTGAACCTTTTATTGATGAGAAATTGACCTTCAGAAGGTGAGAAGTAGATCCCACAGACACTGCCCCCTGGGCAGTGCTAGACAATTTGGAAACTGTGTTTGGCCCCTGTGAAGAGGGAAGGAACAAGAAGTCACCATAAAAGCAAGCCCAAACTCCCTCAGAGCAGATGGTCTTTGAAAAGATAGTCTGAAGAGAATGTCTTCTGGAGATAGTCTTCTAACTGGGGAGAGTCTTTGAGTGAGCTTTGCTGGAGACTGTGGCTTAGATCAAGGGCTTGGAGCTCTTTCACCTTGGACTCTGACTCCTGGACTACTTTCTTGGGTGAGTGAAAGGCTGACGACTTTCCCTGTTTCCCAAGAGACTAACTTCCATCTTGGAGGAGGTCTTGTAGTTACTTACCACCAGCCTTCCTGGTGAGATAGGATAGATAACTTCTCTATCCCCCTCATAGTTCTCTTCTTTATTGTTTCCTCTCTATTTATAAATACTTGTAAAAAATTTCTTACTCAAGATAGAGTAAATATTAATGACCACATAATTTCATAAAATTATTGTCCAACCATTAATTTTCACTTTTACATTTCTTTTAAAAAATTAATTAATTAATTAAAAAAAAAAACCCTTACCTTCCATCTCGGAAACAATACTGTGCATTGGTTCCAAGGCAGAAAAGTGGTAAGGGCTAGGCAATGGGGGGGGTCAAGTGACTTGCCCAGGGTCACACAGCTGGGAGTGTTTGCGGCTACATTTGAATCTAGGACCTCCCATATGTTCACCTGGCTCTCAATCCACTGAGCTACCCAGCTGCCCTCCACCTTTACATTTCTAAGATTACTTCAATTCCAAAATATTGGACAACTTTGTTTATCTGTGTGGTCAATGAATCCCCTGCTCTAAAAATTTAAAAAAAAAAAACTTTTACTTTTTGTCTTAGTAACAATTCTAAGGCAAGGACTCGGCAAGTGGAGTTAAGTGATTTTACTAGGACCCCACAACTAAGAAGTGTCTAAGACCAGATTTGAACTGAGGCCCTCCAAACTCCAGATCTGCCATTGAACCACCTAGCTGCCCCCTTCTCTATTTTTTTATTTGTGCATACTTTTTTTTTGCCTACTTTGAATTATTTGGTGAAGTCCATTACTTAGCAGGATGGCCAGCATATACTAGGCACTTAATAAATATTCACTGATTGATAGATATCTGTGTTCTGTAAACCAATTTGGGAGAAGAAAGACCAGGAGAAATGCTATGATTTCTTTTGCAACATAATCAATTTGTATCTCTACAACACATTGGACTAGAAATTTATTAGTTCCATGGTGTTTGTTAGTGGATCAAGATTGTAGAATCATACATGGAAACAATATGTGTATAGAATTGTCAGAAAGAAAGATGATGTCGGATGTCAGCAGGAACTGTTCTGGTTTTGTCTTTGTATCCCCAGTGAGTAGGATTTAATTAATATGATGAATTACTTTACTCTGTATGAATTATCTCTCACCAGAGATTCAATTTCAGCTATATAGCATCGTGGATAGAATGCCAAGTCTGAAGGCAGTTAGACTCAATGGCAAATCTGGCCCCAGACACATACCTTATGTGATTCTGAGTAAGCAACATAACTGCTGTTTATCTCAGTTTCTTTCATCTGTAAAATGGGGATAATAATAGCATCTATTTCCTGCCTCAGGTTGTTGTGAAGACCAAATTAATTATAAAGTGCTTTCACACAATGCCAGACCCTAATAGATGCTATATAAATGTTAGCTGTTATGAGATCTAGAGCCAGAAGGAATAGATCTAGTTTAACATTCTCATTTTACAAATTTGGAAATTGAGGCTGGAAGAAGTTAATTATCTTGCACAAGGTAAAAACTGTGAACAAGCCTCAGATATAATATTTGAATGAAAGTTCTCTGGGGAAAGTCAGTGTGGATTCCCTAGGACTATCTCTAGTGCAATTGGGAATTTTAGAAGAGAAATAATTGTTTTGTTTAAGAATCTTAAAGTTTTAAACTCCATCACGACTATATTTTCTAAACCAACAATTACAATGCAAATGTTTTCTTTTTTCTTTTTTAAGTGTATTTTTTATTTGGCTCAAAGTAGAAGTAAAATCTCAACAATTAGAAAAAATAATATAAAAGAAAAAAGAAGCTAAAAAAGCCATAAAATTCTACTTAAATTGAAAATTAAAATCTTCATATAATTAATTGATCTCAATATAATTTTAGCTATCTAGAGCACCAGTTGTCATTTAGGTCTTTGTAGCTAGTGTCTTTGTTTGATGCTATCTTTTGCAGCCTGTTTCCATGGGAACTGTTGTCAAGGAGACCATCACATGACTTTTGTTACTGGCTCATTCTGTGGGTCCCTGACTTGAGCAGCTTTGTTTCCTGGCTGTTTTCTGAAGTTGATTGTGGCTCTGTCTTGACTATTATGAATAAGTGCCAGGTGACTTGGTGAAGATTTTTACATTGATGGAGCATTTTAAAAAGAAACAGGATTTTCTTTTAATGACTACTACATTTTAAATTATTCCATCTATTAGAATCTTATGCTAAAATGTTTATAAACAAATTTTCTTTCTAAAAAGTCTTCTAGCTATGACAGTTTCAAATAGTTAAAATTGATAAAGGAGTGAGAGAATAGAAATGTTCTAAATCCCAATTCAGGGCAAATGAAAAAAATTATTTATGTATCTCTATTTTCCAGGCAAACATTAGCAATCATGGGAAGCTCCTCAGCCCAATAGCATGGTTTATTGAATGATTATTCTGATGTAGACTTTCAATTTATCTTTTAGTAAAGTGTTGCCTGCCAACATTGAAACTTTCTGTTTTGAAATAGCTAGTTTCTCACTGGTTATGTTTATGAGAATCTATAATCTACAATATTTAAAAATATTCTGATTCATCATGCCCTCAAACCATATTTCAAATCAGTTAAGGAGCTTAGGAAAGTAAATCTTCCCAGCTTTCTCCCCCAAATGCTATGAACTTTATAAGATATAGTTTAATATCTGTATTTTACAAATGAGGGGACTAAAGATCTACAGTTCAAGTGACCAGGACAACCACAAAAATATGATACTTGGTTTGGAATTCTAGAAAGGCAGATCTCCATGAAATTGGAAAATCTAGATGTAAAAGTTCCTCCGTTCTGTAATTCTCTTTTCTCACTCCTCCTCCTGGCTTCCTTAGCTTCATTCAAGTTCAACCATCAACAAGAACTCTTTTCCCACAGGGCAACTAGGTAGTAGATAGAGAGCTAAGCCTGGAAAAAGGAGGACCTGGGTTCAAATCTAGCCCAGGACACTTCTGAACCATGTGACTCTGAGCAAGTCACTTGACCCCAACTGCCTTGCCCTTGCTACTCTTCAGTCTTAGAAATAATACTAAGGCAGAAGGTATGCGTTTAAAAAAAAGATTTAGTTCAACCCGGCACCTACCTGCCTAGACCAGTTAGGAGGCTCAGTGGATAGAGTGGATAGGCCTGGAGACAGAAGGTCCTGGGTTCAGATTTGGCCTCAGACAATTCCTAGCTGTGTAACCTTCGGCAAGTTACTTAACCCTAATTGCCCAGCCCTTACTACTCTTCTGCCTTGGAACTGATACTTACAATTGATTCTAATACAGATAAGGGTTGTTTTTTTTTAATTAAAAAAAGAAAAAGGAATCCTTTCCCCAGGCCTCCTTAATCTTTAAACCTTCCCTCTGAGCCTACTTCCAATTTATCCTATATATAATAACTCGCTTACATGTTGTCACCCCATAAAGCTTCCTCAGAGGGGAGAGAGAAGCTTTAAGGTAGGAAGATAGAGAAAGGATAGAAGTTTTAGATACCACGAGGGGGATGACGGAGTCGAAGTAGAGATATGAGGTGGCAGGAATGAGTCTTTATTAATTATCAATGAGCCACAGCCAAACTCTGATCAAAGCACCCTTCCGAAGGCTTTTACCAGTCCAGAGATCCAGATTCAATACCACACAGGTCGGAGAGATGATAGAGAAAGATTAAAGATGGAGCCTGGCTCCAGCAAGGACAGGCATCAGTGCGAGCTGGAAAGGAGGAAGAGCAGAAGAGAGCGAGGCGGAGCTGGTTGGGCCCTATTTATATGCAAATATACACAGTATATAGGGATGATCATCATTGGTTAATGACAAGGTATAGGTGTGGTTTCTCCCAACCAGGTGAGCACAAAGAAACCTGTGTTCCCGCCTAACCTGGGGGAAGCTGGGGTCAAGGGTCAAAGGCTTTCCCAGCCATGTGCAATACTGAGCATGCTCAAGACTGAGCATGCTCTCTTCTAAGACAATCTGTTCATACCAACTGTTTCCCTTGCCCATAGCTAGGGGTGGACTGCTACACCCCAGTTAGACCAATAACTCCTTGTGAGCAGGGACTGCTTTTTTGGTTTTATGTTGTTTTTTGTCTTTCTTGTATCACCAATTAATACTAAGGGCAATGACTGTCACCTAGTAGGTGCTTAAGAAATGCTTGTTGAGGGGGCAGCTGGGTGGCACAGTGGATAGAGCACCAGGCCTGGAGTTAGGAAGGCCTGAGTTCAAATTTGAACTCTGAAACTTCCTAGCTATGTGACCCTGGGCAAGTCACTTGACCCCCATTGTCTAGCCCTTACCACTCTTCTGCCTTGGAGCCAATACACAGTATTGACTCCAAGCTGGAAGGTAATGGTTAAAAAAAAAAAAAGAAATGCTTGTTGAAGGGACATCTAGGTGGCACAGTGGATAGAGCACCAGGCCTGGAGTTAGGAAGGCCTGAGTTCAAATTTGAACTCTGAAACTTCCTAGCTATGTGACCCTGGGCAAGTCACTTAACCTCAACTGCCTGGCTCTTGACCTCTCCTCAAGTTGACATGAGGACAAAAGAGAAGATAAGGGTTTAGAAAAGAGAATGCTTGCTGACTTGACTTCTCTATCCCAGTCCCAACTGCTGCTGGTACCCTTGTCTTCTAGTTATATGACTTCTGCCTCTAATCAGCCTCTGCCATCCAAAAGAATAAGTATGTGGTCACACGATCAAGTCATTGGTCACAGTTCCCTTGCCACTCAGAGGCACTTTCTCTGGGTGCCAGAATTCTACTTTGTTGCTGCATCTTCATGTAGTTAATATTTCATGCTTCACATTCACAATATAACTTCCAGTAATTTCAACTGGGTTACTCTGTGTTAGGATTGGACCCTGTTTAGATTTGATATTTAGGCAAAAGTCATTGAACAGTTTACCAAAGGAGGTTTTCTTTGTCTTCACATAGCAAGGATGTACAAGGACAAGACATTCAATTTCTTCACTTTAGCATGCCCTCCAGCTCTTGTCTCTATGTTGAAGCAAATCTGTTCAGCTGGGCAAGGTGTGATGACTTCTATGGTCTTCATACATCTGCCAAGTTTGAAGGCTTTGATTCCACATAGGCGGAACCTTTATGCCAGGAAGCCATGTCAGTCTAGTCAGAAGCCCTCATGAAACTATTGAGTCTTGCTCTGTCTCTGGGTTCAATCAAGTCCTCACTTTGTCTCCTTTTCCTAACCCATGTGTGGGGGAGGGGGGAGATGTGGTAAGGAACCCTGGAAGATATTAAACCCACCACAATCATGAAGACTATTTAGTGTTCTCATCAACTTTGCCATAAGCTTTATGGGGAAATGTAGAAGTCTTTTAAAAAATCACATATATTCAATTAGCCCACTTGATCCTATTAGGCTCTGAGGGTCTAGGTCAGCATTGGTGAACGTTTTTGAGATTGTGTGCCCAACATTACCCCCAGATAGCAGAGGGAGAAAGTGCTCACATTTGACTGTTGGGCATGTGAAAAATGTCCTTGGGCTCTGTGGAGACAGGGAACAGGACCAGCCTCCTCCAGTTTGCAGGGGTATGGGGAGTCCCATGTTCACCCTGATAATAATATGTGCATGTCCTTCTGGAAAAACATGCTGAGTCAGGGCCATTCCCTCTGGGGTTACCAGGAAGTCAACTATCTTTTACCTTTCAACTATGCCTATCTTTGTTTTTGAAAGGGAGAAGGAAATAAACATTTTTTTAAGTAGCCCTTACCTTCCGTCTTGGAATCAATACTGGGTATTGGTTCCAAGGTAGAAGAATGGTAAGAGATTGGCAAAGGGATAGGGGTTAAGTGACTTTTCCAGAGTCACACAGCTAGGAAATTTCTGAGACCAGATATGAACCCAGGACCTCCAGTTTCTGGGTCTGGCTGTCAATCGACCGGGCCACCCAGCTGCCCCCAGAATTAAACATTTATTGAGCACCTTCTATGATCTGTGCTAAGCACTTCTACAAATATTATTTCATTTAATCCTCATATCAACCCTACTGTTTTTACTGAAGCATAAAAAATGAAGAGGTGAAGTAACTCTGGGTCACACAGCTTCTAAGTGTTTCAGAACAAATTTGAATTTAGGTCTTCCTGACTCCAATGCTGGCCCAGAGGAGTCAACTCCTGGCCCAGTGCTCTATCTACGGCATGTCTAGTTGTTGCATGGGTGGGATGTTTATCAGATTTTAATATGACCTAAAGTTGGGAGAGAGAGTATGTTGGGAAATGGAGGCAGAATTATAAAAACTCTTGACAATAGATGAAATTCAATACTCAGTCTAATCCAATAGACATTTGTTATGTATTTACTATGTAAAAGGCACCATGCAAGGCACTGAGGATTCAGAGTCTAAATGAAAAGCACTCCATTCCCTCCGGGAGATTACATTATTCTAGAGAGATACATTAAAAATAGAAAAGTATCTAAATAATAACTTGAGGAGGGAGCATTCTAGATAAGAATCAAAAAGTCTTCCTCTAAGAAGTAGCACATTTCACAGAAATGAATACAATATTCCTAACTGAGTTACAAAATTCCCATGCACAAGATACAAAAGCTATGGTTAGATAATAGTTTCTATGAAAAAGATCTGGGGAGTTGGGGTGAAGAGGATCTTTTTTAGCTTTAATTCAACAATATGGCAATGGTTTTGTAGCTAAAAAAGCTAATGTAATCTTGGGCTGCCTTAAAAGAATCGGTAGTTGGAAGTGATACAGTTGGAGGCGATAACTTTGGTGTGCTGTCTGGTAAAACTATGCACCATGATAAGAGGGAGAGTATCCAGAAGAGGGGAAACCAGGAAGTTTAGGTGATATCATTCTATGAGTGGTAGTCTCTCGGTGATAGAGAATGACAATTGTCTTTGTGCAGTTTCATCTACGGTATACCCTCATGTGGCTTTGGAGTCCAAAGGCCGAGGTACAAAGTTTGTGGCACATGGGGCATGGGACTCCAGTTGTTACGGGAGGTGCAGTTGTGGCCTGGTGTCGGCGTTCACGTGCAGCGGCAAGACGTCAATGTCGCTCATCTTCAAAGGTGGTGGCTGCATGGTTACTGTGGGTTCGCCAGCTGCTTCTGTCAGAGGCAGCGAGTTCTAGTTGCTTTGGTGTCATGCCAGCCCACTTCAAGTTGGACTTTAGCTGATCCTTGAATCTTTTCTTTGGTCGGCCTTGTTTCCTGAGTCCAGCTGACAGTTCACCATAGAATACCTGTCTTGGTATTCGCTGTGGGTCCATGCGGATGACGTGTCCAGACCATCGTAGCTGGGTTTTGAGGACCAGGACTTCGATGCTGGTGGAGTTGGCTCTGTCGAGGACTTCCTGATTGGTGATTCAGTCCTGCCATCGGATCCTCATGATTGACCAGAGGGAGCGTTTGTGGAATTGCTCCAGCTGTTTCATGTGCTTCCGGTACAGTGTCCATGTCACACAACCATACAGGAGTGAGCTGAGGACCACTGTGTTATACACTTTGAGCTTTGTCACAGTGCTTATACCTCTGTATTGGAGGACTTTGGAGCGCAGCCGACCGAGTGCCTGGCTGGCCTTTTGGATCCTGGCATTAATCTCGTGGTCTAGGGACCCGTCCTTGGCAATGGTGCTGCCCAGGTACTTGAAAGTGTTGACGTTAGAAAGCTGCGTGCCATCGATTGTAATGCACGGCTGGTTAGTTGGCCTCCCTGGTGCAGGTTAGAACAGCACCTCTGTTTTGCTGAGGTTGATAGTTAGGCCAAACAGTTTTCTTGTGGTGGAGAACCTGTCCACAATGGTTTGAAGATGATTTTCTTGGTGGGCCATGAGAGCACAGTCATCTGCAAAGAGAGCTTCCAGGATGAGTCTCTCTGTTGTCTTTGTTTTTGCAATCAGTCGACGAAGGTCAAATAGTGAGCCATCCAGACAGTATTTGATGTAGACGCCCAAGTCTAGATCTATCACAGCATATTGTAATACTTGGGTGAAAAATTGGTTGAATAGTTCTGGAGCGAGGACACAGCCTTGTTTCACGCCATTGGAGATGTTGAAGCGATCAGAAGTCTCTCCACCAGATAGGACTTCCCCTGTCATGTCGACATGAAAGAGCTGGATCAGTTTGATGAATTTTGCTGGGCAACCGAGCTTGCTGAGGATCACCCACAATGCGTCCCTGTTCACTGTGTCAAACGCCTTTGTCAGGTCTATGAAGACAATGTAGAGACTCAGGTTCTGCTCAAGACATTTTTCCTGCATTTGCCTCACCGTGAAGACCATGTCGATGGTGCTGCGATCTGGTCGGAAGCCACATTGTGATTCAGGCAGGTTTTGCTCTGAAACAGATGACAGGAGTCTGTTGAGTGTAATACGGGCGAGAATCTTTCCAGCAGTGGAGAGTAGTGAGATGCCTCTGTAGTTGTCACAGGCTGCTCGTGAGCCTTTGTTCTTGTATAGGGCTACGATGGAGGCATCTCTGAGTTCTGGGGGCATGTCTTCCTCTTCCCGTATGCTGGTCAGCACTATGTGGAATGCCTGGAGCACCTTTCCGTTTAAGGCCTTGTACACCTCGCTTGGAATCCCATCTTTACTGGGTGCCTTGCCTGCACTCATTTGTTTAATGGCTTTTTGGACTTCCTCTATTGAAGGAGGGACATCAAGTTGTTCAATGGTGCGGTTTTGGGGGATCTGGTCAAGGGTGCTTTGGTCGACTGAAGAGGGTTGGTTGAGAAGCTGACTAAAGTGTTCTTTCCACCTGTTGCTGATGCCTTTTTTATCTTTTATGAGAGTGTCACCATCAGAGGATATCAAGGGAGTGGTGGTGGGTTTTAATGGCCCATAGACAGTCTTGAGGGCACTGAAAAATTGTTTGTCTTTTTTCGTATCAGCTGGATTTCTTCTGCCTTTTTTTCCCAACATTGGTCTTGCATCTTCCTGATCTCACGCTGCGCTGTGGCTTGGAGAGACTTGAATCTGTCCTTTTTAGGAGCAGAGTTTGGATTATTTTGCCACTCCATAAAGGCTTTGTTCTTTTTGCCCAATAGGTCTTCAATAGCAATACTGTTCTCATCGAACCAGTCCTGGTGGTTGCGTTGTTTGGGGCCTAGGACTGCCTTTGATGTTTTCTTCACTGCGTCTCTGGACTGGTTCCATTTCTCAGTTGAGCTTCCAGTGAGTGGTCCCTTGGCAGACAGCTTGTCATCCAGGCAGGACTGGAATGTTTGCAAATAAGATGGATCTCTAAGACGACTCACATTGTAAAATGCGCGAACTGTCTGGGCGCATTTTGGATGGTGAGGCACAATGCGCATTTGAAGAGTCTCTCTAACCAATTGGTGGTCTGCCCAGCATTCAGCTCCTCTCATGGCTCTGGTGATCTGTACATCCTGGATGTCTCGCCGGCGTACAATGATGTAGTCAATGAGATGCCACTGTTTTGATCTTGAGTGCATCCACATTGTTTTATATTTGTTCGCCATTCTGAACACAGTGTTCATGATGGTGAGTTCGAACTCTGAGCATTTGCTGAGTAGCAGTAGGCCATCGTTGTTCATTTTGCCCACTCCATGTTTGCCGAGCACTCCTTTCCATCTTTCATGGTCCTGGCCAACGCGGGCGTTGAAGTCTCCCAGTAGTATCAGCTTGTCATTTGTGGGTACTGAGTGCAGGACGGCACTCAGGTCAGAGTAGAACTGCTCGATGGTCTCCTCTGTGCTGGTCAGTGTTGGGGCATATGCGCTGATGATTGTGGCATACCGGTCTTTGCTGAGAGGCAAACGGATATTCATGAGCCTCTCGCTGATGCCCACAGGCAAGTCTGGCAGCTGTTTGAGCAAACTGGTCTTGATGGCCAGGCCAACACGGTGGATTCTGTCTTCATTTGAGGCTCTACCTTTCCAGAAGAAGGTGTATCCAGTGGTGGGTTCGCTGAGTGATCCCTCTTCTGGTAGGAGTGTTTCGCTTAAGGCTGCGATGTCAATGTTATGTCGTGACAGTTCTTTACTGATTAGAGCTGTTCTTCTCTCAGGTCTTGGGGTATTCTCTCTATCAAGTAATATCCTGATGTTCCATGCTCCTAGTAGGAGTTTCTTTGTATTTTTTCTTTGATTTCGACCGCTTAAAGGGATGACCCGCCAGCCGCGGTGTGCTGACCGGGTGTTTGTAGGGCAGACAATGTTTGGGACACCTTTTCTAGTCCCCTCCCTTGATTAGGGTGAGCAGTGCTGTCCTAGAGAGGGCTGCTCAGTCGCCCAGGATGCTGCCGAACATCCCTGCTGCCCACAGGGCCGAGTGACCACTGGTTCGTGGGCCGCCTACGTTCAATATCGTGACTACAACTGCCAGTGGTCACCTCCACCTGTTGCGTCGTCACTCCCCCATTGCCGCAGGTCTTGGAGAGGGTGGACGGGGTTAGGATAGATGAGTGTGCACAAAGATACTTGTGCGTGAAAGAGATTTAAGTGGAAAAGCCGATGCACAGAGACAATCCCACTCTCTCGGCGTTGGAAGCCTGGGTCCAGTAGTACGAAAAATTGTTACGTCTGGAGACTTCCTCAGCTGCATTGGATGGCCGTGTTGTCCTTTGTGCTCCAACACGCCCTAAGCACTCCACAGTGCTTTGCTGCCTCTCAGCCGTTGAACCTTCTTATTGGTTTCTTCCGCCTGTTAGGCCAAAGCAATCTTCACATGCTGGGTGAGCAAAGCCCTGGTTCACCAGGGGTCAATGACCCGATGGCTACCCTCACAAGGTTTGGCTGGCCTGTCAAAGCCGTTGCCCGGGGTGTGGCTGCTGCCACATGCTAGCAGCTACTGGGAGCCACAAGTGAAAGCTGGGTGTCAGGTGGGGTCAGAGGCTGGAGAGCTGCCCTAGGAGGGCACGACAAGCCCTACATACCAGAGATACTACCCCTCCCTGAGCACCCCATACACCCCACATATAGGTTGTTTATTCTAATGAAGAGAAAATTTAAAGAGGTACATTTGCAGTAGTATCCTAAGGCCCTACCTATGTAGGTTAGGGTTGTTTTACTTAAAAGAAACTGTTCCATAGGTTTAATTTGCTCAGAGGACCAAGGTAGAGATTGTTGCTTGCCTGAGGTCAAAAGTCATAAGCAGCTGTGCCCTAACAATAGAAGGGCTTCTCACTGGGGACAACTTCAAATACTTAGTTGAT
This sequence comes from Monodelphis domestica, assembly GCF_027887165.1. NCBI lineage: Eukaryota > Metazoa > Chordata > Mammalia > Didelphimorphia > Didelphidae > Monodelphis > Monodelphis domestica. The sequence goes on from NC_077232.1 coordinate 278,059,836, forward strand.
TCAACATGATTAAGATTGTTGAACACTCTTTCCTTGAAGCTAGGACTAAATAAATCTCATTTTTAAACTCAGCTCTATGAATGTTTGATTTTGTTCCAACATCAAACCTAAAGAAACCAGGGAATTAACTTGAGTCATGCCTGACCTGTGATAGGAGGAAATGATCCATCAATCAATCCACAAACATTTATTAAAAGCATATTCTTTTCCAGGCACTATGCTAGATACCAGGGATACAAATGTTGGTTGTCTCTCGAACCGAGGATGACGATTGTCTTTGTGTGTTTTTGTGCACAAAGACACCTGTGCATGAAGATTTAAGTGGAAAAGTCGATGTACAGAGACAGTCCCACTCTCTTGGCGTTGGAAGCCTGGGTCCAGTGGCACAAAAGGTCATTACACCTGGAGACTTCCTCAGCTGCATTGGATGGCCGTGTTGTCTTTTGTGCTCCATCACTCCCTAAGCAGGGATACAAATACTAAGAATGTATCTAAGTTCTTTCTCGTAAAGATGATAGTTATGTTCAATTATGTGGAGGATTGTCATGTGGAAAGATGATTAGAATTGTTCTATTTAGACTCTGAAGGCACAACTAAGAACAATTTCTGGAAGTTACAAAGAAGATTTCAGTTTGATGATAGGAAAAACTTTGTAATAATTAGAACTATTGCAGATGACTGTGCTCTCATGGCCCACCAAGAAAATCATCTCCAAACCATTGTGGACAGGTTCTCCACCACAAGAAAACTGTTTGGCCTGACTATCAGCCTCAGCAAAACAGAGGTGCTGTTCCAACCTGCACCAGGGAGGCCAACTAACCAGCCGTGCATTACAATCAAAGGCACGCAGCTTTCTAACGTCAACACTTTCAAGTACCTGGGCAGCACCATCGCCAATGACGGGTCCCTAGACTACGAGATTAATGCCAGGATCCAAAAGGCCAGCCAGGCACTCGGTCGGCTGCGCTCCAAAGTCCTCCAACACAGCGGTGTAAGCACTGCGACGAAGCTCAAAGTGTATAACACAGTGGTCCTCAGCTCACTCCTGTACGGTTGCGAGACATGGACATTGTACTGGAAGCACATGAAACAGCTGGAGCAATTCCACAAACGCTCCCTCTGGTCAATCATGAGGATCCGATGGCAGGACCGAATCACCAATCAGGAAGTCCTCGACAGAGCCAACTCCACCAGCATCGAAGTCCTGGTCCTCAAAGCCCAGCTACGATGGTCTGGATACGTCATCTGCATGGACCCACAGCGAATACCAAGACAGGTATTCTATGGTGAACTGTCAGCTGGACTCAGGAAACAAGGCCGACCAAAGAAAAGATTCAAGGATCAGCTAAAGTCCAACTTGAAGTGGGCTGGCATGACACCAAAGCAACTAGAACTTGCTGCCTCTGTCAGGAGCAGCTGGAGAACCCACATTAACCATTCAGCCACCACCTTTGAAGATGAGCGACATCGACGTCTTGCCGCTGCGCCGACACCAGGCCACAGCCGCACCTCCCGTAACAACTGGCGTCCCATGCCCCATGTGCCACAAACTCTGTGCCTCAGCCTTTGGACTTCAAAGCCACATGAGGGTACATCAATAGATGATAATGCACAAAGACAATCGTCATTCTCGGTCACCGAGAGACTACCACTACTACAAAGAGGAATAGACTGCCTCTGGAAGTAATGGGTTCCTTGATTCTTAAAGATCTGCACAACTCTTTGTTGAAGATGTTATAGTGATGATTTATGTACAGTTGTAGATTATAAAATATAGTCTTGGAGATTCCTTCCAAACTCTAAAATTCAGTAATGCTGTGATATTGGCACCTCCAATTCTATGTTATGCCAACACCTTAAATTGAATAGGCCAAGATTAACCACATCATTTCTCTCAAACTAGTTGCCTTTCCTTACTTTATTATTGTCAAATGGCATTACCACTTTACCAAGTCATCCAGATTTTAAATCTTGGTGTCTTTTTTTCACTCCTAGAATCACACACATTTCACACTCAGAATTTGAGAGCTGAAAGAAACCCCAGATATCCTCTAATCCAACTTATACATGAAAGGAATTTCCATTATGACATATGCAACAAGTGCTTGGTGGTATCCAAGGATGGGGAGCCTACTGCCTTTAAAAACAGCTTATTATTCCACTTTTGGGCAGCTCTACTGGTTAGGAAGTTTTTCTTGGCTTCAAGCCTCTCTGCAACTTCCACCCATTGTTCTACCCACTGGGAACAAATGAAATAAATGGAATCTTTCCCCCATGTGACAGTCTTTCAAGTACCTGAAAATAACTTTCATGTCCCTCCCATTTTTTCCTTCCCATTTCCAGCTCAATCATTTCTACTTCCTTCAACAAATCTTCATTTAACATAGACTTCCTATAACATGGCATTTCATTATCCTAGTTGCCTTCCTCTGGATGCACTCCATTTTATCTGTGTCTGGCAAGGGCAGGGTATAGTGGGATTATCACCTCCTCATTCTGAAAAGCTATGCTTCTCTTAATGCAGCCCAAAATTGGATGAACTTTTGGGGTCTCCACATCTCAATGTTGACTCATGTTGAGCATACAACCCACTAAAATCTCCAGACCATTTTCAGACAAAATACTGCCTAACTATTCCCCAATCTTATACTTCTGAAGTTTATTTATGTGATAATCAGGTACAAGACTTTATATTTATCTCTATTGAATTTCATTTTATACTCAGCCCAATGTTTCCCACTGTCAAAATTCTTTCAGATCCTGACCTTGTCATTTACTGAGGTAGTTATTGCTAATAGCTTGGTATTATCTACAAATCCAATGAGCCTCTATGACTTTTACCAAGTCATTAATAAAAATGTTAAAATGTTGACCTCTTGCCATGAAGACATTAAACCATCAATGCTTCTGCATATCCAGTTCTCTGAAGCCATCAGATTGTGTTAATTCATCTATTTATATGCATCTTCTCCACACAAAAATATAATATCTTATTTTATCAAAAGTTTTGCTGAAATCTAAGTAAACTATATTCCCAGTATTCCCTCATCTACAAATCCAGTAATCCTATCATAAAAGGAGTTAAGGTTAGTCTGGCATAATTCATATTTGATTACACTAGCCTGAGTCTTTGTAAGCCCTCTATCAAAATGTTCAGAAACCATTTCTTCAATGATTGAATTTTTAAATTTCCCCATAAATTGAAGCCAAGTCCACTGACCTATAATTTTCAGATTCTGTTCACTTTTCTCTTTTAAAAAAAAATTTGGACATTTACCCTCTCCAATCTTATAATAACTCTTCTGTTTAATTTATCTTTTATATATCACTGACAGTGGCTCAACCATAATGCCTGCACATGATATGGTTCATCTAGGCCAGGTGACTTGAATTCATGAGGGGTAGTTAGGTGCTCTCTTACTATCTTTTACTTCTCTTGGGTTTCAACTGCCAAAATGATTAATAAATCATTTTTGTGCTGTCATTTCTAATGATCATTCTTCTTTTTTCTTTATTCTAAACACATATACACACAAGCCTCCCCCTCCCCCCTAAAAAAACAAATATTTCCCTTCTTAAAGCAAAACACATAAAAAGATCTTGGAATCTCCATTTCACACCATTTGCTTTAAACAAAATTATACTAAATTTTATATACTCTCAAAACTATCCTATTTATCTGGACTTCCTTCTGAACTCCCTTCTTTTCTGTGCATCTAAAAAAAATGTTTCAACGCCCTCTCTTCTTTGTATTACTATCCTGAAATCTCCTCCTGCTGACTCTAATTAAAAATCAAGAGAAAGAAAGGAAAATCATAGTCTAAAAAGATAAATCCACAGGGGGTCAGTCAATTAGCATTTATTAAATGCCTACCATGGGCTGGGCACTGACTGAACTAAATGCTGGATATAAAAAAAGGAGGGCAAAAAAATAAACTCTGCTTTCAAGGAACTCACAGTCTAATGAACCACATAGTATCCATGTCCAAAAATGTCTCTTTCAGCATCTTGTCTCTATTAGGAGAGGGCTAGTAACATGCTTCATCGAAAGTCTTCAGAGGGGCAATGGTTGGCCATTGTATTGATCAGATGTCTTTCAAAGTTGTTTTTCTTTAATGTTGTATCATTGTATAAATTGTTTTGCTGGATCTCCTCACTGCACTGGTCACCAGCTCTTACTCCCCAGGATTCTCTGAAATTATATTTTTCATAATGTCTTGCAGCATAATATGCCACTCTATTTTTATACCACAATTTGTTCTGGCTCCAGTGGACTAAGAAGCAATTTCAGGTTTTCTCTTGGATTCTAGTTGTCTGCTTTTCTTTTTCTGCCCTTTTTCAATCCTCCCCTCAAGAACAGGACATTTGTTTCACTTATTGGATGTTTGGAATATTCCCTCTCTAAGTTTTCTTCCATTTAAACCCCATCCTCACATCCTCCTTTGTTTTCTGTTTGAATTTGATGTGTTTTTATACCTCACTGGGCACATGTGTCCAATCTTCCTTTGTCCATTTCAGATAAAAGAGGAACTTCTTCTAATGTCTACTGCCCCAACTACTTCCTCTATGTCTATAGATTCTTCTCATACATATCAATTATGAGAAATAGCAAGTTCTTCCTCCTTCCTATACTATTATATTCCTTTTACTTTCCCTTATCTTTCTTCTCTTAAAACTCTCAGAACAGAAACAATCTACCCCAGTCTCATTTTTTCTTTTCTTAACTCCATCAATACCTTTTGGAGACATTAAGATCATGAAGTAAGATGTTTCTTCTTGCCCTAATAGAATGTCAATGCTACATAATCATAAAGTTTTTTCCAATTACTCAGACAAACTTAACTTACTAGGTTTCTATGGGCTCATATTTATATTTTAAAGTTACTACTTAGCTTTTGCCTTTTCATTAGAATTACCTGAAAATCCTCTCTTTCAGTACAAGTCTCTTCCCTCCCCCCTCCCCATAGAATTATACTCAGCTTCACAGGCTAAATTATTCTTGGTTGAAAGATAAACTCTTTTGCCTTTTAAAATATTGTCTTCCAAGATCTCTTCCTTTTTATAGTTGAATCTTGTGTGATCTTGCCTGCAGTTCTTTGGCACTTAAGTTATTTCTGGATACTTGTAGACTTTTTGTTTTGAGTGGGAGCTCTCATTTTGACTCTCGCATTATGGAGAGTTTTATATTTATGTCAGAAAGTGATTAGAATTTTTTCTTTCTTTGACTTTTGATTCCAATAGATACAGATAATTTTCATTTGTGATTTCTTAAAACAGAACAGAGTATCCAGACTTTTAAAAAAATCTCGCTTTTCAGGGAGTCCAGTGATACTTAAATTATTTTTCCTTGGACTGTTTTCTAGGTGAGTTGTTTTAAATATCAGATATCTTACATTTTCTTCTATTTTTTTCCAGGCTTTTAATTTTATCTGATATTTTATACTGTCTCAAAGAGTCATTGATTTCTATTCTAGTTTTCAGGAATTCCATTTCTTAGGTAAAACTCACCACTTTTTTTGTAAGCTGTTTATTCTCTGTTCAATTTTTGCATCGAGCACCTTTATTCCAATTTTTTCTTTCATCAATGGAACATAGATTTAAAAAAAATCTCTACTTGCAATTGTTATAGTGTATAGGAGGATATGGCATATAAGAGTTACATGTTCCTTCTTTTGAGGGCTCTTTTGATCTATTTTGTATATATATATATATATATATATAATACTTTCTGTCTTAGAATCAATACTATATTTTGATTGGTTCTAAGGCAGAAAAGCAGTAAGGGCTAGGCAGTGGGAGTTGAGTGACTTCCCCGGGATCATAGAGTGAGAAAGTATCTGATGTCAGACTTGAACCCTGGAACTCTCATCTTCAGGTCTGCTGCTCTGTACACTGAGTCACCTGGCTGTCATTGACCTATAATAATTTTTATTATTGTTATTTTAATTGTTTTTTATTGTTGTTATTTTCTTTGGTTACTCATCTTACCAGCTTTAAAGCTTGGATTTGGACTATAAGCCAGGGCCAGCTCCATCTCCAGCTTCAGCAATTGAATAATTTTATTTTTTTTTCCATTTGAATAAGTTTATTTAGTCAATTTAGAACATTATTCCTTGGTTACAATAGTCACATTATTTCCCTCCCTCCCCTCCACCACCCTTCCCACAGCCAATACACAATTTCATTGGGTGTTACTTGTGACCTTGATCAGAACCTATTTCCATGATGTTGTTTACACTAGGATGTTCATTCAGAGTCTACATCCCCAACCATATCCCTTCATCCCATGTATTCAAGCAGTTGTTTTTCTTTGGTGTTTCTACTCCCACAGTTTTTCCTCTGCATGTGTATAGCGGTTTTTCTCGTATATTCCTCCAAGTTGTTCAGGGTTGTTGCATTGCCACTAATGGAGAAGTTCATTACATTCGATTGTACCACAGTACATCAGTCTCTGTGTAGAATGTTTTCCTGGTTCTGCTCCTCTCACTCTGCATCAATTCCTGGAGGTTGTTCCAGTCCCCATGGAATTCCTCCACTTTATTATTCCTTTGAGCACAATAGTATTCCATCACCAACATATACCACAATTTGTTCAGCCATTCTCCAATTGAAGGGCATCCCCTCATTTTCCAATTTTTTGTGACCACAAAGAGCGTAGCTATGAATATTTTTGTACATGTCTTTTTCCTTATTATCTCTTTGGGGTACAAACCCAGCAGTGCTATGGCTGGATCAAAGGGCAGACAGTCTTTTATCGCCCTTTGGGCATAGTTCCAAATTGCCCTCCAGAATGGTTGGATCAATTCACAACTCCACCAGCAATGAATTAATGTCCCAATTTTGCCACATCCCCTCCAACATTCATTACTTTCCATAGCTGTCATGTTAGCCAATCTGCTAGGTGTGAGGTGATACCTCAGAGTTGTTTTGATTTACATTTCTCTGATTATAAGGGATTTAGAGCACTTTTTCATGTGCTTATTAATAATTTTTATTTCTTTAACTGAAAATTGCCTATTCATGTCCCTTGCCCATTTTTCAATTGGAGAATGGCTTGATTTTTTTTTTTACAACTGGCTTAGCTCTTTATAAATTTGAGTAATTAGACCATTGTCAGAGGTTTTTGTAATGAAGATTGTTTCCCAATCTGTTGCTTCCCTTCTGATTTTGGATGCATTAATTTTGTTTGTACAAAAACTTTTAAATTTGATGTAATCAAAATTATTGATTTTACATTTTGTGGTTTTTTCTAGCACTTGCTTGGTTTTAAAGTCATTTGAATAATTTTAAAGTCCTGTTTTGTCTCACCATGGGTTCTTTGGATTCCTATGTTGACCTTTTCCTCCTAGGGTAAAGTCATTTTTCACTGTGCTATCTCATAACAGAATATAAAAACGTTAGAGTCCATAAGCCCGTAATATCTCAATCTGACAGCTGCAGCACTATATTCATTTTGCCAGCTGCCACTCTTTGGGGCTTCCAAGTATCCATAGGGCTTTCTGATCACCCTTGAACTTTATGACCACCCTGGAGCTTTTTCAGGAAGGCCTCCAACCTTGCTGCCTTTCTGGTCTGGTCATACTGAGTCAAAGCTGGCAGCAAGTATTATTTTTTTCCATTTCTGTAAAATAATCTTTTGGGAGTTTGACTGGTGTAACATTGAGTAAATACACTTAAGTAGCACTGTCATTTTTATTAATTTGACTTTACCTATCCATAAACAATTAATAGTTCTCTAATTACTTAGATCTTATTTTATTTCTGCAAAGAATCTCTTAGGGTTGGATTTATATAATTTATATATTTACTTATTATCATAAACTATATTTGTTTATATAGCTCCTGATATATATTTATTTATAATACAAGCTATATTCATTTATATAATTGCAGATATATCCCCGGAATATTTTATACCTTTTCTAGTTATTTTGAATAGAATTTCTCTTTTAGCTTTTTCTGATTTTTTTCACAAATTTATTCACAAATTACACAATGGCTTGCATAAATTTATTTTGTATCTAACAACTTGGTGGACTTTATTAATTGGTTCCATTACTATTTTAAGGAATTCTTTAGAGTTTTCTTAGTAAATCATATCATCTGAAAAAAAATCATTATTTTTCTTTGCTTATACTTATTCTTTTTCTTCTTTTATTGCTTATAGATAGCAGTTTCTAGGACTATGTTAAAGGGTCATGGTAATCACAGACATCCTTGCTTTATCCTTGATTACACTGAAAAGTCTTCTCACTTGTGTCCATTACATATCTTTGTTCTAGGTAAGTCCGATACCCTTAATGAGCACTGGTGCAAACATTTGAAATAAAATATTAGCAAATATGCTACAATTAGAAAGAATATACATTATGACCAAATTGGACTTATAGCAGAAGTGCAGAAAATAGGAGTACAGGGTTCATACTAATAGAAATAATAAAAACTACATATTTCTATCAATAGGTGTTGGGCTCTGTATCTGTTCCTGTTGCCCACTCCCTTGGCCAGCACCATTAGGATTCAAGTCTGTCCTGATGCCCCCCAACCCTATGCCCACATCTGTGCCTGCTGTCTGCCCTGTGCCAGGACTGGACAACTGTCTCTGCTGGAGCCTGCACTCTTCTGCCCTATGCTTGGATAGAGTGTTACCATTTTTCTGCCCTACTATGTCAGGCCTGGCTGTCCCTTTCTGTGCCCTCCTCCTCTCTTCCCTTCCTTCCTCCCCATGTAGAAGGGTCCTGGGGACCTGTGCTGACTGCTGTCCTTTCTTCTTATGAATGCTGTGGAGTTTGCTGCTGCTAGGGCCAGACTCTGCTGTCCTATGGCGGGAGAAAGACACAAAACATCAGAGAAAGCAACAGATTCAGAGATTCCTCTCAACTAGTACATGTGCTGCTTCTATAGATTAAGTGTGCCCATGTTCTTTAATTGATTCTCTGATGTCATGAACTCCAGACCGTTCACTGTCCTGGCTGCACTCCTCTGGACATTCTGAAAGTGTCATGACCAGAACTAAACACAATACTCCAGATGTCATAAGAGCAGGCTCTTATTCTGGAAGCTGTGCCTCTCCATGCAGACAAAAGTTACATCTATTTTCTGGGTTTTTGGCCGGGTTTTGGCTGCCACATCATACTACTGACTCATGGGGCTTTCATGAAAATGTCCAGATCAACAACTGTGAAAGACTTGGCTATTCTCAACACTACGATGATCCAAGACAATTCTGAAGGACTTGTGAAGAAAAATGCTATCCACTTCCAGAGAAAGAACTGATGGAGTCCAAATACTGATCAAAGTAGACCATCTTTCACTTTTATTTTATGTGTATGTGTTTTGTTCTTCTTTTTAACATTCTTTCACAACATGACCAAAATGTGTTTTGTGGGATTAAACATATATAATATAGATCAAATTGCTTACTTTCTCAGGAAGGGAAGAGGGAAGAGAAGGAGGGAGTGAATTTGAATTGCAAAATTTGGGAAAACATGTTAAAATTGTTATTACGGGTGCACTTAGGTGGCTCAGTGGACAGTGGTCCTGGGTTCAAATCTAGCCTCAGGCACTTCCTAGCTATGTGGTCCTGGGCAAGTTACTTAATTCCAATTGCCTAGGTTTTTCTACTCTTCTGCCTTAGAACTGATATTTAGTATCAATTCTAAGACAAAAGGTAAGAAAATTGTTGTTATATGTACTTGGAAGAAAATATATCATACTAAAAATGTCCAAACTGTTGTCCAACTCTACTTCCTCTATTGTGCTTGGAAAGCTAATTTTTTTCATCTAAGCCTAAGACTTAACATTTATCCCTATTTGAGTTCATCTTATTAGATTCATCCCAATGAATCAATCAGCACCTTTTTGCATTCTGCCTGTCATCCAGGATGTTAGCTATCCTTCCCAGCTTCATATCTGCAGATGTGATGAATACTCCATCTCTATCCATTGATCAAGTCATAGAAGGCATATAACCTTGAGGCACACTACTGGAGACCTTGTTGCCAAGGAGGTATCAAGTCACCAAAAATGACATTTTGAGTCTAACCATTTATTGTACTTTCTTCATCTACTTTGACTAGTCTTTTTCCAACCCTGCCACATCTTTTACATTAACATGATCTTTCAAATAAAATCTCTCTGGTGGTGGCTCAATTGGTCAATAAACACTTGTTAAGTGCATGAAAAGTCAAACATGACTGAAACAACTGAATAACATCTACCAGGCATTGGACACAGAAAGGCAAAAGCCAGTTCTTGTTCTCAAGGAGCAGCAATCACACCTGCTAGTTTTTTCTTTAAAAACTGAGCCAGTTTGAATTCCACAAGGGCAATGAGGTTACTTATTACAAAGACCTTACTATGTCTTTATTTACTTTGTTCATCAGATCCCCATCAATCATATATTCTGTCATTTCCAATTTATATTAGTCATTCTTCTTGGCCAAAAAAAAAAGCAAGAATTGAGTAACTCTTGTCATTTGTCATTATCAGGCATCTCAACTGGCTGTCCTTACCTTATCTGATATGCTTATTTCTCCCAAAAGCATCTAAAAGAAAAACCTCAATCTATTTGTTGAACCAGCTTCCCTTGCCAGTTTCAATCCAATCTGAGTGGTAGCGTTCCTGACAGTCTTTTAGAAAATGTATTCTTCTTTTTCAGTCAAGTTCCGTATTCTGCTCTTGTTTCCATACATCAATAAGTCACCAAGCATTTATTAAATGTTTATTGTGTGCCAGGCCCTACACTGAAAGAACTTACATCCTCCCAGGGAAAAAGAAAGCACGTAAAAAAACTGAAAAGAAGGGTGAAGGTATCCAGAGTATACAGCCATTGTAGAGAAAGTCCTGTGGAGATAAATCAGCAGTATAGCCTAGAAAGGAAAGAAGTTAAGGTAGACCTGAATCTTCTTAAAATGCAAGTTTAGGGAGGTACAAGCCAATCAGAGGGAGAAGTCTCAGGGGCAGAAGGTAGTTTCAATGTGACTTGTCCAAATGAGCTTCCACTGTGAAGGGGTTTCCAAGTTCTGTGGACAAAGAAATATGTCTTACCTTTTTTTTAAAAATCCAAACTGGTTGGTAACTTGTATGTTCATGTTGGGTTGTTTAGGATTTTCTCATTCTTTCTTCTGGTAAAAATTATTTTCTTTTGTGTCTTCAGAATCTCATTCTTGAGAGTTTCCCATCCCTTTTGAGATGATTTCCTCTTTAGAATTTTAAGCCATGGGAGCCTGCCTATCTTAACTCTGAATCTTTTGAAATATGCTCTCCCAGGGTGCAGCTTAGTAGTTCAGTGCATTGATAGTCAGACCCAGAGATGGGATGTCCTGGGTTCAAATTTGGCCTCAGATACTTCCCAGATGTGTGACCCTGACCAAGTCACCTAACCCCCATTGCCTAGCCCTTACCTTTCTCCTGCCTTAGAACCAATATTGATTCCAAGATGGAAGGGAAAGGTTTAAAAAAAGAAAGAATTAAATCTGCACTTTCCAAAGCTATAGTAATACTGGCAACTTTCTATTCCTCTATTATACATTTGAGGAGGAAGGGGCCACTTTTCCATTTTAAATTTCCAAAATTTCTACTCCATCAAGTTCTTTCTATTAGTGGGAATCAGATCCACAAAATTCCCCCTTGCTGTTTTTTCCACTTTTTGAAAGATGAGATTATCATTCTGGCAAGTCAAAAAGCTATATTGCTTTTGGCAGAGAGAAGAAGTGAAGACTTCTCTCACCATTCTATCATGACAGGTATAACAAAATCATTTCTCCTCTCTTTCCTTTGCTTTCCCCCCAAATGCATGGTATGTTTTTCCTCATATAGTTCCAGGACTTTCTCACATGTTTCCACTGTGATCATCACTGGCACCATCACTCCATCTTCACCCACTATACATACACAAACATTTCTCTTACTCTCTGAATAAGGTATATCCATTCAGAGTCACAGTGCAGTCATGAGTCTCATCCCACCATGTCTCAATGGTACTCATGATGTCCATTTTGTCGCCTTGTATTTAGATGTCTGTTTTCTCTTGCTTGTTACAAGAGAAATAGGTATTTCCCTTTATATATATATATATATATATATATATATATATATATATATATATATATATATATATAATGAGGGCATGGGTTTTACTCTTGGCTCTATTCTTGGATTTTGTTTAATGTTAACTTCTGAGTATCTCCAATCATATTTTTCTTCCTTCATTGTAGTTATTCTGTATGATATCTAGCTTGAGGGGTATGTTTTAAGAAAGAACTGCTTTAAATATCTATACTAGGATGAAGATTCTTCACTCTTTGCTCACCTCAGTGTCTATAAAATATTAATTTGAATCTATGTGAATAGCTTTGAGCTTACAATTATATTATGAATTTTGGGATACCCTATATTTAGATATAAAGGGAAATTAGCCAATGAGAACTCAGCCCTTTATGATTAATTGTAGCCTGGTTGGCCTGATAACTTGGCAGGCTTTCTGTGACCATTTCCTGTCTAACTAATATATAGTAAAGGAAAGGACTTTTAATTGGCTATAGAGTTGGAATTGAGCATTCAAACAAAAGAAAGACTCTCTTCCTGTGGGGAACAAGGAGGGTGAACTGCTTAGAGCCCCTGGTGAGGAAGGAGTCTCAGGCCTTCTCCCTCCAAGATCCAGCGCATGGCCCCATTTCTGGGAAGAGAGACATATAGCATCATTGGTTTATTCTTCCTCCCAGAGTAGACACAAAGCCACAAACACATTGCCTTGGAATTACTTCTATACATGTTGTGTCTATTATTTCCTATCTTCAGGGAAGAAGTATTGGAGACAGAATTGACTAGGCTGGGACCTTGTGAACTTTGAAAGATCATAAAAACTAGCCAGAACCAGAGTTTGTGGTCAGATGTGGTCTGATGAATAAGGAAAAGATCAAAGCCCTGAGCAATACAGTAATGGAGTAAGACCAGTTAATAGGGAGGAACTTGTCCATCTTCATTCAAGGCGATGCTGATGAAGGTATATGTATTGTTGCAATCCTTTTAAGTTTAAGACCTCTCTACCCAAGGACTAAGGTAATATAGAGAAGAGTGTGTCCCTAGCGTATAGAGGGGAAATAGTTATACTTATATATATATATTTGCTATAGACTAATTGATGTTAACTAGTTAAATGAGACTGAGTGCTAACTATTGAGTCAAAGATATATAGGAAATATTCATTGAAATTATTGATTTATATAGGGAGAGTCCTCCAGAATGGGAGCTCAAGACAATGGCATTAGAAATATGCCTCCCTGTGCTTTAGGAGTACCCCTAGAACTCTGAAGAGGAGATGTAGTCTTCTTGTGAGTACTCAACTTGTCAATGGGAGTGAGAATTGGGATAAGGGTCCCCAGAGGGCATATAATATATGAGTTTTCAAAAATATTTGCTGTAAGTCAGTGAGTATTGTCAACCTGGCATTAAGTCAGCCAGATCTGACAGTGCAATTATCCCTTTCATCTTTTTTAGTCCAAAGACTGTGAAAAGATTTGCAAGACTTTAAATAATTATTCTTACTAATCTTTGTTAGAGATGCTCCATCTTTGGCCAGGAGCCTTGTCATCTTGTACCCAAAGATCCCCTTCTATTTATTTTTCAAATTAATGTTTTACTTCATAAAGTAGTAAGTATTGAGGAAATTATAGCTCATGCACTTTCTTGCCCAAGCCTTCATGATCCCTGGCAATACTTTTAATCCAACAGCCCACTTTACAGACGAGAAACTGAGAACCCCAAAGAATAAGTGGCTTGCTCAAGATCACACTTTAGTGAATCACTATTTGAACCCAAGTCCTCTGACATCATATTCAGACTGTGTTGTCTTGAATATGTAATCTGTTCATTATCCTAAATTAAGGATGGAGTCAAGGACATGCTGGACATGAACAAAGACATTTGTTCACTCCTTTAGTGTTCCTGAGATGCTCGATCTTCACAAAAACTTAACATCTGGACTAATTAATAATAATTTATTGTAAATAACTCTGAAATTGACACACCATTAATAGACAAATTAACACTGTTAAATGCTTTCTGTATCAAGTACATTATGAAGACAACTTCATATTGGAATTATTTCTTTTTTAAAAATTTAAATAGAAAATTCTATATTTCCCCTAAAAGTAGTCTTCAAAGCACACCAAATGCCAGCAACATAAGGCTTTTCTCTTATACTGATTAACTTCTAACAGGAAGGGCTCCATGCTCCATTAATTCAACATGCTCCTTACCAGGCAACTTGACACATATTAAAAAAAAAAAAACAAATTCAGAAGCTCATTATGTAATCATCATTTTCTATTTTGATGCTAACTTAATGAATGCTGCATGCTCTTACACATTAGTAGACATTGAATTCTAGAGAAACGTCAGTTAATTATGATCTAACTGACTGATGTGGAAAATTAATGGTCTTACTTTGAGGGAGAAGCTAAAGTACCCATGCACTACTGCCTGGGATTGACTAGGCTCTGTCAACATTTAAATGAGAACTTTGTTGGGCGCCAGCCATGTTACATTTACAAATGTAAATATACATTTACATTTTTTTTTTTTACAAATGACCCTGGCAATGAGCACAGATGGGAGGCAGCCTGGAATAATAGATAGAAAGTTGGCCTTACTTCCAGGAAGACCTGGGTTCAGGTCCTGCCTTTGTCACAGCCTGGCCATGTGACTCTGGGCACTTAATCTCCAAGTGCTTTGGGTAACTTTCTAAGACAGCAAATTGCAGGAAGAATGCCAACCTGCACTGGCTAAGGGAGTTTCCTCACTTGGGAAGTCCCCATATGAATAAAATCATAGGTCCATACCAGAACCCAATAGAGAGAGAGAGAAAGTATCTAAATGAACCACAATTGACAGGACCACCTGGGTATATAGCTTTAAACACGACATTTGCATAGCAGAAACAAAATGTGATATTACAAAGAAACTGGAATATTAATAAGCTTATGAAGAGGGCAAAAATAAGAGATCCATTTTCCTTTTTCTCTTCTGTATTAATTGAAGCCAACTTTTCTAAAAACAAAACCAAACAATACTGGCTCCTGAACACACTTTCTTAAAAGCTTATCACTGCCATGCCCCACCCCCACCCCCACCCCAGCCTTGTCTTATGTCTTAGAATTCATACTGACTATTGGTTGAAAGGCATAACTGCTGTAAAGGCTGGGCAAATGGAATTAAGTGACTTGCCCAGGGTCACACAGCATGGAAGTATCGAAGGTCAAATTTGAACCCAGGATCTCCTGTCTCCAAGCTTGGCTCTCTCTTCACTGAGCCACCTTGCTGTCCCCAAAAGCATATTTAAACTCCCTTTTTATTATTTCTCACTCTGTCCACTGGATTCTTCATGTAGTATATGTCAAAAGCCATGTTTGATTCGTTCCTACAAATGTTTACAAATTCTCACCTTCGTTAATCAATTCCTTCATCCAGACAGGATGTCTAAGCTTGTACCCTGGTCAGAGAACTACAGAGTCCATTCCATGTCCCATATCTCTGAGCATCGATGTTAAAATCCAGCGACGTGGACTTTTCCTCTTACGTTTCAACAAAGAGTTTGATTTGAGACATAAGACAAGCTGATTCTTAAAACAAATAACCCCCAACAAAGCCCCAAAGTCACAAAGCCCTCCCCCCACAAAAAGAACTTCGAGACTACGCATGCATTGTGGCTACAGGCCAAGTGGTCAGGTGCTGCCATCTCCAGTCCTCTCTTTCCGAGCTTCGATCATCTGCTTGGGAACCCGTTTAAGGTCAGTGGCCAGCCCTAACCAAGACATGAAGTCAATGAACCATGTGGTTGGGTTGAATCTGAGACCAAATTCACTGGCAGAATAGTCAAATGGGAAGGTATGATGGTAATTATGGAAGCCTTCGCCTAGAAAACAAAGAAAACAGTTTTACTTCTTTCAAGGAAGAATGCTGGTGCAAAAGAAGAGCAGTAACAAGCACAGATGTTTCTATAACATTGTTCAGGTGGGTGTCTTGGTTTGGAGTCCATGAGAGCTCAGTAGTAGAAAGAAAAAACATTCTGAAAGCCTCTGCAACCCCAATGAATGCAATGCTAAGCCAGGAAGGAAGCTCACCCCCCACCCTACGGAGAATTCAAAATGACACCTGTATTTTTTGCACGTGGCAAATGAGGGAATTTCCATCCTGCTGGGAGGGCTTCATTTTGTTTTACTTTTTTGTTCAGTTGTGAGAAAAATGGGAAGAAGAGATCATAAAGAAATGATTGTCAAATATATTTTTTAAATAAAGGTCTTAAACCTTGTTTGGTGAGGATGCAATAAAACTGTCCTCAAAATTAATTGGAAAAAAAAGAAGAAAAAAAACTTAAACTTAATGGGGGCAGGGGGGCAGGGAGGAGGTAGGCCGTTAAGTGGCTCAGTAGATAGAGAGCCAGGCCTGGACCCAGGAGGTACCTGGGTTCAAATGTGAACTCCAACACTTACTAGGCAGTGGGGACTGCCTAGCCCTTGCCCTTCTCTTCTAGCCTGGTTACTAGAACAAAAAGTAAGGGTAAAAAAATGTATCATGCAATGTTTCCACTCACCCCACTTTTTTAGCTGCTTTTAAAACATTTACTAGCACACTCTTGCAAAGATACTATGCTAAGTTTATTGGAACCATTTTGAATATTTCGAGGTCCATTTCCTAGTTGCCAACATTCTCATCTCTAAGCTCCATTAGGGCGGAGATTCCATCATTCTTTGTACTTTTATCCCTAGTGCCTGTGAACTGAGTACACATTAACTGATGTCAATGTTAACTCATAATAAAGGGAATGGTTTCAGAGACACACTTTGGATAACTTACACAAACTAATGCAGATATATTGTAAACACAATCAATTCTGAAAGTTTTAGGACCTCTGATCCAAACAATGAGCTGCTACAGTTCCAGAGAATTCATGATAAGGCAGGCTACTCATTTCCTGATAAGAGATGTTATGTACAGTTGGCAACATGTTCTTTAGATGTGACCAGTGTGGAAATGTATTTTCCCTGACTTACATGTTTACAACAAGGCATTTTGTTTTTCTTATTTGTGGGAGGGTGAATAAAGGAAAGGTGGGAGGGGAGAAGGCAGATTTTCATTTGAAAAAAATTTTATGAGATAAACATGGTGTCTATCTACTTGATTTTAATCAGAAGTCTCTGTCTGACTTAAAAGGTAAGATAATCCATGTAACTCCCAGCTTAATGTGACACCTGTCACATCTATTTAGACCAAGGCTACGCTTCTGGGGAACTGCCAAAGGTTCCTGGGGCCAGGGTCCCCCAAGGTCTCAGTTCCAAAATATTTGCTCTCCATTCAAATGAGTTAGAGAGGCAGAAGAACAAAAGCACTCCCAAGGAACAAGACCATTGTCCTTTCTTTCTCATTCCTGGATGAAAAAAATATATGCATAAACCAGGTCAATCTTTTCCAGGCTTTGAGCCTGATCATTATCTCTAATTAGAAAGAAAAGGAGCTACTGTTCATTGCAGAACACCAATTCAATAATAAGAAGAAACAACAATACTTTTAATATGAGAAAAAAAGCAGATCTCTAAGGTAAGTAGGGAATAAGTTCAAATATGGGAGAACAAGAAACATTCCTCTAAAGATAAGTGGTAAAAGAATGTGAAAAAAATTCTCAAAAGAATTGAACACTATTAACAATCACAAGGAGCAGCTAGGTGGTATAATCAATAGAGCCTCACATACTAGCTGTGTGACCCTGGGCAAGACCCTTAACTATGTTTACCTCGTTTACCTCATCTACACAATGAGCTACAGAAGGAAATTGACAAACCACTCCAGTATCTTTGCCAAGAAAAACCCAAGTGGGGTCATGAAGAGTTGGACATGACTGAAAAATGACTGAACAACAAAACAACCATATGCTTGATTATTCTGCATCACTAATAATACAAGAAACAAATCAAAATAATTCTGGGGTATCATCTCACATTGAGCAAATTGACAAAGGAGGCAAAAGAAAGAGCTAGAGGGATTATGAAAAGATAAGTAAATATATCATTGGTAGAGCTGTGAATCATACTGATCATTATAAAAAGCAACTGAAATTATAATAAGGTGACTAAAATGTCCCTATCACTTGATGTGGAGATTTGCAAAGTGCTTTACCTCATTTGATTATTACCTTAATTTGATTATTTGATCCTTAAGACAACCTATTATTATACCCATCAGATGGGAAAACTGAGGTCTAGAAAAACTAAGCGATTTGCATACAACTAGGTCACACAACCAGGAAGTCTCTGAGGCAGCATTCAAACGCAAACCTTTCTAATTCTAAGTCCAGTATTGTATCCAGTGTGCCACACTGCCTCATATTCCCCAAGAAGGTCAAGGGAGATATGAAAAATTCCCATATACACAATATATTCAAGGTAGCACTTTTTTTTTTTTTAGAACCCTTACCTTCCAGCTTGGAGTCAATACTGTGTATTGGCTCCAAGGCAGAAGAGTGGTAAGGGCTAGGCAATGGGGGTCAAGTGACTTGCCCAGGGTCACACAGCTGGGAAGTGTCTGAGGCCAGATTTGAACCTAGGACCTCCAGTCTCTAGGCCTGGGTCTCAATCCACTGAGCTACCCAGCTGCCCCCAAGGTAGCACTTTTTATTGTACCAAAACACAGGAAGCGAAATAGATGTTCAAAGATTAGGGAATGGTTAACACTGGGGCACATGAGTATAATGGAATATTATTGAGACGTTAGACATGATGGATATGGAGAATACAGAGAAGCATGAGAAGACATAGAAACTGATGAAAAGTGAAGAAAAGCAATATACATAATGACTGGTAGTGGTGGTAGCAGTGATTGCAATCATGTCTGAATCTTCATGATCCCATTTGGGGTTTTCCTAGCAAAAGATACTAGAATGGATTGCCATTTCCTTCTCCAACTCATTTTACAGATGAGGAAATTGAGATAAACAAGATGAAGGGATTTGCACAGGGTTACAAAGCTAGTAAGTGTTTGAGTCCAGACTTGAATTCAGGAAGTCTTCCTGACCCTAGGATTCTATCCACACCACCACCTAACTGTCCCAAAATTATGACTGCAACAATGTAAGTAGAAATGATCAGAGAGTCTCAAATTATAATTATATTTTCTTATTTTTATAATTTTTAATTTAAAAATAAATATTTTAATATTTAGTAATTTTAGTAATTTCCCCCATACATTTGCTCTGAAAAAGACTTGAGAATATGTACCTTTCTCCCTCTTTTTAAAGACTGGAGATCAGATTATTTGGGGTTGATTATATTTTGGACCCTTTTGGCTTTTTTTCTTATTTATTCTTTGTTATAAGAGACAGATCTCTGGGCAGGGAGAGGAAGAGATATATTCAAAAGAAAGGTGATATAAACACAAAAGATAGTAAAAATTTTAAAGGAGAAAGGAAAAAGGAAGAAAGAGGAGATGAATAAGAACAAGGGTAGGAAGTAGAGAAGAAAAAGGAAGAAGAAATCAGGATGAAGATGGTGGTGGTGGTGGTGGTGGTGGTGATGAGGCTGTTGGTTCGGAGTAGCAACTAAAACCAAATGCATGGTATCTAGCAGACTCTCAGGTAATCAAGTAGCCAACACTATAGGTCACTCAGCAGGTCAAATTATTCTATGATCTGAGGATGCATTTACCAGAAAATTTATCCAAGGAAGCCCAACAAGAGAGTCTTCCTCAAAATCAGACATTCTCTAGGAGTCACACTGAGTTTCTTTCCAGCTCAAAAAAAAAAAATCAGGAAAGTTCCTCAGATCAAAACAATCTCCTCTGTTTTATTTGGTATAGA
The DNA here is from genome assembly GCF_027887165.1 of Monodelphis domestica. NCBI lineage: Eukaryota > Metazoa > Chordata > Mammalia > Didelphimorphia > Didelphidae > Monodelphis > Monodelphis domestica. The sequence continues at coordinate 278,079,685 of NC_077232.1, forward strand.
ATTCTGATTCCCAGACCAAATTCTAGTCCATGTGCTTGAGCACATTCAAAGTCCCTTTTTGAGGAAAACATTGGCCTTAGCCATAGACAGCTCTACAAGAAATAGATGGCCCTCCATCTGAAAAAGAATGTAAGTCAGCCATCTAAACTTTCACATTGTGATGCCATTTCTGCCTTACCTGTCTGATGTTTAAAGCATACAAATCTCACTTTTTTAAGCCCTTATCTCTACAGGTTCTTCTTCCAAGGCAGAAAAAGGGGTTAGGGCTAGGCAACAGGGGGTTAAGCAACTTGCCCAGGTCACAGAAATAAGAAGCCAAGACCTCCCATCTCTAAATATAGGTCTCTTTTCAATCCTCAACATGAGACTATGGATTTTTGAAATTTTTCTTTAGGAATTCAACCACAAATTTCCAAGGAGGTCAGGGGAAAAGGAAAAGAACTTCTAGGTTTCAAAATATTTATAATAGCTCACTTTTTGGTAGCAAAGAACTGAAACTTGAAGGGATGTCCATCAGTTGGGGAATGGCCAAGCAAATTGTGGTCTATGTTTTTGATGGAATATTACTGTTCTATAGGAAACAATGAACAGATTAATTTTTTTAAAGCCTGGAATGAATTACATGGGATAACAAAGAGTGAAATGAGTAGAACCAAGAGAACATTATATGCAGCTACAGATTTAATATTTGAAGAATTACATGTGAATCATCTCCAGAGAACTGAGAAGTAGAAACATGAAAGATGTAATCTATATATTTTGCTAGATGATATCTTCTATAGTGTGGTGAGGGGATAGAGAGACCAAATAAAAAAAGAAAAAAGAAAAGAAAATTCAACCACAAATTGAGTAAGATCTAGAAATTGTCAAAGACTCACTTACAATGTCTTTGGTTTCATGATTATGTTAAATATTCATCCTGCTAGGCTCTCTAAATTATAATGAATGAAAAAGCATTTATTAAGTGTCTACTATGTGCTAAGCATTGGTTTTGGAGATACAAACCAAAAGTGTGATATTTTCTGCCCCTGAGGAGCTTACATTCTAATGGGGAAGACAGAATATATAAAGGGAAGAAAGTTTTTTCTCTTAGTAGTTCTCTTCAGTGGTCACTCAGATTTGTCTCCTGCTTTCCCTGGCTCTCTTCAAGACCCCACTAAAATCACATTTTCTACATGAAGCTTTTTCTGATCCCTCCTAATTCTAGTGCCTTCCCCTTGTTGATTATTTCCAATTTACCTTGCATATCTTGTTAACACATAGTTATTTACATGTTGTCTCTCCCATAAGATTGTGAGGGGTTGTACCCCAAGGTGCTTATCACAGTGCCTGACACATAATAGCATCTTCTATAAAAGTGTTTATTGACTTATTGACTGACCCTTTCCAGAAGTGATGGTAGTGCTGTTCCCAAAGGAAAAAGGGGAAAAGGGAGGGTGACAAGGGGTGACATCAGGGCAGGGCAAGATGTCCAGTCTTACATGGATATGAAGTTTGGCTGGGACAGGTTAGTGGATTAGGTGAGCTGATAGTCATTCCCCATACAAGAATCCCAGGCTGACTAGATTAACCTTGCCCCCAAATTAAGTTACTATGAGAACACAATTTAATTATGCCTTGTTAATTTTGGTTTTGTTGTTGCTATCAACCTTTATTATTCATATCAAACACAGCTTTTACAGAGAATCACCTTAGGAAATGTCTATTGGAACAAAGTGCCTGCATCTTCTGCAAAATGGTGGACGTGACTCTCCATCATGCTCCCCAGCATCCTTTTATCTAAGAACCCATTCTGGACTGAACAGAAGAGCTGGGTGAGGAGAAGAGGGGTGGAGTGGAGGGAAGGACAAAACCTCCTGATGAATGTGCATGTTTAACTGTATTAGACAATGAGAATTATATAAGTCTCTGTGTTCCCTCTTAGCCTTAGTTGCCTGGAAATGGAGCTAAATTTGGGACTCAATAGCAACAACTAATTCATTCCAGACACCCAGTAAAGTTTGTTTTTTCAACCCCTATTAGCTGGGTTTGGTTCTATTTTTGTTTTTATTTTGAAGTGCCCTCCTTCACATTGGTTTTAATTTTGTAAACTAGCTCTGATCCCTCCCAGAAACAGTCATGGTACAAATCCTAAATAAGGGATCACATTTTATATGCTGACTCCAGTGAATGAGCCAGACAATCTACACTATAGGTTTGGTCACCATATGTCCTGGCTTCTGTCCCTGGGAAATAGCAATTTCAAGAAAAAGAGAGTGTCTGTTTAAGGATGTTTTGCCAAAGGAATATTCTTTATCAGACCATATATTCTGGTTTACCCAGAAGTAGCTGGTAGCACAGTGGACAAGGTGGTAGGTCTGGAGTCAAAAAGACCTGAGTTCAAATCTTTCTTGCAGAGACTATCTGTGTGACCCTGAGCAAGAAACAACTCCTGTCTGCCTTAGTTTCTTCAACTGTAAAACATGAACAATAATATCATCTTTCTTCAAGGAGTTGTAAGGAGAATTGAATGAGATTCGCAAAGCACCTGGCACTAATGATTGCTTGTTTCCTTTCTTTGTTTTGATTTGAAGAATGCCATTACTCTAATCAGAAGAGCCTCCAGAAATCAGGAAACAAGATTTCAGGGGGCTTTGAGGGATACATAGAATTCAGAAAGGAGGAGACACTGTTTGAGGCTAAGGAATTTAGTTTTTAAATCTCCCAACTTGGGAGATTGAGATGATAGCATATAGTATAGTATAATGGATAGAAGGCTGGATTTAAAGTCATGAAGAACTAGGTGTCACATTGGTCAAGTGACCCTAGGCAAATGACTTCATTTCTATGGACCTAAGTTTCCTCATCTGTAAAATGAGGATAGTCATATTTTTGCATGCTTCCTAAGGATTATTGTAAGGGTTGACTAGGCAGACTGCTTTTACACTTTACAGAGCACTTTGCTCACAAAGACCTTGGAAGGTGGGTAGTCTAAGTACACTTATTTCTATTTTATAGAGAAAGGTTCAGGTTTAAAGGGGTTTTAGGTGATTTGTCTATAGTCATGCACCTAGTAAATGGCAAAAGTCAAACCTTGAAATGGGGTCTTTTTTACTTAATACAGAAGTCTTTCCAATCCATAAATAAATCCATCATATCCATAATAACTGTCAAGAAGCTCCTCTTCCAATAGGGATACAAAATGTTTAGGAAGATGCCGTTAGTTGGAGGGTGGATGGAAAGGCCTGAGGTTGTTAAGGTTCTGCAGCAGGGCAGATGGTTCGGTCCAGATGGCAAGCAACCCAGACTGGCTGGAGTATCAAGGGGAGATAAAGCTAGTGTCCAAACACATCTTCTTTGGTGTTGCTTTTAACTGATAAAACCACATTTGCTTCTGACAATGAACTCTTTGACAGGGTCAAGGACTTTTAATGAGGAGAATTATTGGCTGCCTCCACTGGTTTCACTAGACCGGTTTTGCCTTCCACACTGGTGGCAGTTGATCAACAGATGAGGTTAGTGGTGAATGTGATTGCATGGCCTTATCTTCACTAATCATGACAGTTAGGGACTAGAACAGATAATAGGGCTGGCAAGTTTGGGGATTGGATGCTGCTACTTATCTCGGAGATGTGTTCCTGGGTCATCTATACCGAAGTCTGAGGGGTGATGGTGGTGCGTGTGGCATTACTTTTCCCTGCTTTGCTTTGGCCCGCTTACTTGTTTGTGGTGGCTGGTGATGGTGATAGTGATGATGGTGGGGGCTGTATCTACTCAGAGGCCAAGAGGAACAATTCTATACATCATAGACCTTCAAATACTTGGAGACAGCTATTGTATTCTCCATAAGTCTTCTGTTTTCAAGGCTAAAACATCTGCTGGGAGCTCTTCCCTCAGTTTTCCCATACACAAACTTATGCAATTACTAGATAAATGGCAGGAATCCTACCAGATTCTATCAGAAGCATCTGGGTTGACAGAATTAGGTTAGAGTTTCACAACTACAAAGAAAGTAAGACTATACAATTAATAGCTATGGTTATATATTATACCAATATCCAATTTCACTCTTATTTTAAGGTTTGATTAAGGGAGGTTTCCTGATCAATTTGATGAATTTACAAGAAAGTATGTCTTTTTTTTTTTTTTGAGACTTCTGAAAGCATCTTTCTATGGAGGATGTGAGCATGCACAACTACATATCACTGAAGGGACTCAGATTAAATTTTCATGACTTGGGTGCCTCCAAAAGAATATGGCTGGCTTTTACTCCTATGGAATGGACATAGAAAGGAATATTCCTTGTGCCTTCACCACTGCCATCTGAGAATAGACTTGGGTCCTTGCTTTTTTTAGGAACCAGTAATGTCTGCCTTGAAACTGTTCTGATTCCTATGCCTTGAAAGCATAGGAAGCCTTAGAGTAGAGGTTTTTGGCCCCAGTCTAGGAGCCATGAAAAGGAGACTTCATTGTCCAAGTAGTTGAAATGTCTGAATCCCAATATCTTGGAAAGAGGAGGGTAGATTTCCTTTGTAGCATAGTCCCAGAATCTAGACTTTGAGACAGAGAGGGAAATTTCTTGGGCAGCACTAGCCCTGGGGTGACTTCTTAAGCTGCCTCAAATTCTCAAGTTCCAGAGTCCAAGTTTCTATTAGAGAAGGAGGATTTCCTGAGAGTATCTGATAGGTGCCAAGCTTCTGTAGAGAAGAGGATTGAGCATCTGCTTCTTAAAATTGGAAGAGTAGTAATGGACCACAGAGGGGCAAAGACTTGTACTTTATATCCTTCTATTTACCTTAAACTGTTCACTGAGGGTCCAATGAGAAGGTGGTTTCCATGTGGGAATAGTCCAAGCTCTCAGAATAGTACCATAAGCTTCAACGCCTATATTCATCTATACAGGATAAAAATGAGACGCACCAGAAAATGTTGGGATATTTCCTGTCCAATATTCCAAATTTGTTTCCCTTCAGAGGGAAGACTACTGACAGGCAGAACTCACCAGGAAGGATAGAGAATTGTGGTTTTTGATTCATATGTTATGTGTCTTTTATGAATTTTATGCATGATTTTTGGGTTCCTAAAGGCACTTTTGGGACAGTTTGATGGCATAGTAGCTACATGCTGACTTTGGAGTCAAGAGGACCTGAGTTCAAATTCAGTTTCACATACTTACTAGCCATGTGACCCTGGACAAGTCCTTTAACTCTGCCTCAGTTTCCTCATCTGTAAAATGAGCTGGAGAAGAAAATGGCAAACCACTCCAGTGGTTTGCTAAGAAAACCCCAAACTGTCATGAACATTTGGATGCAACTAGAAACAACTAAATAATGAGTCCTTTTAATTCTATATATTTTCTGTGAGGTGAAATAAAGGCTGTGTTGTACCTGGTAGCTCCATTAGTACCCTAAATATTTATGTGGAATTGGGTGATCTATTTCATTCACATTTGGGGGGATGCAAATTAAATTTTGAGATTTTCCCAGAATAAGCTTGGAGTGGGGGTAGGTAATGAGCCAAAGAGAGATTATGATTTCTTGGAGTAGCCCCTAAGATTAGACCTGATCCATATGAACTAAGAGTCTGTGGGATCTGGGCTATACATGATATACATTATCATCCCTAACTTTTTCATGTGTCTATTAGCTCTTGGTTTTTATAAGACAACTGCTGTTTTTTCTGTATTATTTCTATAAAGCTTATGAATCTCTTTTCTTTCTACTTCTCCCATTCAAAAATATAATCTTTGGTTTTATAGCTGTGGTTGCCACAGCACTCTGTTCACAGTTCCAAGACTAGCCAAAGCTGCTTGTGTGGACATGGTAACACTCACTTTTTCAACCACTGCTGACAACTCTTCAGGATTCCCACATGCCCTAACTCTAAATTCATGACCACCCAATCCAAAGCAAAATCTCCCTGTTGTACCAATCCCCACTCACCAATGGCACCCAAAGTGACAAATAGGTTCTCCCGGGGGTTGATGCGCTTGTCATAGGGCCGGTTGCCATACAGGTGGGCAGCACTGTTGACCAACCAGCTGACGTTGAGGGAGATGGTGTAACGGAGAATGAAGGCCAGGAAGTAGGAATTCCATAGACTCTCTCCCCAGACGTACCAGGGTACCAACGTGGGCACAGCAAAGCACATGAGAAACACGGTAATCTTATAGTACCTGAAAGAGATGGCAGAAAACTGTAACCAGGATCTCACTATCAGTGGAAAGGAAGAGGAAAAGCTAATTCCTTGAAGGGGCCAACCCTGCCCAAGAGAGAGTCAACAGGCCATCAACTCCTTCCTGTAGAGGGAATAACCCATTGTGTGTCTGTTCTCTAGATAACTTTCAAGAGTCAATGAATCAATATTTTTTCACCACTTCCTTGGGGAATGTATTGTCTTATATCCTCTCTATATATCACTATTAAAAAAAACCCTAGAGTTTAAAAGAGCTGTTCACTACCCATATGTGATTTATATATTAAACTAATCATCTAAATAGCTTACATATAAATCATGCCCCAATATTTTTACAAACATTTTGCAAATACTTTAACATAATCATAGTAACATTTTCATAGTGCTCTTAAGGTGTACAAAGCATTTTGCATCCATTAATTCGTTTGATCTTCATGAGATAGGTATTATAATCCTCATTTTACAGGTGAGGAAACAAACTTATTGCTCAGAATCATAGTAAATATGAGGTAGGATTCAAACTCAGGACTTCCTATATTATCTAATTTGATCTTCACAACAATTTTATGAGGGACATAGGTTAGAAGTAAAGTGACTTCTATGGGCGCCACTATGGGAGCCAAATCTTTTGATTTTAAGTTTTAAGCTCTTTTCACTATATTGGACAAAAGCATAGGATACTCCAATGGAAAGAATATTGAACTTGAAACTGAGTCTGAATGCTGGTTCTGCTAACTGTGTGACCTTGAGTAATATTCACCTCTTTGGACTTCAGTTTCCTCATCTTTAAAATGAAATGGTTAATGTGGATGACCTCTAAGATCCAATGTGACAAAGCTTGGCCTCACGAAACCATAAAGGCATAAAGAAACTGAGAACAAATAAAGAGGCAAAACCAATGATCTGGAACTGATTATACAATGAGCAGATTCTTCATAGCTCCTTATTTTATAGTCTCCCTCATGCCAGGCCAAGAGATGCTCTTGTGAAGACATATGGTGGGGAGAGGGAAGGAGGGGCAGGGAAGGAGATAAAGAGAGAGAGAGGCAAAGATAGAGACAAACAAAAGGAGACAGAACTAGAGGAAGAGAGAGAGAGAGACAGAGGGAAGGAAGAAGGAAAAAGAAATGAAGATAGAGCAGAGAGACAATGAGAAAGGAGGAGAGACAGAGAGAGATACAGAGATGGAGAGAGACCCAGAGAAAGATAAACTGAGAGACAGAGACAGAGAAACATAGAGATAGAGAAAGAGATAGAAAAGAAAGACAAAGACAGAAAGGAGAAAGAAACAGAGAAAGACAAACAGAGTGACAAAGACAGAGATAAAAGGAGATAGAGAGAGAATTCAGAGAGACCTTTAATTCTGCCAGGGTCACAATCCTGAGGCTGTCCTGAAATCTTTTCCTGAACTTCCAACATGCATCTGTATTATAATCTTAAACCTACTATGCAAGTCTTCTCTTGTTTTAGTATTAAGTCCTTGCTAATCTTTCCCTAGGGTTGTAGGCTCCTTCCTTCCCCCACATTCCCTCTTACAAAAAGACTTCAATAGTTGGCTTCTGTTAATTACAATCATAGGTTCTCTTGGGTTATGACACTGCAATTTAGGAAAGCTAAAGTCTCTTTTAAAAAAAACTCAAAACATTTAGATCACTACTCATGGGGTTCCCTAGCTTAATAACATTCAAATCTAAAAAATCCTAGCTAATAACCCTCAAAATAATTTTCCAGTGCCCTCCTTTTTCTGTGCCACTTCTCTAGTATTCATTTGGTCTTTCCTCACTTACAAGCTGCTTTATTGAGATAGTGGAAGGGAATGTTTCTGTCTTTAGATTTGATTGCTTCCTTGAACTAGCACATTCATTTAGTAAAATGTGAACTACATGTGAATTTATCAGATTTTACCTCAATAGTATCGAACACATCCAAAACCCAACAAGGTTTTTCATTGGCCAAAATATAGGACCAAAGGTACAAAGTTTTGCTATTGATGGATATACATGATAAATGTAGGAAAGATGGAGAAAAAAGTACTTTGCTTTATCCCATTTACTTTTTTGTTCTAGTCTAAATTTATATTATATATAAACATATGTGTATGTATATATAGATATGTAAAAATATCTATATAGTTTATATATCTCTCATATATATATATGAAAGAGAGAGAGAGGCAGAGACAGCAGACATCACCATGTTAGAGTCAACGTATATAGTGTGTCAGACTGTGACTGATTAGATCAATACAAAGTGGGAAGGCTCTACCACAGACTGGGCATAAATATAGTGTGTATGAACACTGAGTAGGGGGTGTTCCTAAATTTGTTCATTTCACATTTCTTTTGAGTTACTGCAATTCTGTATTTCTTACAGATAAGTCCTTTTTTGATGAAGGTTTGTCATACTAGAAGGTCCTATGCCATTGTCTCCCATGTCTGACAGTTGATACCAAAGTTCTTCAAAGAGACCTTGAGAGTGTCCTTTTATCACTTCTATTGAGCTTCATGTGAGTGCTTGCCTTGTATGAGTTCTCTGTCAAATAATCTTTTAGGCAAATATGTACACACATACATATGTGTGTATGTGTATATATATATGTATATATATATATATACAAACATGGATGTAGATAGATAGAAACTTGGACATTTCTAACCCTGAATCAAACATCTTCCTGGGATAAAGGAGTGATTTACTTGAAAATAAATTATCTGCTTCTAGCCCAAAGAGCTCTACCTGATTTTTGTTACCTGAGTAGAGTGGCCTCTGACCATCACTTATCATTTAAATATCAGGAAAAGGTTTTCTAAGCCCTTTACTCTATCAGGATGGAACTGAGGTGGCATTCAGGTAGTCCTAAAGAAATGAAACCTGGAAGCTAAAAGTAAGGAAGGACCCAAAAGACACAAAAAGTGACATATAAATCCAAAAGGGGAAAAGGGAAGAAAGGCTAAAGGAAGAGGAGGTGGAGTGCCCACCCTCTACCCAATGGGAGAAGAGTAGATGTGTGCCATAGATCTGATACAATTCAATGCAGTGTCCAGGTATTAAGTCCTTGCTAGTCTTTCCCTAGGGTTGTAGGCTCCTTCCTTCCCCCACATTCCCTCTTCAGCAGAGACCAGGCTCAAAGGGGAGTAGCTTTATGACATCACTAGACGATATCAGTGGCTTTGTAGTACCCTACATGTGTGTCTTGGTTACATATGTTCCTAGTAGGTGTGTTCCCACACATTATTCCTATGCCCATTTACTCCTTCTACTGATGGTGTATTTATTTATAGGAGATTACACATCAGGGTGATGGAAAAAAATATTCTATTGTTACTTTTATTACTCTGATGTTTCAGAAATGTTTTTGATTTAAACTGTGTCTGGCTAACTAGTATAACATGGTTATAGTTTTGAGTGCATGTAGAGCATGTAAAGCATAGAATACTTTGAACCTCTAATTCATTTTCCAGGTGACCCAACTGGAGAGCTAGAATATCTCAAGTCATCTCAAATATTCAATTATTTTGTTCATTTATTTCCTGAATTTTTGTATGCTTGACCCCAGACTAGTAAAAAAGTTCATTTGGCCCTAACCCATCTGTCCTGTGCCATATTTGAGTGAAATGGAAAATAGTTTGGAGAATTTCTTTCTCCTGTAGAGTAAGGTCCTAACAAATCCATTAAAATGTTATCCCAGAGACAGGGCAGCTAAGTGGTACAGTAGATAGTAGACAGGACATCAGAACTGGAATCAGGAAGATCTGAGTTCAAATCCAGCCTCAGACACACAGCTGTGTGACTCTGGGTGAATCGTTATCCCTGTTTGCCTTAATTTCCTCATCTATAAAATGAGCTGTTGAAAGAAATGGCAAATGGGATCATGAAGAATCATACATGACTTGGAACAACTTAACAACAAGAACATAGGGTTAGACAGATTCCTAACCAAGGTAAAACATTTTATGCAGCCATGTGAAGGGTTTTGAACAATAGCTTAAAGAGTTTATATTTAATGTGGTAGAGCAAAAGGAAAGCTGTACCCAAACCCATGCATTAAGAGCAAAGACAAAGGAAAATGATAGCCTATGAAGCTATTAACTTTGCCAAGAAATAGCTTTGGATTCCACTCCCTGTCCAAGTTATTTATTTCAAACACTAAATTTCCCTATGTAATAATAACAAGCCTGTCACATAGATAAAATGAGTCTGAACTGTGACATAATGTAATTTGTCAAAATATCCCTAGTGACTCAAACAAAGCCTGCTATATACTAACTGACATCTGCCTCTCTTATAAAGTCCCCTTATCTGTCTTTCCTTTGAAAGTGAAGAAAAACAATTACCCGGATGTTCTGGATAGTCTAGAGATTTAATGAAAGACTTGGAGATGTTTCTTTTGTTAAGATAAACAACAGATGATGGCTTTTTTTCAAATTCCATTCAACCCAGAATTGGGATTACCAGAGTGACTAAACCAAGAGTTGTATGAATTGGCTGAGAAAACCATGCTGTTTGTGTGACTGTCACAATCAACAGCTCAAGAAGAGTTAAATGGAAGAGATTTAAAAGCTCTGATCAAAACTGTGACCAACTGCAATCCTAAAAGACTAATGGTGAAGCAGGCATTGTAAACCTTAAAATTTCTTAGACTTATAAATGTTGGAAATTTCACCATTGGGAAATTTCATACTTGGAAAATTTCCTAGTGATAGTCTATTGGAATGTGAACCCCCTTGGTATGGGAGGGTCCTCCTCCTACTTAAGATTACTTTAGGACAGAAACCTTTTGCTGAACAATGGAAAGGGCTTTGACCTATGCTTAAGCATAGAACAGGAAGTTCTTTGAGTCATGATTGATTTTAGAATTGATACAATAGAGATACTTGGAATGACAGAACCAGGTCTTGGAAAATACAATCTCCACCCTGCTCAGGGTAACAGGATTTAGGAAGGGCTGCAGCAAAGGATCAAGATTTAATTATTTGAGAATATGACCTTCAATAGACATGTGCAAAGCCACAGACCTCTGGGCGGTCCTGGGTTAAGCTAGAGCTACCATTGGCACAGGGAAGACATGGACAGTGATTGGTAGATGTGAGAACTGAGGGGAGGGAACTTGGATGGTTTCCTTAAAGATAGCGGGGTCTGAGGACTGAGGGAGGTTGGAGAGGTTTTGCTCTGAGAGGTTGTGCTCTGAGAAGCTTGCTCTGAAGGAAGCTGGAGGTGGAGGCCCCTGAGACTGTTTCTCCATTTTGGTCACGTGAGTGATAGGGACTGATCTCTTTTCTTTGCCTCAGCTATCTAAGGGCTTGGGCCTTTTGGCCCAGCCTAAACAGAGGGGGTATTTAAGCCCTATTCCCTTCTCTCTCTCTCTCTCTCTCTCTCTCTCTCTCTCTCTCTCTCTCTCTAATACTTTTCTTCCTCCTGTTTGTAATTAAACTCCATAAAAGGTTGACTGCTGACTTGAGTTTTCATTAAGGAATTACATAGCTGAATTCCTTGGCGACCTTAAATTAATATATATCAGTCTTTTAAAGTGATTTCCTTGTCACAGCCTCTTGGCAGGAAGGTGATACACTCAATGTGCAGAATTAGGTATTTTTAGATATAGCTAATGTGTTGACTTGTTTTGCTTGACTAGATTTATTTATTACAAGTGAGCTCTTTTATTTGGGGAAGTGGGGGTAAGAGAAAAAAAAATTTTAAGAAAAGAACAATAAAACATTAATTATATATATATATATATATATATATATATATGTATATATAAAAGGGGCCAGCTAAGTGGCTCAGTGTATTAGAGCAAGACAGGAGGTTCTGGGTTCAAATATGACCTCAGACACTTCCTAGTTGTGTGACCCTGAGCAACCTTGCCTTAGAGGTCTTACCAAGACAAAGTAAGGGTTATATGTATGAAAGTAAAATAAAAAGGAATTTAGAGTTGTGTCTTTAATCTGGATATCATGTAGAAGAGAAATTATGCTTGTTTTTCTTGGTCTTAGAGGGCAAAACTCTCACTGGGTAGAAGTTGCAAAGAAGCTCTCACTTAATTAGGTGAATTAGGAGAGAGCCCAGAGGGTTTTCATTCTGGTTATTCTGGGGTGGACCCAGAGAGCCAGGGATTTCCTTTCCTGTGGGTCTTCCTTGAGATTCTGCCTATCTCTGCTGCTGTTGCTGCTGAGGAGTTCAACAGAGCTGCTGGTGACTTCCTACTAAGACTGCTACTTGACCCAAAGAAGGACTCTGGTTGTGTGAGATCTACCTTGGCCTTGTTCTTGCCCCTACCAAACCCTCTCCAATCTTAATTAATAATTTAAGGAGTTAGTTTAGAATAGTTATAGGAAGTTATAAGGGTTTAATCTCTGATTTGTGGTTAAAGTTAGTTATTCCCTGGACCTCTTTCCCTTCTTCCTTTAGTTTAATAAACTTGTTATTTTGTTATATATTTATAGTTTTGAACCCTTATTTTTACTCACATATTCTCTAGCTCATTTTCAGATGAGGAAACTAAGGACAAAAGAGTTAAGTGATTTGACCAGGGTCACACAGCTAATAATAATAATAACAATAATAATGAGGACCAGTTTGAACCCAGGAAGAGGAGTCTTCCTGATCCCAAGCCATTAAATATGAAGAATTCAGAGAAACAAGAGAAGACTTATATGAAGTGATGCTAAGCAAAAGGACCAAAAGAACTATATGTACAATCAGACACAATGTAAGCATCGGCAGAACAGAATTGGGAAAGATGTTCAACACAAAAAATATATAATGCTGTATTTTTGCAGAATATAATTTCCCTACTATGGTCCACAAACCTCTTTTTGTCAACTGTAGAAAGTATCTCACCAACTGGGAGGACATTTCCATAACAAAACTCTCTGACAAAGATTTAATTTCCCAAATATATAAGGAACTGCCAAATTTACAAAATATTAAGCCATTCCCCAATCAACAAATGGTCAAAGGATATGAATAGGCAGTTTTCACGGGATGAAATCAAAACTACCAAAATAAGCACATGAAAAAGTATCCTAAATCCCTCCTGATTAGAGAAATGCAAATTAAAACAACTCTGGGGCACCTACCACCTTACACCTAGCAAACTGGCCAATATGGCAGTAAAGGAAAAGGATAAATGTTGGAGGGGATGTGGCAAAATTGGGACACTAATACACTGCTGGTGGAGTTGTGAATTGGTCCAACCATTCTGGAGAGCAATTAAGAACTATGCACAAAGGGCTTTAAAAGAATGTCTACCTTTTGATCCAGCCATAGCACTGCTGGGTTTGTACTCCAAAGATATAAAAAGTAAAAAGACTTGTACAAGAATATTCATAGCTGCGCTGTTTGTGGTGGCAAAAAAAAATGGAAAATGAAGGGATGCCCTTCAATTGGGGAATGGTTCAACAAATTGTGGTATATGCTGGTGATGGAATACTATTATGCTCAAAGGAAAAATAAACTGGAGGAATTCCATGTGAACTGGACCAACTTCCAGGAATTGATGCAGAGTGAGAGGGGCAGAACCAAGAGAACAATATACACAGAGACTGATAATGCTGTGGTAAAAATCAAATGTAATGGACTTCTCTACTAGTAGCAATGCAATGATCCAGAACTATTTGGGGGGACATATGAGAAAGAACACTGTTCACATCCAGAGGAAGAACTGTGGGAAAAGAAACACAGAAGAAAAACAAACTGCTTGATCACATGGGTCGATGGGGCTATGACTAGGAAAGTAGACTCTAAAAGCTCACCCTAGTGCAAATATTGATAATATGGAAATAGGTCTTGATCAATGACACATGTTAAACCCAATGGAATTACACATCAGATATGGGAAGGGGGAAGGGGAGGGAAAGAACATGAGTCTCGTAACCAAGGAAAATTTTCTAAATCATCTAATTAAATAAAATTTAAAAAAAAAGAAAAAGTTCAAAAATATTTATAGCCACACTCTTTGTGGTGGCAAAAAAAATGGAAAATAAGGGGATGTCCATCAATTGGAAAATGGCTGAATAAATTGTGGTATCTGTTGGTGATGGAATACTATTGTGCTCAAAGTAATAATGAGTTGGAGGAATTCCATGTGAACTGGAATGACCTCCAGGAATTGATGCAGAGCAAAAGGAGCAGAACCAGGAGAACATTATACACAGAGACCAATGCATTATGGCACAATTGAATGTTATGTACTTTTCTACTATTAGCAATGCAATGACCCAGGACAATCCAGAGGAACTTGGGAGAAAGAATGCTGTCCACATCCAGAGAAAGAACTATGGAAATGGAAATGCATTAGAAAAATATGTGATTGATCATGTAGTTCAATAGGGATATGATAAGGGTTTTGATGTTAAAGGATCACTCTAGTGCAGATATTAATAACATGGTTTTGAACAGTGATACATGTTTAACCCAGTAGAACTGCTTGTTGGCTTTGGGAGGGGAAGGATCATGAATCATGTAACAATGGGAAAATATTCTAAATTTTTAAAAAAGGGAAAAAAGTATCTTACTTAATTCTAGGCTTGAACTTGACTAATCTAAATAAGATAACACTGATGACAGATTGTCTTACATCATTAGTTGACTTGTAATTTATTTTTCAGCCTCTATGATATGTGTTTCTCTTTAGAATTTCTTAAAGATGGAAATTAATTTCCTGTTCATGCTTTCAATCACTATTAGCTAACTCTCTCTTGATGTGATAGAACAGTGATGGTGAACCTATGGCACGGGAGCCAAATATGACATATAAAGCACTTTCTGTAGGGATGTGAGCTGCTCTTCTCTCTTCCCACTCACCCAGTTCATTACTAGAAAGGCAAAAGACTCAGGAGGAGCTACTCACTTTCCCCTCTCCACATGCCTGACAATATTTTTTTCATATCACATGCCCCTTTGTCTAGCAGCCAAATAGGAGTGCTTCCTCCCTCCCCTGTCTGGGGTAAGGGGAGGTCAGGGGGTGAGTTGGGGGGCTTTAGGAGCACTTGGTCTGGGAGGAACAGGCATGGCACTCAGTCTGTGGGATGGTGTGTGTGGGGGGTGGTGGGGCCCTAGTACTTAATCTCTAAAAGGTTCACCATCACTGTGATATAACAACACCACTGGAGAATGCTCACAATGAAAGAACACCAATATCTTCTCCATTTAAAGAGGAAACAAAGCTAGAAGATGTTTAGAGTGTTTCCCTCCTGGTCTTAAATCCTTACCTTCTGTCTTAGAATTGATGCTACATATCAGTTCCAAGGCAGAAGAGTGGTAAGGGCTAGGCAATTGGGGTAAGGTGACTTGTCCAGGGTCACATAGCTAGGAAGTGTCTGAGGCTAAATTTGAACCCAAGACTGCCCATCTCTAGGCTTCGTTTTCTATCCCCTGAGCCACCTAGTTGCTCCTTAGTTTTAATTTCCCAATGAAGTCCTTGATCTTTTTTTTTCTTAAAAAAGCAACCATTTCAACACTCCATTTAATATTTATTTAATTGTTATGGAAGGTATGTTTTTAGAAATAGCAGTTGAAGCTTAGTGCCTCAACTAGCTTTTCTTTATTACTGTTAAGGTAATTGGAAATGGTTCAAATATCTCCTAACTATTGACCTGTTACTATATGCCTAATTGCACCTTGCAAAGAACAACACTATGACTTGACAGCTAAAACACAAAAGAGAACTGGGGATTTTGGCTACATTTTATTTAATCAACTCCAATGGCTACCCAATCCTCTAATACCATAATTATTTCCATCTACTTTTCCTTCCAATGACACAAGACACTCCATCTCCAGCCTCCTTCCAAAGCCTGGAACTTTCTCCCTCCTCATCTCCACTTCCTGGCTTCCTTTAATCTCAGCTAGTTAGTCAACTGACAAGCATTTATTAAGTATCTTCTATATACCAGGTACTCTGCTTTGGGCTAGCATACAAAAAAGTCAAAACTGTCCCTGTCCTCAAATTACTTACAATTAAAGAATGTATAAAGAAAGTATAAAGTATAAAAAAGTGATAGAGTATTTGCCTGAAATATGGCACCCCACGGTTTCTATTCCTGGCTGTTTATTTAATTAAGGAAAAAACCGAAAAAGTGCTGACTGGTATCAAAGGACTTGGGTTTAAATCCTGCTTCTATTGCAGAAATTTGAGCAGTTTCACTCCCTGGATTTGAGTTTCCCCATCTAAAAAACAAGTGGTTTTGGCAAAATGGCCCCAAGCTCCTTTTCATCTCAAGTTCTGGGATCCTATGTGGTCTCTCCTCTAGGCATCAGCTTCCTCAGCAGTCATTTGAAATAACTGGTGTATCTTCCAAATCTAAAATCTGTACCCCTGAAGATGACCACTTCAAGGATCTTTTGATACCTAAGCCTGCCTTGGTTCTCAGGTAGGTGGTAGAAAAAGTTCCCATGCCTATTTTTTTTTAAAAGAACTCTTCCCTTCTGTCTTAGTATCACTTAAGACAGAAGAGCAGCAAGGGCTAAGCAATTAGGGTAGTGCTAGGAAGTGCCCGAGGTAAGATTTGAATATAGGTCCTCCAAATGCTGCCTAGCCACTCCTCTCTCTCCCTCCCTCCCTCCAAGCCCTATGAGGTCTTAGAGTAGTCTCTGAAGGAGCTTCGGTGTCCCTTTCGTTACATTTAGAAATAACTTCAGCATAGCATACACCTAATAAATCAGTCTACCTTATTTCCTGAAGAGAAAAGATATTTAAACCTTTCCTTTTTATCCTCAAATAAGCCCAGACTTGACTCAATTCATATTAATGAAAAGGAAGGAGTTCTGAAAATGGCATGTCTGAGCATCATCGCCCATAGAAACAATCAGCTCGGCTCATATTTGTTCAGCGCTAACTTGTGGTTATGTAACTCTTACTAGTCACATACTAAATGAGGTTCAACGAGCATCAATTAAGAGCCCACTTAGCATGCTCTGTGTGAAGCTTAAAAAGAAATGAAAAATGACTGTATCAAACCTAAAGGAGCCTTTAATGTGGGGCAAGGAGGGAGGAAGGGAGGACTTATCTGAACCGTTGGCAAATCACTCTGAAGCAAAAGAGACCGGGGCAAAAAGGGAAGGAGCTATTCCCAAAGGAGGGAAAAGCAGTCATGGGAGGAGAACTAACGCTAATGGGAAACAGCTGAGGTGCACGCCCCCCCCGCCCCCCCCCCCGTTACCCGCCCCCCCCCCAACACACACTGTCCCCAGCTGTACAAGTGCACCATGATCCGAGGCACTCGAGCCACTCAGGGCTTCAAATTCTAGAGATTTACGCAGAGTTGATGCAGCTCTAATAGGAGATTGCCACATCCTGGTGAGGCAAGGCAACGGGGTACTGAAATCAAGAGGTTTTCTGAGTTGATGCATAAGGAAAGAGGAAGCTCACTTTAACTGTGAGCAGCTAGGGAGGGGGCCAATGCCAGTCTCTGGGTGAGTATACATGCGTTTTGGGAACTGGGGTATACCAGTAAAGCCAAGTTTCACTGACTTGGAGGAGAGATGTTAGCAGAATTCTCTAATAAAATTTGAGGGAAGATCAAGTAAGGGGAGGGATGGTTCCTGGGGCTAAGGGATATTAGGGAAGGCATCATGGAAGAGAAGGCCTCTGAGCTGGATGGACCCTGAGAGAAGACAAGACTTGTAAGGCAGAGGTGAGGAAGGAGTCCATCTCCTCGTCAACTCTCAAGCATGGGGGGTGACCTGCTGGGATATTCAGAGCAACTTGAAGAACAGTTAGCAGCTCAATTTGGTTTGGTTTTTGATTAAGGAGCATAAAAGTGAGACTGGAAATGTGGCTTAGACTGTTGAGAATCGGGCTGGGGAGTTTGGCTTTTATCTCATTAGGCAATAGGGAACTAATGAGATTTTTTTGAACAGGAGGGTAATATGTTATGACACACTGACTAGTTTTTTAAGGTTGGGATGCGAACTGAAGGCAGGGAGACCAGTTCAAAGACTTTTACAATAATATAGAGTGAAAAGTGACGAGAATCTGAATGTGAATGATGGCAGTATGAGTGCGGAGAGAATGGAAATAGAATCAATGGGAATTGGCCAAAATGAAGAACTTTGATTTTCTTGATTATACATATTTATCTCCATTACTTTCTCAATAAAGGAAGGAGGAAGGGAGAGAATGTTCACTTGAAAATAAAATAAAATGGAATTTCAAAATGAAAAGAGCCAGAAAAAGAATCAAGGGGATTTGGTAATTAGATAGGGGGATGAAGGGAAGAGAAGAGTAAGAGGTGACCAGGGGTTTGCTAATAAATGTTTAATAACCTGCTTCCTGAAAACCAAAACTTACATTTACATTTAATTTTCATTATTAATATCTTCTCCATCACTTTCTCAAATACAGATGAGAGAAATCAATTTTATTTACAAACCATTCTTAGTGGAATTTGGCTGGTTTGAGTTACAGATGAAACAATAAATCAAGTCCTGATATGTAGCCTTTGCCTTTCCTAAGTGTTAATGTTCATACTAAAAAAATGTAATTGTCTGCTCAAGCTGATTCCAGCCACTTGACTCAGGTAATCCCTAATCGGTAATGGACTAAAAGAAAGGATCAAGGATCCATAATGAGGATAGCAAACAGGTTTCAAAGGAATGAGACAGTGGGCAAGAGATGGAAGGAGAGAAAACTGTAAGTTCTACCTAACACAAAAGAATAGGGGGGAAATGAAATTAGTCCTAAAGGAAATTAATTATAATTTAAAATGAAAACAGAGAGCAAATGTCCTAAAAGAAAAAAAAATTAACATGGAACTAAGTAATTATGACCCTCTTAAACAGGATTTTAAAATATCTCATTTTACAAAAGGGACTTCTCAACTGCTCTACTCTCTTGATACCATATGTGAGCAAGATACCTCATGACATCAATCCACTTACTTTCTTTGGAGTCGGACTACTGGATCAGCAAGGAGGTCTGTAAGATCTAGCTTTCTCCCTTTTTCAATGACATCGTGGTGTTTCCGAACAAATAACCACCCAATATGGGAAAAGAAAAAGCCCCGCTGTGCATTGTGGGGGTCAGCATCTGTCTCTGAGTACTTGTGATGCACTCGATGATCCCGGGACCACTCAAAGATGTCATTCTGCAAGGGAAGAGAGGGCACCTTAAATAAAGAGAAAGAAATCCCCAGACCTCCTTCTGGAAGTTTCTTTCCTTCATCCTCAGTCTCATTTCCCCTATTTCCCTTCATTCCCTACCACACACCCCAGTCTTGCCATATTTTTGTGGGTTTTCAAGAAAACCTAGAGCCATAACTAATTTTCTTTTCACCTGGGGCAAAGGCAGGGGAGATACTCATCTGAGTTATGGGCAGAGTATGTACTGGAGTCAGCCCTAGCCTACTTAAAAAAGAGCCAATTGTTAAATTTTCACTGTGAGCATTTACATCTCAGCAATCATTACATTTTTTAAACTATCTATAAAGCTAATCACCATAAGGGGCTTCTTTAAGTTTTACTTGAGGGTAAGGAATCAATTTGCAAATAGTCATTTCAGGCAGTTCCTTTTTTGCCTTACCATAAACAGAGCTAAGATGGGGTGAACAGAGTTTTGCTTCCAATTGCTGACATGGAAAGAGCCACTTCTCACTCGAGGTAGCTGCCAGCCCCCATATCTTGTGCCTCATGGCTACCTGCCCATTACTATGTGTCAGAACTCCATTCAGTTGATCAGGTGGTCCAGGATACTATCTATCTATAGGATCTTGTTAGAGTGATATCCTTCTTCTTAGCCCATTCCCTCAGGGATGAGAACCTACATTTACTGGGAAATGCTTTTCCCCCTCCATTCATGGTCCAAATGTATTGATAGTCAACTTGTTCTCTTCTCTAATACCACCTCTACCAAGTATAATCCATCTACAAAACTGTTTGCCACAGATGAAAGGAATTCTATGTATGACTGGCCTTGAGCAGGAAAAAAGGTCTACGTGGGCATTAGTCCTATTTTGCCCTCTGGATCAAAGATATTGGAACAGTTTTCATTTTTATCACAGCTTTCAGATGGTCCAATAATTCTTAAATCATCTTTCCTCAATCTATTTTCAAGGTCAGTTGGTTTTTCAATGAGATAGTTCATATTTCCTTCTATTTTTTCATTCTTTTGACTGTTTCATAGATTTTTGAAGTCTTATGGAGTCATTAGCTTCTACTTGCCCCAATTCTAATTCTTAAAAAATTATTTTATTCAGTAAGCTTTTGTACTTCTTTTTCCATTTGTCCAATTCTGCTTTTGAAGATATTTTTTCTTCAGAGAATTTTTGAAACTTTTTTTAAACCAAATAGTTCATTTTCTTTTCATAATTTTCTTGCATCACTCTCATTTCTTTTCCTGATTTTTCCTCTACACTCTCATTTTTTCCTCTAACTTCTCTAGGTATTCTTCCTGGGTTTGGGACCAATTGGTATTTTTATTTAGAGGTTTTGGTTTAGCTGCTTTTACATTGTTATCTTCTAAATTTATATCTTGGTCTTCCCTTCCACCATTGTAGCATTTTATGATCAGGATCTTTTGTTCTTGTTTGCTCATTTTCCCAGCCTATTTCTTCACTTTGAACTTTATATTAAATTTGGGGTCTGTTTAACCTGGGGATGGGGGGAACCTGTGTCAAGTTTCAGGCTTTTTTATATCTTCAGAACTAGTTCAAGGGATCTGCAAAGTTTGCTGGGAGAGTTCAGCTAGGTTCCCATCCTGGCTTCACTCCTCAATATGCAGTTTTACATTGATTGGTTTTCCAGTAACTTGCTTAGGAATGGATGTTTGCTTCAGAAAAGACATTATAGTGCCCATAAATTCTTCTGCCCCTCAGATTGTCCTTTAAAGGCCCCTAAATTTCCAAAAGGCAAAGTCTGTCAGGTGTCCTTGGTGACAGGACAGGACAGGCCAGATAAACAAAGCTGAGACAAATACTATTTGTATTCTTGTTATCTCTCACTTTAGACAATGGAAAAACAGATACTTGCCCCTACACACCAGCTCAAGGGCACAGGTTTTGGTGATAAGATTTCACATATACATCTAATGAGGCAATGATATCCTATCTAGGAAAGGAACTTCTACATAGTAGAACAAAAAGGAGAACACATTGCTGGCTCAATTCTTTAAGAACTGTCTGCTTTACTTGGAACATTTTTAATTTCAGTCCCAGAGGCCTGTCTTAATCTGCTCTAGTTCAGATGCCAATATTTTACCATTCACAAGAACATTCTGTACTTTATTTTATTGTTTATTTTGGGTCAGCCCTGATTTCCCTCCAGATAGCACCTGGCATTGACAGTCTGTAAGAATGGCCCAGAAAGTCCCCAAACAAGGGCCTGGCAGCATTTTAAGCCTTTTGGAAATCTGCCTTCAAGAGAACAAGTAACTACTTGTTGCCTGATATCAGCAAGGAGCATGGATGGTATTTTGTGCTTTATGGTCACCACAAGAAAAATTCAATTTTATTTGAGGTCTTCAGATTTACATAAAACTGGAAAAGGATATGAGAAACTTTCAACAGAATGAACCTGTCTGCAGCCCTTTGCTCCTCCCAGCTTTCCCTATTCTGATGCTTTTCCTTGTCTCTTCATGCTATTAATTTCCCTCTATTGATTCCTATTAGTTGTTTGCATGTTGTCTCCCCCCCCCCCCATTCAACTGTGAGCTCCTTGAGGGCAGGAATTTTTGCCTTTCTTCATATCTCTAGCAGTTAGCATAGTGCCTGGCATATAGTACTCAAATTATATTTTTGGATTGACTGAATTCATTAGTTACCCAGATTAAAAACTTTTGAATGCTCTTTTTTCCCTCCTCCCTCTCCTCCATCCCCCTAGGTCCTACAAATGATCAAACCCTAGAGATTTTTCCTTCAAAATCCCCTTTTCCCACTTAGTGTGCCATCCTTTGAAGCATGAGTAAAAAAAGAAAGAGAAACAAAAGCTTAAAAGCAGAGCAGTAAAACTGATTCATACATGAACCCAGTCTGACAATATGTCCAGTGTTCCACAATGTCATCCCCCACAAAAGAGATAGAGGCAGAGATGTGATAATAAAATTTTAACGACTGGCTTTCTAAAAAAAAAGTACCTCTGACACACTTTAAGTTTAATGTGCATGATTAATAATTTCTCCATCACTTTATTAAATCTAGATAATCAACAAAACAAGAAATCAAGCTCTAATTTTTGAGCATCTGCAGATTTCCAAAGTGTAAATGCTTACACTGAAAATTTAACAAGTGGCTTTCTCTTAAGCCTATCCAGACCATCTGGGATAACACTGGGCAGAGATGCATTTCCTCATCTCTTCTTTGGGGACTAGTTGAATGATTCTGTGCACGGTTCAGTTTGATCATGTTTTTGTTCATGCCTTTTATATTGTAGTCATTGAGAATGTACAAAATGAAACTCACATTGCTTCCCCTCAAATTTGTCCTTCAAACTTTCCTGTTGCTATTGAGAGTAATGCCATTCTTTTGGACACATAGAGACACCCTGGATGCCTTCTTCTGCCTTGTTCTCAATCCCTACCCATTTACTCCTAGACTACATCCAATCAGTTGCCAAGTTTTCCTTCACAACATAACCAGTACGTGGTTTGTTCATATATTCGCAATTGTTGGCATGCTGTGTCTCCCATTAGACTGTGAGCTCCTGGAGGGCAGGGATTGCCTGTCTCTCTATCCTCAGGGATTAGCACAATGCCTAGTACATAGTGGGTGATTTTGGCTGACTATCTATCTAGTTGCCCAGACATGAAAATTTGGAATGATTTTTAGCTTCTCCCTCACCTCCATTCTCTTATAAGCCACATTGTCCCAGACAGTTCAGATCACTAAAATCCCTATTGTGTGCCAAATGAGGGAAACACAAAGACAAAAAGCAAAATAATTTTTGCCATCAAAGAACTTATGATCAACTAAGCATATGGTGTATGCAAAAATAAGTGCAGTAAGAAGAAAACTAAGGTCAACAACACACCGACAATGGAAAAAGCTCCATGAAGATAAAAATAATAATTAAAATGTATATATCATCTTCTATGTGATGGGCACTGTGCTAAGAACTTTAGATATATTATCTCATTTGATCCTCCTCTCCTTTGGAGATAGGTGATATTATTATGACCTTTTTACATGTGGGTAAACTGAGGCCAGCAGAGGTGAAGTGACTTGTTCCTGGTCATATAGCTAGTGTCTGAGCCCAAACTTGCCTAAAAGAAGGTGAAGATCCTGGGTGATGAAGGGATGTATTCCATGCAGGACATGGAGTATTTGAGTGCAAGGAATGGCTAGTCTGGAAAATGAGGAAGACCTTAAATATCAGGCTAAACAGTTTTATTTTTATTCTGCAGGCAGTGGGGAGCCATTGAAGGTTTGTGAGCAGTAGAGTGATACAGGTGGACCTGTGCCTTGGGAAGTTTATTTTATCAGCTGTGACAAGGATGGCTTAGAAAAAGGAGGAGCTGGAGAAGGCTTCAAGTAAAAAATGGAATTTTTTTGGGGACTGAAAGGAAGCCAGGGAGGGTTAGACTAAATCATCTTTCAGGCTCTTCTCTAAAATTCTATGATATTTTAATTGTGTAGAATAGCTAGTTGGCACAGTGGGTAGAATTCTGGGCCTAAAGTCAGGAAGACTCATCTTCTTAAGTTCAAGTCTAGCCTCAGCCACTTGCTAACTGTGTGACCCTAGAGAAGTCACTTAACCCTTCCCACCAAGAGGAGGACAGCTATGGTTTTGTCTGAGGTACAAACGCAAAGTTTTGAAAACTGTGCACTGTAGGCTTTAGTCACCCCTTTCATGTTCCCAGAAAGCGCCAACTGAGTCAGCTGTAGTATCCCTTCTTCTACAGCTTCCCTGGACCTTTGTCTGAATCCAGCAGCTCAACTCCCACCTGGAAAGCCATGGAGTTGGCAGCAGCCAGGAATATCCTCAAAGGCAGCTTGGCTTTATAGGATCTGTGGCTCCACAAGCGATGGGCGCCAGCTGTCACTCCCAGAGCTGTCAAGAGGAAGCAGAGGTATGCTGCAAAACAGGAGAAAGGGGAAATACTCATAAATGTACAGGAATTTATCTTAACCTTGTTTTTAAAAATCTATTTAGTATCAATAATATGGAAATAGGTCTTGATCAATGGCACATGTAAAACCCAGTGGAATTGTGGGTCGGCTACAGGAGGGGAGTGGGGGACGGGGAAGTAAAGAACATGTGTAACCATGGAAAAATTCTAAATAAAGTAAATATAATTTTTAAAAATAAAATAAAATCCATTTATAAAGGACTCATGAAATTGTCCAGGAACAAGGAGGAGACTCCTTCAGTGAAGAATCAATGACTTGAGAAACGGTAGCCTTCTAAATCCTGCACTGGGGGACAGAAAGAACATTCTCTGGTAAACTCTGACCTTCATACCCCAAACATCTTTTCATGCTATTCTTTCTCCCCAGTTGAGGCTATAACAGTTACAACCAACTTAGCATGGGTTAAAGACTTAGTCATTTAAATAGCCTTAGTCACAAAGGAGAAGCTAGTATTGATTCTAAGATGAAAGGTAAGGATTTAAAAAAAAAAAGACTCATAAAAATCAATTCCCTTTAGATTGTCTCCTCTTTAACACTCACAAATATGTGTTTGACAGACAACACATTTCAGAGTAGCAATACAATTTAGTTCTTTTTATAGGTCTTCAACTTGCAAAAAAAACCAAACAAACCCTAAATTGGTTATAAATATTCAGACTTTCTGGGTAAATCAGAAGAGCAATAGAAAGGACAAAATTCCTGTTATACATGGACTATGGATCCTCTGTGCCTTGATACACAGCATTACTGAGGATTTTGTAGAAAGCACAAGTGAGGACGTGACTGGGCTAATAAGGGCTGACTCAACTTTATTAGAGAAAGGTAGAATAAGGACTTCCACAGGTTGGGGAATGGAATGGAGATCATAGGTACAAAAAGGTTAGAGGTGAAACATGGACATGGATTATCTGACTGGTAATCAAGTACCTTCAAGTGCCCATGATAGAGAACCAAGTTTTTAACTCTCTGAGCCACTCTCTCTCTGGTGGGTGGTTTTTGTTTTTATTTTATCAGATCTGTTTATCCTAGTGGTACTCATTAAACTGACACAGGGGTGTTAATGGGAAGGAAATGACAGAGAAGAAGCTGAGCATGAAAGGGAACTTCATTACTTCATTGTGACCAGAGGATTCAGATCTAGATGGTGGATTCATCAATACATGTAGATTGATCTCTATACCCTCTCCCATCCCTGCTCCCCACAAAGTCATCCTCATGGAAAGAACACGAATCGTGTAAAGATGGAAAAATATTCTTAATTAATTAAAATTTTTAAAAATTAAGTTATCCTCAACTTTGTGTTTTTTGTTTCTGAAAGCTCCTAACATTCCACCCACAAAACACATTTTTTTTAGGGGGAGTGGGATGGATAGAAAATGAGCATTAGAATTAGGTAGTCTTTCTTTTTGGCTCCCACCTCATGTGGACAGCACTGCTCTTTCCCAGCTCCTCCCTCTGCCCCATCTTTGAGTATGATCTTTTCTCTGGTTACTTCTATAGTTTCACCCACTGGGAGAAGGGTTTTCCTTTCCAATTTGACTTGATGGAAAGCTAAGAAAAGGCAGTACCTGAAGCAGATAGTTCAGAAAGGTTAATACTAATGTAGTTACAAACTTCCTCCCACCAGAAACTGCTTAAGAGAGTACAGATCTAGATAGTATAGATCACCTTTTGGCAACTATTATGGATCAATAATTTCAGCCTACTGTAATCAAAACAATGATTAATAACTCCAGCTAAGAAGGTACCAGCAATTAGAAAGAGAATCTATCTGTCCCTCTGTCTTGCATTTGAGTACTGAAATACATAGATGAGAAGTACAACAAAATTGAGTAACAGCTGGAATGTCATTTGTCCCCAAGATACCTTCCTTTCTTCCTTCCTTTCTTCCCTTCCTCCTTACTATTTTCTTTCTTTCCTTCTTTCTTTTTTTGAGGAGTAGAGGGTAGGGGTAGAGATGTACTTTTAATTTCATTGGTGTATGAAGCTCCCATTGAGGAACTTTTCTTATCTAATAAAGATCTGCATCTTAAAGGCTTGGATAATTCTCTGCCCAAATCCCTCAGCACGTCCTTTTTCTTTTTTTAATATTTCAATTTATTATTTATTTTTAACATTCTTTTCTTTTTTAAGCTTTGAGTTCCAAATTTCCTCTCTCCCTGAGCCACTAAAATGGCAAACAATATGATATCAATTATACACGTGAAATCATACAAAACATATTCCTATTTTAGGTACACCCCCTCCCCCAAAAAAGCAAGAAAGAGAAAGAAGTGAGAAAATTATACTTCAGTTTTCATGCAGAGTTTTCAACCATCTGGAGGTGAATAGCATTTTTCATAATGAATTATTTGGAATTATCTTGGATCATTGTATTGATAAGAGTAGGCAAGTTGATCATCATCACAAAATTGTTCTGGCTGTGCACAATGATCTCCAGGTTCTTCTCCCTTTACTATGCACCATTTCATATAGGTCTTGCCATGTTTTTCTGAAACCATTTCTCTATTTCCCAAGCACAAGAATACTCTATCAAAATAAAATACCACAACATGTTCAGTCATTTCCCAATTGATGGTTTCCCCTCAATTTTCAATTCTTTGCCACCACAAAAAGAAATGCTATAAATATTTTGTAATTTGTGCAAATTTCCCCCATTTTTATCTCTTTAGGTAACAGACCTAGTATTCATATTGCTAGATCACAGAATATACACAATTTTATAGCCATTTAGGCATAGTTCCATATTGTTCTCCAAATTGGTTAGATCAGTTCACAACTCTCCCAACAGTGCAATGGTGTTCCTATATTCCCATATCCCCTGCAACATTTATCCCTTTCCTTTTTTAGGCATTATTTATTTATGTAGCATCCCAAGCATATTCACATCTATGAAATATAAATGACTGTATGGTTACTGTGTCTCCAAGCATGAGGTTATACCAATGAGGCTTGTGAATGTAACCTTGAACTGGCCATGCGGCCCTTGGCTAAGACAAACTCATTAACATGCTCGGACTCAATTCCCCGGGAAAGCGCGGTTTCCCATCTACACGCCCAAAGGTGTTCCCTCTACCTTGCCACCCAATCTGAATTGTCTATACTTTGTGATGTGGTTACTACGTGCTTGGGAGTGCCACCCAAGCAGGACAGGATTAAATTCAGAGGCAAACCCATGAACTTCCTCTTGGCTTTCTCTCCCCTTTCATGGAGCTCCACTGGGCTCCTCAATGACTCTGTCTCTCTCTCCTCTTGACCTTCTCCTTCCCCGAGGCTGTAACCATCTGGGCCTGCATTTCCTACCTTAATCTCCTCATCCACCTCCTGTTCCTTTGTACTCATACTTTCCTATCAAAGGGAGTATCATAGGGGTTGCCTGCCCTATCCAACCACTGACTTGTCCGTGTCTTTCATTTCTACCCTGGTTCTCAATTCCTATCTCTCCTCGGGTCCCATCACAAAGGTGAGCCCCTTCCCTTGTGGGACCCTGCTGGTCAGGGAAGTCCATTAAGGAAAACCCCACAATTTATTTATTTATCCTTATTTAGGCATATTAGGCAGTCAACCAAGTGAAAGGTGGTAACTTGTAGTTGTCTTAATTTCCATTTCTCTAATCAATAGTGATCTGGGGCATTTCTTCCTATGTTTTTGATCTCTTCTTTGGAAAATTACCTGTTCATATCCTTTGACCTTTGACATTTAGAGAATGACTTGTATTCTTATCATTCGACTCACTTTTATATATTTGATATTTATTTATGTATTTTATATTTGAGAAATGATTTCTTCAATCTATTTTTAATGACATTGTGAATGTTTGTAAAGAATTCTCATTCCTTATCTATATACTCCCTGTCCCAAATTTTGAGAACACTCATTTTGTTGGAGCATGTGAGTCTTAGAATTACTTTGATACAAAAGAACAGGAGAAAATAATTTACTTGCGTCTATTCCTAGATTTATTGCTCACCATCATTGACCAGTGATTTAAATAAGAGACTTGTAAAATTGTGCTAATGAGAAAGCTGCTGAGTGTAAAAAATGGAGATTTGAACCCTGAACTTCAATCCCCAGAAGTCTTTGCTCTAGTTCCCAAGATGCCCTCTAATCTCACTGAGATCCCCATCTGGGAGAGATCAAAATTTCTATTTAAACTGGCTGTAAAGCCTACTGAGCTCTCTTCTGGCTTGTGCTTCCAAACACTTGTGTCTCTCAAGATGTAGAGTAAGTGGCTATGAATGGCCTCTGTGCCTAGGCACGTGCTTTTTTATTTTGTATTTTCTTTATCTCTTAATTTTTAATAAACCTCTAAAAATATAATAATTCTAAATAATTCTAGCAGAGAAACTAATTTTAACTGCTACAGTTTTGGCGAGCCACTTCGGTTGACGAAATACCTTCAATCTTCTGATCTTTTCTCTCCTGTAACTAAATTCAGCCTTTAATAGCTAGTGCCTAGTTTATTTGTTTTTTAAGCCAAGTTTCTCCAAGGTGCTTTTTTAGATAAGTCTCTTGATAAGCTCTGGGCCTGCACTCTTGCAATCTGGACCTGTGCTCTCACTTACCTGGTCCTGGCCCTATTTGCCTGCTTGCCTGCGCCTCCTGCCTCGCCATCCACTTCTGACCTGATCCCAGCCCTGGTCTCCTGGCTGCTGCCTGCCTGTTTCTGCAACCTGGAGGCTGCAGCTCCTGGTCTTTCTCTCAATCACCTGGCCCAGCTGATTTCCACACTCAGACCCAGATGGCTCATTGCCCCAGGCCCAGCCCCAGGAACCAGGCTGCTGGTAGCAGACCCAATTTCTTCAGGATCAAAAACCAGCTGGTAAAAAATGGGGGTAATTTTCCCTTAGGCTATGATTAATTCCATGTGGACTGGGGGCAGGGGATAACAGGAGGGGAGAAAGAAAGGGAAAGAAGATAGAGGCTTTTCCAAACAGGAGCTTATAACCATGACTGATTTAAAAGGATATTTTTGACTGCATTGATACTTTTATTTACTTCACCTGCCTACCAGGGGAAAAATTCAGCTCCCTGCAACTCTTTAGCCAACTTTGGGGAGGCAGCTGGGTGGCTCAGAGGATTGAGAGCCAGGCCTAGAGAGGGGAGGTCCTTAGTTGAAATCTGGCCTCAAATACTTCCCAGCTGTGTGGCCCTGGGCGAGTCATTTAACCCTCATTGCCTAACCATTTCCAATCTTCTGCCTTCTGACATGTGAATCTTAAAATTTCTCAGACTTGTGAATGTTAAAAATTCTCAGACTCTACCTTAGAACATTTGGTTAAGACCATTCCCCATTTTAAACAATGAAGGTACTTGATCAGGAATGTGAGAACTCTAACATTACTCAACCCATACTTAAAGTGAAGCTAAAACCCTTAAGCTGGGTCTATTTTTAGATCCAATACAAAAAGGTGCTAAGTACCAATGAAGGTCAAATTAATCACTAAAAGTTCAAGCAAGCTTAACAAGAGGTGTGAGGTTTTTAGTCTACTCAGGTGTGAATTAAGAATGGTCACTCCTGTGAAAACATCTACTCTCTCTCTCTCTCTGTCTCTCTCTCTGTCTCTCTCTGTCTCTCTGTCTCTCTGTCTCTCTGTCTCTCTCTGTCTCTCTCTCTCTCTCTCTCTCTCTCTCTCTCTCATTGACAAATGGTCAAAGGCTATGAACAGGTAATTCTCAGATGAAGAAATTAAAAGTGTCTAATCATATGGAAAAAAATGCTCCAAATCACTACTGACTAGAGAAATGCAAATTAAAACAATTCTGAGGTGCCACCTCATACCTATCAGATTTGCAAATATAACAAAAAAGGAAATGATCAATGTTAGAGGGGATACAGAAAACTTGGGACACATACCCTGTTAATGGAGCTGTAAAATGATACAACTATTTTGGAGAGCTATCTGGAACCATGCCCAAAGGGCCATAAAACTCTGAATACCTTTTGACCCAGAAATACCACTACCAGGTCTTACCCAAAGAGATCAAAGATAGGGAGAAAGGACCTACTTGTATAAAAATATTTAGAGCAGTTATTTTTGTGGTGGCAAAAAATGAAAATGAAGGAATATCTATCATTTGGGCATGGCTGAACAAGTTGTGGTATATGATTGTAATAGAATACTATTGTGCCATGAGAACGATGAACAAGATGATCACAAAAAAAAACGTGGAAACACATATATGAAGTGATGCAAAATGAGGTGAGCAGAACCAGGAGAATATTGTACACAGGAACAGCAATATTGTATGATGATCAACTGTGAATGATTTAACTATTTCCAGCAAGGCAAGGACCTGGGACAGCACCAAGGTACTCATGACAAAAAAAGGCTATCCATTGCTATAGAAGGAAAAGATTGAAGCATGCCATTCTTCATTTCATATCCTCCATCAATTTTTCTTTCATATATGTGATCTTTATCTTCTTTTAAAATATGAGAAACATTGGACATATGTATTTTATGATAACACATGTACAACCTATATCATATTACCTGCCGTCTTTGAGAAGGGGGAGGGGTGGGAAGGAGGGACAAAACATGGATCACAAAATGCCAGAAAACAATTATTAAAAATTATACGTATATGTAAAAAATAATAATTCAAAAAATGTTACCATAGTCTGAAGTCTTTAGATTAATTTGAAAGAGAAACCTTATCAGTCTTTCTTTACCTCTCTGTGTAAAAATAATGTCCAACTTCCACCTCTTCAGACTAGCCCACAAAATACTCCTTCCTGAAGTATATTGGTGATAAACAAGGGCCAGGGACCCTGGGTTGATCCAACTGAATTGGGGTAATTATTAGGGTAATTATCAGACTAGGAGTGGGAAGATGTCTCTGATTACTTTAGTTAATGGAAGTATCTCTGAAATTCACCATTGATCAGGTAGAGAGACAATCCTGAAGGGGGGGGGGGAGGCCGGGGGAGATAGGGATTGAGAGCCAGGCCTAGAGATGAGAGGTCCTGGGTTCAAATCTGGTCTCAGACACTTCCCAGCTGTGTGACCCTGGGTAAGTCACTTAACCCCCATTGCCTCGCCCTTACCACTCTTCTGCCTTGGAACCAATACACAGTACTGATTCCAAGACAAGTCTTTCTCTGACTCTCTGTCACAACAGAAATACTGAGATTAGAATAATAAAAATTAATTTAAATGGCTTCTGAAAGGCTTATCTCTAAAATTCAGGGTAAAGAATTTTCTTCCTCTCTGTTAAATCCTTATAACGTCTGCTAGCCCCTCTGACTCTTCTCCCTTTGGTATCCCCTTGCCTCCATTCTTCTTGGGTTACTATAGGTTTCTGTTGGGTGTTTGCTTGTTGATGCACTCTTTTAAATATTTTCATTTTTAACATTGCTAGCCCCTTCAATGATTCCTGCACCTTTCTCCCATCAATAAGTACAGAGAAGCAAAACAAATTGATGTAGGGGCCATATCTAAAAATATCTATCTCATTCTACACATTTTGGGGCCCAAAAAGAGCTCTCTTTTTGCTCCCATTGTTTTTGGCTTAGATCAAAGGAATAGAGCTGGAAGGGATCCTGGAGGTCATCTAATCCCCTCATTTTACATTTTTCTGAGGCCCAGAATGCTGGTCTTGGAATCAGGAGATCTGGGAGGAATATAAGTAATAATAGTAAAATAAATAAACTGAGGCATAGAAACAACTGAACCTGGAGTCAGGAATACCTGAGTTCAATTCCAGCTTCAGATACTTACTAGCTATATAACCCTGGGAAGCCACCTAACCTGTTTTCTCATCTATAAAAGGGAGATAATAATGATATTTACCTTTCAGGGTTGTTGGGAGAATCAAATGAAATAATGTTTGTAAATTATTTAGCATAGTGCTTGGGACATAGTAATTATTTAACAAATGTTTATTCTTT
This sequence comes from Monodelphis domestica, assembly GCF_027887165.1. Classification (NCBI taxonomy): domain Eukaryota; kingdom Metazoa; phylum Chordata; class Mammalia; order Didelphimorphia; family Didelphidae; genus Monodelphis; species Monodelphis domestica. The sequence continues at coordinate 278,111,815 of NC_077232.1, forward strand.
TCCTCTTTTATTTATTTATATAAAAAATGAATATTGATGTATATATATAAGCAACTCTCCTATGTATCAATTACCAGATATAGCAAGGACACTACCAAGCTGAGGTTTAGTCTGGAAAGAAAAGTGAATTAAGGTACTTGAAGTCAGAAAACCAGAGAGGAGCTTCACTCTGAAAGTCACTAATACTATCCTAGGTAAGTAACTTCAGGAGGAGGTGGAGTCAAGATGGCAACTTAGACACAGCAAAATTCCAGACCTCTCTAAAACCCTTCCACATCAATCAAAAGCAAAGTGGTTCAAAGGGACAGAAAACCAAATCTAACAATAGGGCAGAGCTGGGGAACCCTCCCGCTAGATTCAACTTAAATGGTATGCCAAAAAAAGGCTGAATTCTTGAACTCTCGGGTTCAAGGGAAAGGAAGAAGGAAGGTCCCAGGACTCCTCCCCCACCTATAGTGCTGAGTCTCCAGTGGTGGCTGGAATCTCTGGAGAGGCAATGGCACTAATCCAAATGGAGTGCCTTGCTGTCACAGTTATGCCAGGCTCAGGGCATTGAACACAGGCAGCAGGGAGGCAGCTGGAGGAGAAGTGCAGAGGGCAGTCTAGTTGCAGCCAATACGCTCCATCTCCCCTCCCCACCTTTCTTGAGTTTTGGCCTCAGGGCACATCCAGCTCTGAAGATCAACTCTTCCCTGGCTTAATCTTATCAATAGGGCAGATAAGAAGCCTTCAGAGGGCAGGAAAGCTCAATCTCCAACACCCCTCCCCCATAGACTCTGCTGAGAGTAGTTGCAAGAATCCAGTTAACTCCTATCCCAGGGCAAAAGCTGTAACCACTACAGAATACCTTGCTAAGAGAGCAAGAAGCACAGCTCCCTTCACCTACACTTTCAGCTTCTGCTGCCAGCTGGGGACGATCTGACCTCAGGGCTCATTAATACCATCAGCCAAACCTAGTCAATCAGCAGAGCAGAGAAGAAGCCCCTTCTGGAAAGAATAGCCTAAACCCATGGATCCAGCAAATAATCAGAGGAGCAAGATTACAAGGGGGTAAAGAAGGAAAAAAATATGAGAAAACAACAGAAAAAGAAAAAAGAAATTACAATAGACAACTTCTATCCAGGTAATGAACAAAGAGCAAATGGAACAGAGGAGGACCAAGGAACACCAAGCAAATACACAGAAACTCCAGCAAATTAAACAGGCTTTGGAAGAATTTAAAATACAATTCAAAAAACAATTAAGAGAGGCTGAAGACAACTGGGGAAAGAACTTAAAAAGCAAAACAGAGGCACATGAATTAAAGCAAGAAAACATTGTTTTGAAAGCCAAAATTAACCAGCTTGAAAAACAAGGCAAAGAAGGTGAAAGATGACCTACAAAGAAAAGCAGACCAGAAGGATAAGGATGACCAAAAAGCCAGGGATGAAATTCAATCTTTAAAAATTAGAATCCAACAACTAGAAGCAAATGACTTCACAAGGTAGCAAGAATCTATAAAACGAAATCAAAAGAATAAAAAATTGAGGAAAATATATTAAATACCTCATTGGTAAGTCACTTCAATTTCTTCTACGAAGTGAATAAATTAAAAAAGCATTGCTTGAGCATTTCCAGTGTGCCAACCATTAGGGGCAAAACAGTTTTTAAAAAGGAAGATGATTCCTGCTCCTAAGGGACTCACACTCTAAAGGGGAGAAACAATTTACAGCTAAAGGGTCAATGGCAAATCCCAGGGGTTTGTAACTTTGGTCAATAGGTTAGAATTATTCTAAAGGTTCTGAAAGTTCTGATGAATGGGTTCTGAAAATATGGAGTCAGGGTAAATGGTAAGTTCTGAAGGACCTTGGGATACGATACAAGGTAGATGGTAAGGTCCTCTGGCTCACTGGAAAGAATAGAACTTGGGTCCCTCAGTTGGCTTGTATAAATGGAGATTTTGAGCCTTTGGACTTCATCTCCCTGAAGTCTCTTAGTTTTTTCCCAAAATACCATTTTCCTGTGTCCCCACATTTTGCGTGATTGTATTTAAGTGGCTGTAACTCTTCCCTCATCCTCTTTTGAACCTGTTTGAACCTGTCAGGCAGTTCTTTTGCTTTAGTTATTATTAATAAAACTTTATAAAATATAATATTTATATAATATATATAATATAATATTAGTTGTTGATTATTAATTTTAAAACCCACAGTTTGGCTTACCATGAAGGGATTTCGAATTCTCAAAAAAAATTTTTTTGAGCAGATAGCCTTACAGTAAAGATAGTAAGTTTGCCTGGTCACTGCCCACCACAAGGATCTGTGGTGGGGTGTGCCTGCACTCCGGCCCTGTCCTGCCACCTGCTGCTGTCTGCTGTTTCTCCTGTCCATCTGCTTGGCCAGCATTTCTCAATGCTCTCCACCCAGCTTGGAGCCTCCTCTTGTCAAGACCAGACCCTCCACAAGAGCCTGCCAATCCCAGCTATTATATTTCCACAGAGGGTGATGTATAATAATCTTTCCACCCCAATCCCTTTCCACACTCCACATGTGTGTTTCTAGCCTGCCATAGCCATTTTTCAGCATGGAATAAAGAACCCCACACCTTCTAATTTTCAAGCAGATTTTTTTTAAAGCTGATCCTGGACTCCTTGTTTAGAAAGCTGTTACTAAAGGTTTTTCACAGGGAGGGAAGTTAGTTCTAAATCTGTAGATTTAGTCAGTTTTGGGGAATAAGCTTGATTTTTTCCCTTCTTTCTCCACCCAAAATACCAAGGGGAAGTATTTTTTCTTCATATGCAAATATGCTATTGTTTTCCCTCAAAGTTTTGCTTATTTATGTTTACTCTTTAAACAAACCCCATTAAGTGTCTTTCAGAACAAATGCTATTGCAAAGCATGCCTGAAACTCTGAAACTGCAATTTGAGTTGATAGAGCTAAAAAGTGCAGTTTGGATCTGCTTAATTCTTTTCCTGGGACTTTTTATTTTCATTGGAGATTCCCCACTTTATTTCCTTCTCCTCAAGAATATGCCACAAGCTAGCCTGCTTAAACTACAAACAAACCTGAAATATTTTGACAAAGTTCTAAAAGTCCTAACTGCTCTCAACATATAGTGGGGAGATTCTGCCCTGTGCTTCTATGAGGAAATTCAGATTTCTGACAAATGAAATATAAATGGATAATGAAATACTGGGGATGGGGAAGGAAACTTTAAAAGAGATCTGGAAGCTTATTGCTAACTATTTGAGTTTATTCTCTTCCTATAATAGTGAAAAAGCCTATTGGGATTGGTGAAAAGGATTTTGACTGCACGGCCTGTCTACACCTCCTCATTGGTTTATATTATTGTATTTACTGATTGCTTTAAGGTTTAATTTTTTTTAAGTTTATTTGTTTTAATTTAATCAATATCTTTCTGTTATACTGAATCATTTTAAGCTACTATGTTTTGCTTATATTGATCTTTAATTTGTACCTTTACCTCTGCTGAATAACAAAATATCACTGTATAAGCCCATGAACATCTTGCCTAAAATCCTTGTCACTAGATCCATCGAAGATCACATGTTGCCTTTGTTAATTGTCACATAGATGATGATGAATGGATTTCAACAAAACTGGTTAAATTATATACAACCTTTAGAGAATTTAATAAAATAAGAATTTAATTGTAATTTTAAAGGGTCTTCAGAAATAATTTTATATAACTAGTGGTTTCTGAATGGATGATATTAGTAGTAGTAGTAGTAGTAGTCTCTCGGTATCCGAGGATGACGATTGTCTTTGTGTGGTTTCATCTATGGTGTATAGATGAATGTGCACAAAAACACTTGTGAGTGAAGGAGATTTAAGTGGAAAAGTTGATGCACGGAGACAGTCCCACTCTCTTGGTGTTGGAAGCCTGGGTCCAGTGGCACAAAAAATCGTTACACCTGGAGACTTCCTCAGCTGCATTGGATAGCCATGTTGTCTTTTGTGCTCCAACACGCCCTAAGCACTCCACAGTGATTTGCTGCATCGTCGCCCTCTCAGCCGTTGAACCTTCTTATTGGTTTCTTCCATCTGTTCGGCGAAGCAGACTTCACATGCTGGGTGAGCAAAGCCCTAGTTCACTAGGGGTCCACGATGACCCGATGGCTACCCTCACAAGGTTTGGCCAGCCTGTCAAAGTCGTTGCCCGGGGTGTGGCCGCTGCCACATGCTAGCAGCTACTGGGAGCCACAAGTGAGAGCCGGGTGTCAGGTGAGGATCAGAGGCTGGAGAGCTGCCCTAAGAGGGCACGACAAGCCCTCTATACCAGAGATACTACTCCTCCCTGAGCACCCCATATACCCTGGATGGTATTATATATATATATATATATATATGTATATATATATATATATACAAAGAATATTGTATTAAAGATAGAGAAACAAAGAAATGTTCCTACCGTGAGATTTTAAACAGTGAGTTAAAATGGTGGAAGATATAAATTGTGATAGATATAAGAGAGGGTGAGTAAATTTGACCGCAGAAATATGTTTCACTACAGTGTCTTGGTTTTTAAATCAAATATAAGGTGGTCTCCAGGGAAATATTCCCAATTATTCAAATACCCAAGTCAATTGGGTTTTATAGAGATTTTAATTAACAATACAATGAGTAATCAAAGAAAGAGAGAGTAAGAAAGGAATAAGTATGAAGGGCCTTAAGCCAATATGGCCTAGACCTGAGTCTTAAGAGAGAAATCAGTCAGTTTTTTAACACTCACCACAAGGTCTGTCTAAACAAGGATTCTAGTGACACCAGGCCAGCTCCATCTCAGCTGACTTCACCAGAGAGCCTTCCAGCCAGAGACTGTTCCAAAGGGCCTCTCTCCAGAGCCTCCAGAGGGACAGAGTCCCCTTAGAGGAGCTCCAGCGAGACCTCCTTAGAGATTGTCCTCCAAGAGCTTCCCTTCTCCAGAGCCTCTCTCAAGAGATTCTTACTAAGCAGTCCTCATCAGAGATCCTCCAAAAGGAATTCCTCCAAAAGGATATATCCTCAAGAGATTCTGCTTTTTCTTATATAGGTCATACACCTCCCCTAAGTCCCTATCTCCACCAATCACTGTAGACGGTTTCCAAAGGACTGCCCATCTAAATTCCTGCTAAGTCGACCAATCCCCTCAGTAAGTCTGAATCAGAAAAAATGCTACTGTGTCGACCAATCTCCTCAGTAAATCTGAAAACACAGCTGAGTCAACTAATCTCATCAAGAGAAAACTTGCCCGACCCTTTTAGGTACCTAGCATCCCATTGTATCAATTCTAAAAACAGGCCTGGCTCAAAGAACTCCTTGCCTTATTATAAGCATGGGTCCAAGTACTTTCATTGTTTAGTAAGGAGTTTTCTCCCCTAAAGCAGTCTTAAGTACGGTTGGAGTAGAGGTCCTCCCATTTCTGATCCTGGCGAGTTCTCACATCAAAGTGGGGAATGTTTCTCAGTAGGGAATTTGTTCCAATTAAGAATTCCCCGATGGGGAAATTTTTAACATTCACAAGTCTGAGAAATTTCAAGATTTACACTACCAAGGTGTTTCATTTCTATGAATCTGGAAACCAGAAAAAAAAAGAGCTCCTGCAAAACTCTTCATTTTAATTTGCTTCCAGCAGAACAATCTAGATTTCTTGATAATGTTCTAGACCCAAATAAGTTTTACTTTGTTTAAAATTATATTTGCCAAGGTTGAAAGAATTGCTACATCTGTAAAAATTGTGACAAATATCCATCAGTTCATAGGTTTTTAATGTAATACAGCAACTTATGTGAAATATGATAATGGGTTTGTCTGCTATTGTAATTAACTGGGCTATTGTGAATGTTGGGGACTTTGGTACTTCTTTGAATGTACATTATCTATTGTGTTACTGTTTTATTCTGAAAATCATTTTGTACTCACACATGGCTGACACAGAGTTTAAGCTATATATTTTTTAAAAACCTTTTTAAAAATAATGCTTGATTTTTTATTGCATGTGCAATATAGTATCTGAGTTTTATTTTTTCTCTCCTTTTTGTATTTGAAGCACATGTCAACAGTATTGAGAAGATTTTTCTTTAATTTTTTTTTATTTTGCAGTAATATAAGTTTTAAATACATTTGTTCTAATATTAATGCATGCCCCAAAAGCTTTAGACTATAAAAATGATGCCCTTGATTGTTTAAAAAAAATTATGGGATTTTGCTTAATGATTCTGTCTGATTCCAGGACAAGAGAATACAAAAAGAGCCATTGCACAGTGCCAAAGAAGCACAAAGCTAAACTGCATAATGCCAATTGAGCACAAGGCCAAAGAGACCAACCAATCCTGGTGGGATTGATGTAATTTTGAGCCAAGACAAGAGGACTTAAACTTGTTTGGGGTTCGAGGTTGCAACTGTTTAACATGTGTTAAAGGCAGGTCTTCCTTGTCTCACATTCTATCAAGTATCTCAAATTTGGCTCCTACCTGACTCCTATAATCTAGTTTCTTTTCTGTCTTTCATAGTATGGCAAACTTTCTATAGTCCTGACTACTGATTGGGTAGAGCATAATTTCTTAAATCATTTTAATTGGGCCCTGATTCAAGGACCTGTTATAGATTTGTTTTTCCTTTACTTAAGTTTTTTAAGATATAAGACTTTTACATTTTATATTTCATCCACAAGTTATTTTTCTTTTATTTGGATTTCTTCATGTATTTTTATTCTCTTTTGCAAATTGATTCATATACCTCATAACACAGTCACACATCCCTGAGTGATCCCTGTGTTTATTATTATTCACGTCAGGGGGGCCAAGTTATTGTTGTGAACTTTGATTTAAATTTGAGCAATTTCAGCATAAGAAACTTGCTACCTCCCAGAATCCAGAATGCACCATGAAGATAGATGCCTGCAGAGACCACATGCTGCACCAGAAGATCCAGAGTGAACTCTGGGATGTGAATTGAACTATGGGGAGTTGAAATGCCTTTGTTTTGAATGTATACTCTTATGCCAAAGGAGACTGCTCCCAAATTGGCTTTTTGTCAACCTAGTAATCATTGGTTTTGTTCTCTTTTCCTCTTATCCACAAATTATTGCAATTTTTAAGTTGATTATATTTCCATGATCCTTGGGGAAACTGGTTTCCCAATAGGAAGGGGGGGGGTGTTATGTATAAATGGAGATTTTGAGTCTTTGGACTTCATCTCCCAGAAGTCCCTTAGTTTTTTCCCAAAATTCCATTTTCCTGCATCCCCACGTTTTTTTGTGTGATTGTATTTAAGTGACTGTAACCCCTCCTTCATCCTCTTTTGAACCTGCCACTGGGCTGAAGTCAGGTAGTTCTTTTGCTTTAGTTATTATTAATAAAATTTTATAAAATATAATATTTAGTTATTGATGATTAATTAAAAAACCCAGTTTCCTATCCACAGCTGTACTCTCTGGACCCCTTTTCTGCTAAACCAAATGTACTGTGTCTCCTCTTGCTGCAGTCACTGAGAAATGTAGGGAAAAGATGAAAAAAGTTCTTTCTTTGGTGCTGTCTCTTTTCAAGACATCTTTCCCCTGAAGCCTTTCCCAAACTTCCCCATTTCTTTCAAAGATCTCATTGTTTTTCTAGTGTCCTTAATTATCCTCATTATCCAGTACCTTTCATTCTACTTGACCCCACACATCTAATTGTTTGCCAAATCTTGCCATTTCTACCTTTATAAACTTGTCTCCTATCAACCTCTTCTCTATATTTACTAAGCTACCTCTTGAGTTCAAGACTTCATCATTTCCGTTCTAGATTATGGCAACAATCTCCAAATTTTTTCCCTATCTCAAATCTCTTCTATAAAGACCCAGATGGGAGGTATAGCGACCCCCCACGTGAGTACTATAACATCTATCTGTGGGAATAACCTGAGGTGGGAAGAGGGGGCTAAGGAAATGGGAGAATAATAATGACTCAAAGACAGGAGTAGAAACACATGGGAAGTAATGCGAACTCTGAGGAAGCAAGAGGAACAAGAGGAAAGGTGGGGAGCATCAACCCCTTGATACTCCTATACTTGATACTCCTATAGACAGTAGAGTCTGAACAAGAATGGGAAGCTTCGGGGGTGACTGTGGTGCTAGAAAAGGTGGGAGTCAACTCCTTGGTGCCTCCTATCGCAATAGGAGGCACTGGGGGTCGCAAGGAAAGAGATACAGAGAAGCAAGAGCCGTAAGAGGAGAGGAGGGAGAGAGAGAGAGAGAGAGAGAGAGAGAGAGAGAGAGAGAGAGAGAGAGAGAGAGAGAGAGAGAGAGAGAGAGAGAGAGAGAGAGAGAGAGAGAGAGAGAGAGAGAGAGAGAGAGAGAGAGAGAGAGAGAGAGAGAGAGAAGAGAGAGAGAGAGAGAGAGAAAGAGAGAGAGAGAGAGAGACAGACAGAGAGAGACAGACAGAGAGAGACAGACAGACAGACAGACAGACAGACAGACAGACAGACAGACAGAGAGACAGAGACAGAGAGACAGAGAGACAGAGAGAGAGAGAGAGGCAGTGAAGGGCAAGGCAAGAGCCAGTAAGTGAGAGTAAGAGAGGGGTTAGAAAGAGAGGAGTTTGAAAGGGAGTTCTTAGGAGAATGCAAGACGGAGTTTCGCGTACAAACGCGAAACTCCGTCTTGCATTCTCCTAAGAACTCCCCTGGTATTTATTGAAGGTATTAGGAATGTAAGCGTAACATGACATGGGTTTTGACATTGGCTGGATTGACAATGACAGCATCAAAGAGGTGGAGTTTAATCCATCCCGCAATTTTGTAAATGAAGTCTCCGCCTGCAACGCCCTGATTCAAATCTAGCTATGTTAATAACCTTGCTCTGAGCAGAGGCAGCGTGGCTGTCTCCGCGCCCAGCCCAAGAATTTGCCTGTCCTTTGCTAGTGCCTAGGACTGTCCCTTTAACATCAACAGTTCTGACCATGTGTCTGGTAGTACAATATTAATACATCAATCATACTTCCCAGATGCTAATATGCCTGGTATGTTACATCTTCCCACTTCAATCCACCTTACGTATTAAGTAGTCCAAGGGCAGAGGTGACTATGTGATTCCCCTATTTAAGTATTCCAGTGGCTTCCTGTTGCTTCTGGGATAAAGCCTAAAATTTTCTGCTTAGCTTTAAAAATCTTACACAATCTGTTTCCAACCTCATTGGGCATCATTTCCTGCCACCATCCTCATGCTTCCATTCAGCCAAAATGACCTTATTTCTGTCCACCATCTCTGGAATTCTAATATCCTCTCTCCCAAACTAACTTATCTATAACAATAAATAAATCTACCTATTTATCTATTTGTTAATATTAACTTTATATTTCATATTTTTGCTGCATATATCTATGTAATTATTGTCTCTCCATTAGAATGTAAACTTCCTGTGAGAAGGGATTGTTCCAGTCTTTGTAATTGTATCCCTATAATCTAGTACCATGCACGGCACAGAGTACATGCTTAACAAGTCCTTGATTGATTGATCAATTGACAGACCTCCTCTCTCAAGTGCCTCTAGAGAGTCAACTGATTCAACTGGCAAACTGGCTTTTCAGAGCCAGATGTTTTCTGTGTGGTAGCAATTACCTTCATCCAGTGGCCAAGGACCTAGAATCCTCTTGGGTTCTAAACACCATCCCATCCAAGAGTGAAAGGGGCACAACCATCATAGTCTTAGTTATGTCCAGTTTCCATGCTTTTTATATGCCTCTTGAAGGAGATATCCAAGTTTTATACCTTTATAATTTGTGAATAAGCCACCCAAGGTGGTCTTGGGTATCTTGAGGTCTGAAAAAGGTAAGATCTAAAATGGGCTTTGCTTCATATCTTACCTAGAAGAAAAGATCCTCCTGCTTAATGGGTCTTTTCTTCTAGGTAAGAGGTGATTCTAGGAAGTGAGAGAGTGGGTCCTATTCCCTCCCCAGTTAGCATCAGCCTCAATAGACAAGCTTAGGCCTCAAGCAATCCTTGCCATGCCATCATGTCACCTGGTTATTTCCCCAAGATCTATTCATGAAAATAAAATTAGTCTTTCTAGCCCATGAATTAAACATGGATGATTCCTGCAGAGAATTTTTAGTTCTGTAGTTTAGTTCTGTAGAAACATTCCTTTGATGGCAAAAGAAAAAAGACCCTAGTACTTTCTAAAATTAGTTTCCAAAGCTGGAAGAGTTATAGGGGAAGCAAAATCAATGAGGTTTTTTAAAGGAAAGGAGAAGGGAATGAGAGGAAGGAAGGAAGGAGAGAAGGAGAAATGAAAGATGGAAGGAAAAAGGGAAGGAAGGAAAGAGGGAGATAAAGAAGCTACTACTGATTTTTTTGTTCTTTCAAAGATGGAATTCTCCAAGTCAGAAATGAAAAAGGGGAACATTCCAGGCATAAGGTTCAAAGGTATAGAGGTTGAAGATTGAATACAGACAACAGCAATTAGACCACTGGTTAGAATGTAGGGTGTATGAAAAAGACTAATATGTAATCAGCTTAGAAAGATAGGTTGAAGAAGTTTGAATTTTATCTTAGGAGCAACAGGAAGCCACTGAAACTTCTTAAGCAAAGGAATTAACATAGAATAGAAATATCAATTAGTTAGCTGTGTGAAGGATGGATTGGAGAAGTCTAGAGTGAATAATATCCTAAGGTTCCTTCTCACACACACCAAGGAAGAAGGTAGTTCTTCCTTGAAAGGTATTTATATTGTTTGCCCAGGAGGTTCGAGTCACTGGCATAATCTAATCATCTAAGTTCAGAATGAAATCCAGGACAGGAGGTCTGGAGTTCCCCTTTGACTTGTAATCACAGACTAGCAACATAAACCACACCAGAGTCTGGGCCATCTTTCATTTCAGAGATGGTTGATTACCTATCCTTCTATCACCCCTCCCTTTTTCTTCCCAATTTGGTGTTTCAGAGTATCTCTCTCTACTTGTACATAGGCCCCCTCAGATAAACTATCTCAAGTTCTAAGTATATTCAACTCTGAACTCATGAGCCCTCACCAATATGTTTATTTATTTATTTTTTAAATGACTCCGTCTTTGGAGTCATTACTGTGTATTGGTTCCAAGGCAGAAGAGTGGTAAGGGCTAGGCAATGGGGGTTACGTGACTTGCCCAGGGTCACACTGCTGGGAAGTGTCTGAGGACAGATTTGAACCTAGGACCTCCCATCTCTAGGCCTGGCTCTCAATCCAAAGAGCCACCCAGCTGCCCCCTATTTTTTTTTTAATTTGCTTATATGTTTGTTAAATTAAAATTCCAAAATATCTTCCTTCCTCTCTCCCCTCCCTGCACTAGAGAAGGTCTCATATGACATATGTGTGTGATGCATGTTTCCATTTATCAGTACTTTCTCTAGAAGCAGGCATTCACAGTTATTCTTCAAACAATATTTCTGTTACTATATATAATGTTCTTTTGGTTCAGCACATTTCCCTCTTCACAATTTCATGTAGGTCTTTCCATTTATTTTTAAAAATTAACCTGCTCAGCATTTCTTCCAGTGCAGTAGTATTCCATCACAATCATATGCCACAACTTGTTTAGTCATTCCCCAATTGATGGGGATCCCTTCAATTTCCAGTTCTTTGCCACCACAAAGAGAGCTGCTATAAATATTTTAGAACATATAGGTTCTTTTTCTTTTTCCCTGATCACCTTGGGAAAGAGATCTAATAGTGGTATTGCTGAGTCAATGAGCATACACAGTTTTATAACACTCTCAGCATAATCCCAGTTTGCTTTCAAAAATAGTGGAATTGGTTCACAGCTTCACTGAAGGTATATTAGCGTACCCATTTTTCCACATCCACTCCATATTTATCATTTTGTCCTTTTATCATTTTAGCCAATCTGATAGTTATAAAATGATATCTCAGTTGTTTTGATTTGCATTTCTCTAATCAGTAATACTTTGTTCATATGCCTATATACACCTTTGATTTCTTTGTCCAAAACCTGTCTGTTTATATCTTTTGACCAGCTCTCAATTGCAGAATAGCTCATATTCTCATAAATTTAACCCAGTTTTCTATATAGTTGAGATAGGAGACCTCTATCTGATAAACTATGAAAAATTTCCTCCAATTTTCTGCTTTCCTTCTAATTTTGGCTACATTAATTTTATTTGTACAATCCCTTTTAAATTTAATGTAATCAAAATTATCCATTTTATATCTCACATTTCTCTCTATCTCCTGTTTATTTATAAAATTCTTCTCCTATCCATAAATCTGATAGGCAATATATTGCATGTTCTTCTCATTTGCTTATGATATCTCCCTTTATGTCTAAGTCATGAATCTTTTTTTATTTTATGTTGGTAAATGGTGTAAGTTATTGGCTTATATCCAGTTTCTACCAGACTGCTTTCCAGTTTTCCCAACAATTTTTACCAAATAAAGAATTCTTATCAATGTGTTTGCTTTACTAGTCAGGCAGAGCACATAAGGCAAAGACACATTTTATCTGCCTTTATGCAATTAAAAAAAAAAGTAGAGAATTGTTCCTACTATGTAACTGGATGCATAGAAGATAAAAGGGAAAAATAATGGTAAGGTTCTATTTAGAATAGGCATATATATATATATATATATATATATATACACACACACTCATATATATAGGGGGGGGAGAGAGAGAGAGAGAGAGAGAGAGAGAGAGAGAGAGAGAGAGAGAGAGAGAGAGAGAGAGAGAGAGAGAGAGAGAGAGAGAGAAAGAGAGAGAATTAATTGTTAAAGGCTGCTAGAAGTTGTCTTTTCTCTGGACTATAGGGATAATATTAATTTATAACTCTACTATATTTTCATTAAAATTTAAATGATTAAAAAAAGAATAGGCATAGAATAATACCTTATACAAATGTCTATGAAAATCTTTCAAATATATTATCTCATTTGATCCTCACAATAACAATAAGTAGGCAGGATAGGTATTATTTTCCTCATTTTCCAGATAAGGAAATTGAAGATTAGAAAAGAGATTCTTCTATGCCCAAAGAGCTATAAAATTGTGCATACCCTTTGATCTGGTAATGCCACTACTGTGTCTGTATCCCAAAGGGATAATGAAAAAGAGGAAAGGACCTACTTGTACAAAAACATTTATAGCTGCTATTTTGGTGGTGGCAAAGAATTGGAAATTGAGGGGATGTCCATCAGTTGAGGAATAGCTGAACAAATATGTGGCGTATGTTGGTAATAAAACATTATTGTGCTATAAGAAATAAGCAAGATAATTTCAAAAAAAGATAGAAAGATCTGCAGGAACTGAAGCAAAGTGAAATAAACAGAACTGGGAGAACATTGTACACAATAATAGCAATATTGGATGATTATTATTTGTGAAAACTTGACTACTCTCAGCAATGCAATGATCTGGGACAATCCTGAAAGACTTATGACAGGGAATGCTCTCCACCTCCAGAGAAAGAACTGTTGGAGGATTCTTTCACATCAGTGTATTTTTTAATTTATTTTGACATTTTGGTTATATATGAGTTTGCTCTAACAATAACCAACATGGAAGTGTGTTTTACATGATAATAAAAATAAAATCATAAAATAAAATATCGACTTGAATAAAGAATTAAATTACATACTTAAAAAAAAAAAGATAGAGGGATTCCTTGACTTCATTTCTACCTTTAAACATCTAAGATTATGATGTGTCCAAGGTCACATAGCTAGTATGTGTTAAGACTAGAATCCAGGTCTCCTATCTCTTGGGCTAGTGTTCTTTTCACGTATACTTCACTTCCTCCCAATGTAGCACTAAATGATTTTTTTTTTTTACTTTTTAAACACTTACCTTCTTTCTTAGAATTGATTCAGAGGCAGAAGAGCAGTAAGGGCTAGGCAATTATTGTTAAGTAAAATTATAGATCCATAAAAAAAGTAAAAGGCCCTGTCCTTGGTGCTGTACAGTTAGAAAATCTTGAACCCCTTAAAACTACATTACCCAGAATGCTTTTCCCTTTGTGCTTCTCTGTGCCTTCACATAATTGTTTATAAATTCTGTAGTTCCTCCCTATCACTCTCTTCTCTCAGGACAAGGCTGGGTTTAAGTAGTTCTTTTACTTTAGTTATTATTAATAAAACTTTTAAAATGTAATACTTAGTTATTGAATATTAATTTTAATCTTTACAATGCTGGGCTTAAAATTGACAAAAGACTTAGGGACTGCCCTGGAGAAGGTTGCAGGTAGACATGTAAAAAAAGTCCTGCTTTTCATCCTATTCCAGGAGTCCCTGTTTGTGTGTTATGTGGGGTGTGAGGATCTATGAGATCCCTTATCAGAGGAGACACACTGCAGAAGACCACTTTTCTGTGCTTTGATCCAGGTTTTCAGGTGGCCATGTCACAGTCCCTGTGATACTGTTACGCCCCTCAGGGAAAGTACTGAAAGTCCCAATCATTGTGAGTGATATCTTCTCTCAGGGGGCATCTTCTTAGACAAATGTTGCCACCACGATCCACTTTGGAATTTCCCAGAGCAGAAGATAAGAACCAGGACTGATAGGCACTGGATGTCATAGAACTACAGCCAGTCAACAAGTTCAGGCTTGTTACTAACAGCACCAAATGTCTAATGATTTTTAAAATCACATAATGCAAGGGCAGCTAGGTAGCACAGTAGATGGGGCACCAGATCTGGAGTCAAAAGAACCTGAGTTCAAAGTTAGCCTTGGACCCTGGACAAGTCAGCTAACCTCTGTTTGCTTCAATATATTCATCTGTAAAATGGGAATAATAACTGAGTTATTGTAAGGATCAAATGAAACATTTGTAAAGCACATAGTAGACCCTTAATAAATGCTTGTTTCCTTTCTTTCTTTCTTTTCCTTTGCAGATCAGCAACTGTTGTATAATTTATAGTCTTAATCTTGGATTACTGAAGAGTTAAGTGACTTGTCCAAAGTAGTGGGATGTGAATCCATCATTTCTGGACTCTGGGGCTAGCTCTCTAGCCACTATATCATGCTGCCTCTCACCTTGTATGTAGTAGGTCATAAATAAATGCTTATTGAACTAAATTCATTGTAAAAGATAAACACTATATTCTTCCATACCAATCCTCATCTGCCATGGACTCAAGACTCTTTGCTATCTTGGTTGCTCCTATCTGGACATTCTCCATCTTATTTATCAATGTCTTTGCTAAAAGGGGATTCCTAGAATTCAGCAGAGTATGGAAAGGACTCATTAGAAACCCCTCTTTCCCTACTCTCACCTCAGTCAAGATGGTAAAAGAAATCTGAGAGGAAATGAGATATAGGTGGAAAAAGCCTGGAATTGTTGAGTTCAACTTCCTCTTCTTCTATTTACTGTGTAATTTGGTGAAAGTGACTTCATTTATTATTAGTTGGGCCTCAGTTTCTTCAATTGTAAAATGCAGAAGTTAATTATATCTAAGAGCTGTTTCTTGCTCTAAGTTAAGCTCTCTTAAGTTTGCCATGGGTTCTCTCTAATGACGACCAGCACTTCCCTAGATATCTTGGAGCTTTCTTATCATATCCCTGGATGCTGAAATTACTGTAGAAGTAGAGATAAGCAAAAAGTGTAATGTCAGAAGCTTGAAGAGGTTTAGGCAGATAGAAAATACAAAGAAAAGTTATAGTTTAGTTAAATATGGATGCCAGATGTCAAAACCAATGGCTCAACCAGCATGTCATGTGACTATGCTAGGCCCAAATAGCTTTTATCTTTAAAAAAAAACAAATAAACCCTCTTTTGTCTTAGAATCAATACTAAGTATCAGTTCCAAGGTAGAAGAGCTCCTGCTAGTCAATTGGGGTTAAGTGACCTGTCCAGGGTCACACAGCTAGGAAGTATCTGAGGTCAAATGTGAACCCTGGACCCTCCGTTTCCAGGACTAATTCTCTAACTACTGAGCTACCTTGTTGCTCCCCCGTCCGCTTTTTAAAAATTAATCTTAAAGGAATTATTGGGTAGCTAAGTGAATTTGGGATAGTCTCACACAGAGACTATTTTAGCACAGGCCAGAGGCAATGTTTAAATTGCTTTTAAAAGTGACTTATGCACAATAACTGCAAGTTCAAAATGGTCCCCAGCAAGAAAGGATTTGAAGACTTCAGCATAAAAAGAAAACAGACACACAATGCTCCCCTGTGGAGGGCAAGACTACCTACTGGCCTAGTTGCACATTTAAAAAAGTTAAAAGAGTCTGGCTTAAAAAGTTGAACCTAAGTTTACACTTCAATACAGTCTTGGGTTCAGGCTGCATGCTCCAAATTGATATACTTGATTTTTGCAGCAGCTCCAAATACAGAACAGGATGCTTTTCAAAGAAAAGTTCATTTCATTCATAAAATGGTTCATCTTTTGTGAGAGGGGTCCAAAAGTGAGAACATAAAAAATAAAGTGAAGAGAATGTTTCTGCTGCTTCATTATATGCTGATATACAGCAGATGCTCAAGATCAACTGAGTCTTCAGAGAGGAACAAGAGGAAGAGACAATGGATAAAAAATTCGGGTCCAAAGACTTATGTTTGAATCCTGATACTCATTAGCTATGACATCATAGTGTCATCATCAAATTATCATTATCATTCTTCTTCTTCCTTCTTCCCCTTCCTCCTCCCTTTTTCCTCCTCCTCCTCCTATTCCTTCTTCTTCCTCCTCCATCTCTTCATCCTCTTTCTGCTCCTCCTTCTTCTCTTTCTTTTACCTTAAAATCCATATTTTTATTGGTTCCAAAGTAGAAGAGCAGCAAGGACTAGGCAATATGGGTTAAGTGACTTAACCAGGGTCACACAGCTAGGACAATTCTGGGGTCGGATTTGAAATCCCGTATCTAGGTCTGTATTCACTGAGTCATCTAGCTCTCCCATTCAGTTTCTTTCAAAGTTCACTTCAAGAATCACCTTCTACAAAAGGCTTTTCCTAGTTCCCTCTCCCCATCAATTAATGCCTAACCCCCTCAAATTATTACATGTCATTTATTTTGTATATATACTCATCTGTATACTGTTGCTTCCCTTGATAAAACAAACTTTTTTCTTTTTTTATCCCCAGTTCCAAGCATAGAACTGACATGTAGTAAGTGCTTGCCAATTGATTATTTGAATCTTTCTGAAAGACTCATGTGATAATGCTTGCTTACCCAAACCCATCATTTTCCAAGTAGGAAGAGCAATGAAGGCATGTTCTCTCAGTCAATATCCATTTATTAAGTATGCTATGTGAAATGTACTATACGGGGGAATGTATAGAAATAATTAAGTCAGGCACTTGCCTTCCATTAAGGGAGTTGACCTGTACAAAGATGATAATAATCAGTAGTGCTCTGGTAAATGTTTAATAGTCAGCTCTCTGGGGAGAAAATGTGTGTGTTATGCATTTTAAAATTGATTCTATATTATTAATATTTTCTCCATCATTTTCTTAAGTCTAGACAATCAACAAGACATCAAGGTCAGATCTACAGTATTTGGCAATTTTTGAGTAGTAATGCTCAGAGTGAAAATTTTAACAATCAAGGTTCTAAAACCAGCTTGTTTGAACTGTCTCCAGCACACCCCTGGATAACTCAAAACAAAGTGGATGTATAAGAGGTGAAAGCACAGAACTATGAAGTTTCTAAGGAAGGAGGAGATCTCTGAACTAAACCTTGAATGATGCATAATCCATCCCTTAAAGTCCACTTGTATGGGGCTCTCCTCACTGGTAGAGATCGATTACTTAATGCTCCACACTGATATGAAGGGTGGAGTTGGTTGAGAGCCTGGAAGGAGATTTTGATCAGTTTCAATAAAGAAAACAGGTGATTTTAGAACCTCTTCAGATCTCTGAAGGGAGAAAAAAACTCTGGAAAAAAGCCAATATGTAAAAGATCTGGGACCTCCATCATGTCCCTATCCTTAGCTTGATACTCTGGAGATTTCAAAGAATCTTCCTTTATTTTTTCTTGATTGAGCTCCCAAAGGGAGAGCTCATTCACTCTGTGCATTGTTTTCTATATCATCTCATCTGTACACCCCTTCTCTGTCTTCTATTTGGTTATCAGCTTGGATAGACAGCTTTACTTGTCATTTCCTAAGTATTTTCATTGTGGAACTGGCACTTAGTGGGAAAGGAGTCAAGCCTTTGAGTCAACCTCCGTTAAGGGATAGCAATCAGGAACCTTGCTTGAACCTCCAAGTTTTTTCTCCTAGACTATAAAGATTTAAGAAGAAAGACTGACATAATTCTAGCCCAGTACCTTGTCTCTGAGAAGAGCAACATAGCCAGCTTCTGGCCCTACCATCCTACTTCCCTACTGGGCAAGAATCAAAGTCTACCCTGGAGATGGACGGGAGATAAACAGCCTCCTGTGGATACAAATAACCTACCTGGAAACAACATACTGACATACTACTGGATCACAGGGGTTAAAGGTAAGGGAAGTAAGGCAGATTTGAGGCATATGGAATGGGGCAAAAGCAGAAAAAGGAAATCATAGAACAGTGACAGAGAACACTGAAAGACATATTTAAAGAGCGAGGTGAAAAACAGATTTTGGACAACCTTAAAGTGCGAGGCAAAGCAATTTGGATTTTATCCAGTAGACAGTGAGGAGCCATTAATGAACTTTGAATAGGATCCAGGAAATTAATCTGGCAGGATGGACCAAGCCTATAAGCAAAAGAATCAACTGTACTATAGACATGTCTAATGGATCCTTGCTAAAGAATGCAATCTAGAGCTCACTCTTAGTATTTGACATAGGACTAGTTTAGTATTGCTAAATTTCCAAAAAGAAATATAGAACCAGAATCTGGAGGGGTTGGGGAAGTAGTAAAAAAGAGAAGGATGATACAGCTTCAGCCATTATATTCCTGGAGAGATTCCTTACTGTTTTGAGTGACTAGATAGAAGAGAAGGAAAGAGAAAGGAAGGAAAAGGAAAAAGAAGGGAAGAGAAATGAAAGTATAATGTGATATACATGGTTTGTCTATACCCTCTGTATCTAGGAAGGGAGTGTTACATTATTTATAAAAAATAATTCACAATGATACTTTTCTATTTTAAAAATAACTGCTTATTTAACAATAAGGAAGAACATGTAATCATGTCAAAGGTACTTGCATTAAAGTAAGTGCGTTGATAATAAAATATGTCTGAATTCATTTGTAAACCTGGATCCTTCTCACTCGCCAAGACAATCATTATCTAGGGAAGAGAATGAGACCCTAGCAGAGAAGCATCTAAGGGAAGAAAAACATATCCTGAGAGTTCACAACTCTGCACTACAGATTGTGTTACAATTGGACCATTCCGGAACATCTGTACCACATAATCGCTTCTCTGTTAACTGCTGGTCAGCTGGGCATCACTTCTCTCCAGCTGCCCAAATCTCTCCACCATTCCAAAGTAGTATTTAGAAGCCAAAAAAACCTTACAATTATCCTTCAAAAGGTATTTAGAAAGTATTACCATTTAATCTGAAGAACATGTTTCTTTTAAACCAGAAAATAGGAAGGAGGGGAGGGAAAAGAAGAGGAGAGGAGAGAGAAGAGGAAAGGAGGGGAGGAGAAGGGAGGAGAGGAGAGAGAAGAAAAGGAGAGGAGGGGAGGGGAGAAGAGGGGAAAAGATATCCAGTTTATCCCTCATGAGGGGCAGGTTAGAGGGTTACGCAGAAAGGGGTGGATTTTTTTAAAGTGCTCAGGTTTAATTCCCCAGTTGAAGGAGGGATCGGTAGCTATTACTTTTGTATTGGCTACTGTAGGAAAAGCTCATAGCAGAGACCAAGAAGCTTTCTGTGACTGATGTGGGACTCCAAGGTAGAGGTCAGAAGTTGAAAAAGGGCAGGAATAAAAAGTCTCAAGGGGGTTCTGGAGCCCATGCATCTCCTGCCCATAGCACTCAACTCCATTGTTGGAAAGAGGAGAGGAGGAACAGAATGGAAGGGAGCCACAAGTGCTACCCAGGGAACTGCCTAGGTCTGGGTCCAAGAGTAGGGAACCTGGGCAAAAGAAGTGCATTGTATTCTGGGGCTTTGCATGAGCTCTCTGTGGATCTCGACAAGGAAGTCAGCATGAAGAAGGATGAGCTGTGTGTGGGTGCCAAGGTTCAGTCCGTTCTAAGTGAGATCATCCTCACTCCATCCCCTCTAAATACACATATTCTACAGGCCTCCTCCTTATTAAGTACACAGTGTGAATATCTTGGGAGTCAGGAGAAGAATGGAATTACCAAACACTGCACCCAGAGGTACACACCCCTCAACATGGATAGACACCAACAATACTCCTCCAGAAAATCCCTAGAAATCTTGGATTGAACCTCACTTCCTTCATCACCAATTTTAAAACATGCAATACCCTGGGACCCCAGAGACTGTCATGCCTGGAAACTAGGAATGGGGTTTAGTCAGACAGAGGGAGAATTCCAAATTACCTAGAACAAAATAAGAGGCAAGCGGCAATACAGGGCATTTGAGGGTACCACCAAAGAACTATTTAGGAAAATTTCTCTTGATTGAATTGGTTTGAGGACTGGGGGTGGGGGAGGCCCAAATGAAGGTTCAGGAACCCCCAATCTTTGAACATCAGAAAGGAAAATCATGAACTATTTTTCCTATTAGGAAAGCCCAGAGGTGCTGAGTGAAAAGGAAAGGGAGCCTTCAGAAGAGATCAGTCTCCTAACTGGCAAACATTACTTAGCTTTAGAGCTTCTATTAACCAGTACTGTGCTAGGCACTGGGGTTTCGAGGACCAAAAAAAAAAAAAATAGAAACAGTCCCTGCCTTGAAGGAGCTGACATGCAGGTCTAGAGATGGCACTTACCCCAGAGCAGAGTGAGCAGCTGAGCCTTGGGGATGAGTGTGAGGGAATACAGGGCTCCCAGGTGAAGCAGGGTCATTAGGATGACATTCCTCCAGACTACCCCCTGGCAGGCGGGCTGCTTTCTACTCTTCCTGTCTTGGATTCCTTCTCCAGTGGCCCATTCTAATGGGCTTTCTGTGCTCTCCTTGAGAAAGGTAGCCTTCTCTGGGCCCAGGCCACAGGCAGCTCCCAATCCTGGCATAGCTGGAGAGGGGAGAAGCCAGAAGCAGCAGCCCAAGCTCTGTTGACCCCCTCTGGCCTCTCAGTTGGGCTTTGGCGTGTCGTTTTCTGGTTTAAATAGCAATGGCCATCTCCTCTGTTTTGGGGATGCCAAGACTTGCCTTTCTCTTTTGTATCAGCTTTAGACAGGCGGAGAGGGAGGAAGGTTGCCTAGGAATACAAATCTTGAAGCTCAGCATCTGTTGCTAGTCTCCCATCCTTGCTGCTGCTGCTGGGTCAAAGCTGATTCCGCAGAGTAACAGAGAAATGAGGGAATGGGGGATGGGGAGAGGCGGGGGAGGCTGCTGGGGAGGAGAGCTCGAGGGAGTTGTGGGAAGGGAGAAAAGAAAGAGTAGGGAGGAGGGGGAAGGATGGAGGAGAGAGGCAGGGAACTCACACTGAAAAGAAAGACCTATATAGCTCTAGCCAATCAGAATGGCATGTGATGCTCTTAAAGAGAAAGCAATTTTTTCTCATCACTGCACAGCTCCCTGAAACTGAGAGGCACAAGCTTAGCCTATGTGCTGTAAAGATAATTTTAGGGTTGTGACTTAAAGATCTAGAGTTAATTGGTCGCCAGGGAAAATTCCAAATAAAATACCCAAATCAGTCTGGAAATTTATGGTAATTTAATTAATATAGAGGAAGGGAATTTAAGAAAAAGAAGGGAAGAGGATATAGGATTCTCCTGCCTGGCCTGTGCCAGGGGGAGTTTTAAAATCCCTGCCTCTATATCTCTGAAGAAGATAAGGGGATAAATTTGGAAAAGTAAAGGAGGAAAATTCAGCCAGAAACTCACCATCGAACCGGACAATAGCTTGTAGCTAAGATGCCAAAAGGCCAGCACGCTGCTCCAGCTAACTCTCCACCACCAATCAGGGAAAGAATGATCTGAGAGATGAAAAATCCCAAATATATAGACCTTTCACCCTTGTGTCTCCTCCTCTAAATTTTCACATCTACCAATCACATCAAAGGCTTTCTCCAGGACTGCCCATACTTTTAGTTCTCATCTTCTCTGATTGTATCTTTTGAGTTACTTAACACTTCTTTGTTAAGTTCACCTTTTGTTAGTTACTCGACCTTGTAGTGATTAATTTAACCTTTATAGTTACTTAACACCTTTTTGTATTAAGACATAAAAATAGACTTAAAGTTCTAGTTTCACTATAAGGTGAGAACTAAGTACCTTCATTGTTCAGTCAGGAGATTACAACTTTATCTTCCCCTAAAGTACAATCTAAGTAGGGTGGGATAATTTAGAGTTCCCATGACATTCCTGATTTTGTTAAACTAAGTATCTTCATTGTTACAAACAGGAAATAGATAAATCCAATCTTCACAGTGCCTAGGATACTCCCATCAAATCTGCAGCTCCCTTCAATACCTAAGTATTCTGATTTACTCTAGTATAATCACAAAAAGATTGAGTTGGGCAGCAAGGTTGGAATAAGATTGAGGGAGGGAGAGCCTTCATTTATTCATTTAACAAACAGTTTATTTCAGGTTAATTAGGAACACATAGCTAACTTCTCATCTACTTTCAGTTCAGGTTTTGCCAGTCTTATGGTCAATGGATACCATTTTGACTCGATTTTCAAGGGTTTGTGTTGCCTGAAATCTTGCAAAATCACTAGTAATAGGAGAAAGGGTTTTGAAGTGGGGGAAGTAATGGAATGCTACTGTGCTATAGCACAGAAATAAGAAGATGATTTCAGGAAAACCTGGAAGGACTTACATGAACTGATGCAAAGTGAAGTGAGCAGAGCCTGAACATTGTGCAGTATAATAGCAATACTTCTTTTTTCTTTTCTTTTCTTTTCTTTTCTTTTCTTTTCTTTTCTTTTCTTTTTTTAATTTTTATTTGGTCATTTCCAAACATTATTCATTGGAAACAAAGATCATTTTCTTTTCTTCCCTCCCCCCCCCCATAGTCCACTCGCAATTCCACTGGGTATCACATGTGTTCTTGATTCAAACCCATTTCCATGTTGTTGGTATTTGCATTAGAGTGTTCATTTAGAGTCTCTCCTCAGTCATATCCCCTCAACCCCTGTAGTCAAGCAGTTGCTTTTCATCGGTGTTTTTACTCCCACAGTTTATCTTCTGCTTGTGGATAGTGTTTTTTAGATCCCTGCAGAATGTTCAGGGACATTGCATTGATACTAATGGAGAAGTCCATTACCTTCGATTGTACCACAATGTATCAGTCTCTGTGTACAATGTTCTCCCGGTTCTGCTCCTTTCACTCTGCATCACTTACTGGAGGTTGTTCCAGTCTCCATGGAATTCCTCCACTTTATTATTCCTTTTAGCACAATAGTATTCCATCACCAACATATACCACAGTTTGTTCAGCCATTCCCCAATTGAAGGGCATCCCCTCATTTTCCAATTTTTTGCCACCACAAAGAGTGCAGCTATGAATATTCTTGTACAAGTCTTTTCCCTTATTATCTCTTTGGGGTACCGACCCAGTAGTGCTATGGCTGGATCAAAGGGCAGACAGTCTTTTATCGCCCTTTGGGCATAGTTCCAAATTGCCCTCCAGAATGGTTGGATTAATTCACAACTCCACCAGCAATGAATTAGTGTCCCTACTTTGCCACATCCCCTCCAGCATTCATTACTTTCCATAGCTGTTATGTTAGTCAATCTGCTAGGTGTGAGGTGATACCTCAGAGTTGTTTTGATTTTCATATCTCTGATTATAAGAGATTTAGAACACTTCTTCATGTGCTTATTAATAGTTTTGATTTCTTTGGCTGAGAACTGCCTGTTCATGTCCCTTGCCCATTTATCAATTGGAGAATGGCTTGATTTTTTGTACAATTGATGTAGCTCTTTGTAAATTTGAGTAATTAAACCTTTGTCAGAGGTTTTTATGAAGATCGTTTCCCAATTTGTTGCTACCCTTCTGATTTTAGTTACATTGGTTTTGTTTGTACAAAAACTTTTTAATTTGATGTAGTCAAAATTATTTATTTTATATTTTGTGACTCTTTCTAAGTCTTGCTTGGTTTTAAAATCTTTCCCTTCCCAAAGGTCTGACAGGTATACTATTCTGTGTTCACCTAATTTACTTATAGTTTCCTTCTTTATGTTCAAGTCATTCACCCATTCTGAATTTATCTTGGTGTAGGGTGTGAGGTGTTGATCCAAACCTAATCTCTCCCACACTGTCTTCCAATTTTCCCAGCAGTTTGTATCAAATACTAGATTTTTGTCCCAAAAGCTGGGATCTTTGGGTTTGTCATAAACTGTCTTGCTGAGATCATTTACGCCAAGTCTATTCCACTGATCCTCCTTTCTGTCTCTTAGCCAGTACCAAATTGTTTTGATAACCACTGCTTTATAGTATAGTTTGAGATCTGGGACTGCAAGTCCTCCTTCCTTTGCATTTTTTCCTTCTTTTTGTCAGTTGATGCCCAATAGATTTGGCTCCACCCTCTTACTTTCACCCTATGTGTATCTACCTTTCTCATATGTGTTTCTTGTAGACAGCATATGGTAGGGTTTTGGACTCTAATCCACTCTGCTATTCGCTTGCGTTTTATGGGTGAGTTCATTCCATTCACATTCAGAGTTATGATTACTAGCTGTGTATTTCCCAGCATTTTGATTTCTGCTCCTTTACCTGCTTTTCTTCTTTCACTATTTCCTTCTATACCAATGTTTGCTTTTGAACAGTCCCCCTTGTTCCCACCCTTATTTTACTTCCCTTTCTACCCTCCTCCCTATTTATCCCCCCCCCATTTTCCCTGTAGTCTTTCTAAAAATTACCCCCCCTCTTGTACTGCTTCCCTCCCCACCAGACCGTTTGTTACCCTTCTACTCCCCTATAGGGTGCAAATCTATTCTCTGCCCCCAATGGATTGGATTGTTTTTCCCTCTTTGTAGCTTCCCTGTCCTCTGGAGGCTTTTGATTGGATTGAGTTCAAGTGGGTTGGGCTGTATGTGGTATGAAGCACTGAGGCTCTGAAGACTCCTGGAAGGCTGGGCTGCCCAGGCTCTCTCCAGTTCTCTCCAGCTGCTTCTCCCCTGTCTGCAAGTGCCTTTGCCAGCCTCCCTAAACTCTGAGGAGTTCTGATGGGATTAGTTCAACTGGATTGGTCTGGATGTGCCCAAGGCAAGGGTGAGACTGGAGCCCGATGGAGGGACCCAGCCGAGGCCCATTTCTCCCTGGCTTCCTCCCAGCTGTCCAAGCTGGATGCTCCGAGCCCAGCGCCCCGATGCTCCCAAGGTAGACCTTGCAAACCAGCACCTTTGCCAGCTCAGAGGTTCCTGCTGCTGCTAGGGGCTCAGCCCTCTGGGTTGTGGGGGAGGGGTCCTGGGACCTTCGCTCTGCCTTCCCCTTAGCCCTGAGTATTCTTGGATTCCGGCTTTTGGGGGGCATACCTTTTGAGTCCAGAAGGAGGGTTCCCCGCTTCTGTCCTGTTGTTCAGATTGAATTTCGGTGCCCTAGGAGCATTCAGTCTGTATCAGTAAGGAAGGGTCTTCCACGAGGTCTGAACTTTTGCTGCTTGCTAAGCTGCCATCTTGACTCCACCCCCCAACAGCAATACTTCTTGATGAATTGTGAATGACTCAATTATTCTCAGCAATACAGTGATCCAAGACAATCCCAGAGACTCATGATGCAAAATGTCATCTGCCTCCAGAGAAAGAACTGATAGAATTTGAATGCAGACTGAAATAGACTATCGTCCATTTTTTTCTTTTTTTCTGGAGATCTCTCCCATAAAATGACCAATATAGAAAAATGTTTTACATCATTACATATGTAAAATTTTCATCAGATTGCTTACCATCTCAGGGAGGGAAAAAGGCAGGGAGGGAGGATCAGAAAAAGAGAGAATTTGGAACTCAGACCTTTAAAAAGATGAATGTTAAAAAAATTGTTAGGGGAAAAATGTTATTTTTATAAAAATAGCTTGTCAGCTCTAGAAGGGGAAGGGGAAGAACATGAATTTTGTAACCATGGAAAAATATTCTAAATAAATGTCCCAAAATAAATTAATTTTAAAAATAAAATATGGTATTGTGAGCTCCTTGGGATCTTTTGGCTTCTTTGATATTCCCAGTGCATTACGTAGGCACATCATAAATAATTGAGCACAAGCTCTTCAGAAAACAAGTCCCTCCAAGGCAGGGGCTATGGCTTTTTGTCTATATTTTAACATTTGTCTGGAACCTAGTAAGCACTTGACAATGCTTATAAAGTTGAATTCCACTGGAATTCTCAATATCAAGAACCATCACACATAAGGCATGCTGCCAGTATACAAGGGGCATACAAGATGGGGAACAGAGCATTGAGCCAGGGAAGCAGCTGTCTTATGTGGCCTTGACTACCTCTTAGGTGGTCTTGTGAACCTGAGTATAGTCTCCCTTTAATGGCCAAGATTATCTGTAACCACTACTACTAACTCCACATATGGAACACAATGGTGAGGCAACAAAAGGCCCAGCCCTCAGGAAGTTCTGAATCTAATTGGAAAGAGGACTCTGGCCTATATACAAAGTGTTTTTGCTCCTCTAAGAGTGGTAATCAATCAAATGAAAACCCCTGTCTCAGCCTAGCCCAGAATAAAGAGGGAGCTTTCTATGGAAGGACCAATATACGAGCTTTGGAAATTAGTCATTCACTCAGAGTAAGGAATGGCAAAAACTACCAAGGCCATTTATTACTGCAACTCCTCCTAAAGGAAAGGTAGGCTAGTAAATTTTTGGTTCTAATTTGTCAAGCTAACTGAGCTCAAGTCAGTGATAATTAAAAAAAAAAATCAAATCTGATAGACATGAAACAAACCCTCAAGTGAAAATCTAAACAAAATTTATTAGTAACATTTACTTGGGGGGCAAGAATTCTCAAAGTCCATATCTCTGGATTATAACATTATCTCATGTTTCAATAGTTCTCCCTATGAGATAGATTTTTTTAACTCTAAAAACCTCACTTTTCATGAAGGCATATATTAATGTCTGTCAGTCATTTTAAGCCCAGCCTTGACAAGTTGAGTGATTTACTGCATGAGGGCTGACCATCAAGGAAAGGTTTTGTTTCATCTACAACATTCACTATTTACCAAGAATAGAGAGGCTGTAATATACATCAGTAAATAGAGCACTCACACACATGCAACCCTAGATCTTTGAAGTATTAGCATTAGTGTATTTTAATGAAATTCTATGTACTGAAACCTGTGTATTATCTTCTGGATTTGGGTTATTTGCTCTGATCCAAAATACTATTTTTTCCCCCTCTCTGAAAGTGGGATTAAACTAAATTGGAGGGTACAGGTGTATACAATAAAAAAATTAAACATGAGATACACATAAAATAAGATTATATATTTTTTTAATCTGGTTGATCCGAAGGATGTGGGGGAATATGGAGTAAAACTGGTTTTACCTCTGTTTAATGCATACTGAATGTTCTTTTTAAAACAACTCATCAAAGTATTTAAAAACATTTTATTAGTACAATATTTACTTTAGTAGCCCATATTATATGTAATCCATGAAATCTACTATCTGCAGGAGAGAAATCATTTCCGGGCAATAAGAGATTAAACTTAAAAAAGCACAAGGTCCTGGAGCCACTCTAAAGTGAGTTTATCTGCAAAAATAGCATAAAGGCTCTCAATCTGATAGCCATAGAAGCATGCCAGTGAGCACTGGCACCTGGGCTGCAGCTTACATGGGGGGCAGGGGTGGGGTAGGGGAGGATCCTGAAAGAGTGGCATTGCTGGTTGGAGAGGGCCGGTCACTCAGACGCCCAGTTTATTAGCCTGGGTAAGAACCACTTTGAGCACTGGCATGAAGGCTGAGGTCTCGCTGAAGTTACTGTTGCTCACAACATGTGTATGAATGTTCAGGCCCTCTAGGTAGTTCCGAGTCTCAATGCTCCTTGCAATGTTGTGCAAACCATTGAGGATTGTTGGAGAAAGCTGAAACAAGCACACAGAGCTGGGTCAGAAATGGGAACTTTTCAACAAGCTGCAAAACCTCCCAAAGTCTAGATCTAGACACCAAAATGAAGCTGGACACGACCATATATATAATACAGCAACAAACTGTATTCCTCAGAATATTCTGGAAGCCTGGGATTTCTGAAAGTTCTTAATATGGACCCAAGCAAATTCTCACCAAACTCATTTACTCAACTGATCAGAATGTTTCAATTTTCAGTTAATAAAGAAAGCAATGCCAAATGTTGCTAATAAATGCAAAATGATATTTTCCCTAATATAGATATTGATTCTTTTATGACTCTGAATCCATACTTTCCTTAAAAAAAAGTTTAAAAACAAAGATAGAGATGTTTCTCTTCCTAGACACCTCATGTAGCTTCCCATTTAACCTATAGGTCATGACCTTAAGACAGAGATAGGTCCCAGAGCTCATGTGGCTCCACAAATTCTCATTTTGGTACACAAAAATCAAAACGGGGGAAAAAAATGCCCAAACCAGCAAAACTGTTCCAAGTTCCTCAAAAGGTCTCCAAGAAGGCCTAACTCTGACTCTGTCAACCTGGAGCACTTTCATTAATGCCACAGAGTCCTGGAGAGGGCCCAAGTAGAAAAAAGAATATGGAAGCAGAACCTATACCTTGTATTCACTGCTTTGCTCATGCTCTTATTAAGCTACACTGTGACCTGGAAATGTAGTGTCAAGTCTCAGAAAAGCCACAAGAAAAATTATTCATTTGGTCTCTGAAAAAGATCATTTTCTCTCCCCCCTTTCCTGTTTCAAGCAACAATTAAAACA